>NC_090440.1:1846484874-1846787905 GCF_031143425.1 Pleurodeles waltl
TTGCCTTAAAGTGCTACGCTCATTATACTAAGGGGGGGCGCTTTTGATCAAGTGGCCTAAATCACTTGAATTGTCGTGCCACGGGCGCTTTACATCTGTGAACTGAAGCGCTTGAATTGCTGTGCCAAGAACGCCTTACATCTATGAACTGAAGCGCTTGAATTGTCGTGCCAAGAGCACTTTCCATCTGTGAACTGAAGCACTTGAATTGTCGTGCCAAGAGCGCTTTACATCTGTGAACTGAAGCGCTTGAACTGTTGTGCCAAGAGCGCTTTACATCTGTGAACTGAAGCGATTGAATTACCGTGCCAAGAGCGCTTTACATCTGTGAACTGAATCTCTTGAATTGCCGTGCAAAGAGCGCTTTACACCTGTGCTCTGAAATGCCTTTGATCGTTGCGCTAAGGCCGCTGGACTCTAGAAACTGAAAACGCTTTGTTCGTTATGCTGAGGAGCGCTTTATCTTTTGGAAGTAATGATTTCCTCCAAACTTGGATTCAACAAGTCCTTACCGCTACGAGTACGACCTACTCGTTTTTGAATGCACCATGGAAACAAGGTTACTTCAGTGGGATGAAACTCTGCCATTCAGGAACTCTGCTCTTCTCCAGAGAAACCTCCACGAGGTCTGGCTGCATCGAAGTCTTCAAAATAGTGAGCAATGTGCTTGGGTGTGGCTGGGCTTTATAGGCCTGCCACACCCCAAGATGGCTGCTGCCTCTAAAAACATGGGAATTGTAGTCCCTTCATAGAATAGCACTGAGAAGTACATCTTGTCCACCAATATCCTGACCCTGCAGCTCTATGGGCTTTGCCACTGGGCAGACGATGTTGAGGGTCACCTTTGGAACAAGAGGGGATGACAAGTGGTGCGCATAAACCGCCCCAGAGTCACGCAGCGCAGTATCGGGCAAGACCTGGACCGCGCCTGGCCTTACTCCTGACACTCCTAGTCATGGAGGCAAGAAAGGAAAGGATCCCATTCCACCAACCAAGAGACAGAGGGATCCCACTTCACCACCCAAAATGGGGAAGGATCCAACTCCACCACCCCCAAGAGAGGGAAGGGTCCCACTCCACCACCCAAGAGAGGGAAGGATCACACTACACCACCCAGGAAAGGGAAGGGTTCCACTCCGCCAACTAAGAGAGGCAAGAGCTCCCCTCCAACATCAGTGGGGAAGGAGCCCTCACCTCCAGAAGAGGCTGGCAGGGTTTCCCCCCCAAAAGCTGTGGGCAAGGAGCCCTCAACCTCCAGTTGGGACACAGCAGCCCTCACCTCCAGCAGAGGGCATGTAGGACACCCTATAGGGACTGTTGTACAAGAAGCCCCCTCCAGAACCAGTGGACAAGTTCCCCAACTCTGGGACTGAGACCTTGCTCTCCCCAGCAAATTCAAATGGGCATGGAGCCCCCTTCAGAACCAGTGGGCAAGTTCCCCAACTCAGGGACTGTGACCTTGCTCTCCCCAGCAAATTGAAATGAGTATGGAGCCCCCTCCAGAACTAGTGGGCAAGTTCCCCACTTCAGCTGAGGTGTTCCCCACCCCTATCCCCTGAGGTGCCTGATCATTCCCAACCTGATGCCCCTGCACAGTGTAGTGCAGATTATGTCAGGGAACGAGTTGGGCCTCGGACTGTGCTATGTGGCCCTTTTGTACTTTGGACTGGCCATTGGCCCTTTCGGAACAGTGACTGATGTATTTCTTGTCATAACGACAATATGGTGGCTGTTTACATCAAATTACACTATCAGTTCTGGAAAATTGTAATTCTTGCATTATTATGACGTGGGTCCTGTGAAATTGGTTTTACTCTAAAGCTGGTTGTGTGTATGGTATGTCTGAATGGTGTGTGTTGTGTGTGTGTGTGTGTGTGTGTCACTCTCCTTTTCTTCCCTCTCTACCTCTCTAGCATATGCTCTCTCCCTTTAAACCTGGTAACATTGGATCATACCCAATTAAACTATTTCATTTACTTATAAGTCCTCTAGTAGAGTGCATTATATGTGCCTAGGGCCTGTAGATGAAATGCTACTAGTGGGCCTGCAGCACTGTTTGTGCCACCCACTTAAGTATCCCCTTAACCTTGTCTCAGGGCTGTTGTTGCAAGGCCTGTCTGTGCAGTTTCACTGCCAATTCGACATGTTATTTAAAAGTACATGCCAAGCCTAAAAACTCCTCTTTTTCTACATATAAGTCACCCCCAAGGTATGCTCTAGGTAACTTATAGGGCAGGGTGCTATGTAGACAAAAGGCAGGACGTGCACCTGTGTAGTTTACCTGTGTATGTTAGTTTTTACACTGCTGTGAGGCCTGCTCCCTTCAGAGGCTAACATTGGGTCTGCCCTCATAAATTGTTTGAGTGGTAGTTGCCGATCTGAAAGGAGTAGGAAGGTCATATTTAGTATGGCTAGAATGGTGATACAAAATCCTGCTGACTGGTGAAGTTGGATTTAATATTACTATTTTAGAAATGTCACTTTTAGAAAGTGAGCATTTCTCTGCACTTAAATCTTTCTGTACCTTACAATCCACGTCTGGCTGGGTTTAGTTGACAGCTCCCTTGTGCATTCACTCAGACACACCCCAAACACAGGATACTCAGCCTCACTTGCATACATCTGCATTTTGAATGGGTCTCCCTGGGCTGGGAGGGGGGAGGGCCTGACACTTGCATGTCAAAGGACAGTAGCCTGCCCTCACACAAAGGACTGCAACACCCCCTACTGGTACCCTGGAAGACAGGATTATTGAAATCTCCCCCACTTCAAAGGCACATTTGGGTATTTAAACAGGGCCTCTGCCCCTACCAACGCACAAACTTCCTGGAGAAGAAAACCTGAACCAGAATCTGCATCCTGCCAAGAATACCTGTCTGGCTGCTCAAAAGACTCACCAGTCTGCTTTCTGTGAAGGACTGCTGCCTTGCTGTTGCCCTGCTGCTCTCTGGCTGTGGTGAAGAAGTGCTCTCCAAGTGCTTGGATAGAGCTTGCCCCCTGTTCCCTGAAGTCTCAGGACCAAAAAGACCTCATCTCTACAAGAAGGACTCCTTGTGCGGTGAAATTCGATGCACAGCCTGCCAGAAACAACGCACAACCTGCACCGCAGTGAAAATTTCACTGCACGCCGAACTGGAATGACGCAGCCCGACTTCGCATTGAGAAGATTGACGCAGCACCAGCGTAGTGACGGGAAATTCAACGCACGGCCCACCGGATTGACGCACAGCCAAGCCGGAATGACGCAGCCCGCCAGAGAGGAATCAACTCAGTGCCTGCCGTGCGGTAGAAAGTTCGACACAATGCCCAATCGACGCAGCCCCTGTGACTTCATCCTGCCAGCGCACAAAATCCACGCATCGTCGTGGGGCATCCAAAAACCCCCCAACCCGAAGAGGATCGACGAATGAGCGCCGGAAATCGATGCACAGCCGCCCATGCGCAAAAACTAAATGACGCATTGCCGCATGCAGGCCAAGAAATCGATGCACCCCCCCTTTGTTTCCATGCATCTCCTCCTCTGAGGTTCTTTGCAGAGATTTTGTATGCAAACCAGGTACTTTTTGCTTGAAAGACACTTTGTTTGCTTTTAAAAGACTTAAGACACTATATATCACTTTTACAGTGTTATCTGAACATATACTTATTGCATTTTAATCGTTTTGACCTGCATCTTATCAGACAAATATTATATATTTTTTTAAACACTGTGTGGTGCATTTTTGTGGTGTTATATGGTGTTAATATGATTTATTGCACAAATACTTTACACATTGCCTTCTAAGTTAAGCCTGACTGCTCAGTGCCAAGCTACCAGAGGGCGGGCACAGGATAATTTGGATTGTGTGTGACGTACCCTGACTAGACTGAGGGTCCTTGCTTGGACAGGGGGTAACCTGAATGCCAACCAACAACCCCCTGTCTAACATAGATTAACCAACTTAGATTGTAAAACTCATTGATAAGTATCTGATGCAAATGAAGAAGATGTGGCAGGGTTTTTGGAGGTTGAAAATGTGTCAGGAGGCTTAGTGAGGCATCAGTCTAGCACCATATAAAGGATCATACTTAGTTAAAAGGGTGACCCTTTGTCCTCATGTGGACTGTACAGGCCCCCTGCATTATTTTACTCTAATTTGCCCTGGGGAGGTGGCGGTCTGTGGGTCTACAATAAGCCCTAGATGGGGGACCCATGCAACTCCCTCCTTTTTCTTAGCTCCCAATGCCCCTGGGGGTTTGCCCACCTGGGGGATTTTTTCAAAACAAGCACAGCATTTAAAATTCTCACTGGAGTCACGGATCTGCTGTGATTTTCAGCGAAAATGTTTTAAAAAGGCTTTCTTGCCCTGAACCCAGCACCAGAGGTAAAAGGGTCAGGGTATTTCTACCCTGCCCTCCTTTACTTTTTTTTAAAGCTTTTTTCAGGGACTCAGCTGAAACCAAGTTCAAAGATGGATGGCAGCACTTCCCAGTTGAAGTGTTGGCAGCCAATCAGATTTCAGCAGAGGGACAGTCGGATCGTCAGAGGACGATATACAAATGTGGGTTTCTTTTAAAATTTCAACAATTACGAAATGGATTTAAACCAAAAAGCAAAAATAGTGCTTTCTGGGCCAAGAGACTCTCTCTGCTAAATTTGGTTTAATTCCATCCAGTGGTTCAGGCTGTAGTCGTGTTAAAAAAAAACCCTATGGGAATTAACAAGGTGAAAAAACTTCCCTCCTCCCTACCCTTTTTGTTGGACCCTGGTTGATGGATCATACCAACACTTTCCAGACAGCAGCTCAAGTGAGCGTCAAATTTTTGGGCAAAATTTCATGAAGATACATCAACCAGCGGCAAACACATAGGCAAGCCAAGAAATGCTTTTTCTATAGAAACTAGGCCCTAACTAACTAGTGGTGTGGTGAAAGCCACTAGGTAACATATATATACATATATATGACAAAGCAGATCAGTTTAATTATTATGCTTGCAGTGTGTCTGGACGCATCCTATGAATCAAAACTCTGTAATTCAACATGAAATTTTTCAGACTTCCTGACTTTAATTTCAACATAACATCCATTTGAGTGACAACGCAAACAGTATTGGAGAAAAGGTCACTCAAACATTTAAGCGATTGTGCACAGGTTGTTTTTGATTGTGCTTTTCCTGGACAATGTTTGAATTTAGTCACAATCAACACTTCGATAAATAAAATGATTAAGACTTGGCACAAAGCAGGCAGCTTCTTTTCACTACTGAGAAAGAGACAAACTGGCTTCATAACAAAAAGAAGAAAATTAAATGCTTTGTCATGGGACTTTACTTACCTTTGTCTTTGGTTCTAGGATTTTCACACCATAAATTGAAATCTGTAACTCCACTTTTGGGGTTTTCTGTCCTTCTGATTTCTTGATATGTCTGGCAAACTATACAAAAAGAAATATGATTTTGTGTTAGTTTAATTTCCAAAATATATTTATGATTTTTATATATGCTCATAGGGCAACCATGCAATACATTTATTTGCTCTAAAAGGGAATCAAGTTAGTGTCTTAATTAACAAATAAAAATTACCTGTTGCATGAAAAAAATCGGATAAATATCACATCCTTTTCATTGTGTACATTTCCACAGGCATATTCTAAGTTTACTCTATCGATGCATGTAAGTTTGGGAAAGAAATCCCATTTTCCACCTGGCTGTGAATAAAAGCATAAATATATGATTATGCAAATGTATCTGTGTTTAGAATTGAGGCTGTGCTTACCTAGCTTGGTCATGTACAGAATTTCATACGGGTGCAGGTCTAGGGGTGTTGCAGAGGCACTTAGAGACACAGGCCTCTTTCATAATGTGGAGCATCATCCCCTCCTTTTTCCATGCACTCCCGCCAGCCTTGCAGGGACGGCTTGCAGGGACTTGCCTTGCAGGGACGGCTCCTCCATTATAGTGGAGAAGCGTTGGCCTACTAAAAATGCCCCCAGAAAAATAAAATGGTAATAGAGTTAATTTATTATCATTTTTTGTTCATAACACATCCCAATTCGAGTGTCAGGACGAAGCAGGGGCACTACTGCTGAGTAGCAGCAGTGAGCTGTGCACTTAAGTTTATAGTGTGCATGTCTTTTTGGTCAGCTGTCTTGCCATGACCAGTCAGACATGTGTATTTTAAACCTCTCTAATGCAACTGTCTAGACAGCTGGCTTAGAGAAAGCACAGGCCTCCAGTGCTCTTAAGAGCACTGAGAGTGGTTGCTCCCTCCATTCCTGGCACTTCTCTCAGGCTGGTTAACAGCATGAGAACAGTGCCAGGATTAGTTAGGGTAGTTGTTGAGGGCCCCACGCTGGAGGTAGTGTCAAGAAGAATAAAACCAGACTGGAGCAAAGGGGACGTTTGTGCAGGAAGGTAAGTGCCTAGTTCTTTTCTTTATTTCATGTGTCACCCACCACCCAAATGCCCCCTCCACCGCTATCTAGTGTTGCCAGCTGCCACTGATGCCTTGACTAGATCAATCTTCCAACAGAGCAGCCACACTACTGAGAAATATTTTGCTGTTAAAATGCCTTCCTCCTGCCCTAAAGTCCCCACAGGTGATTTGGAACCAGTGTTCAGAGGACATGCACTTGCGCATCTGTCAAGAGCGAACAGCTTCTCCCAAATGTGTGACTACGTATGTGCTTGAAACTCTTTATTCAGATGTGTAACAATGTTTTGAAGTTGCAAGCCCACCAATTTACAAAATTAAAGGGTTTCTAACTGCATAAAAGTGCGTTTCCATGTACTAAATGAATTTTATTTTTCATTAGTCAAAAACAGTAGGGGATTTGTGAATCATTCCAAAAGACAATTAGAAGCGAGCATTGCCTCTAAATAACAAGTCACAATGACATGTATCAATGCATTCTAATGACTAATGCTGTCGCAACTCTCTTGTGCTAAAGGTAAAGATGTATTTGTGCCAGGGGGCCTGCTTCCTGAATGAAATGTGCACTGCGAGTTAATTTGCACATATAAAGGATGCTTTGGTACTGCTACTCGCTTTAATTGACCTAATCACTCGAAGCTTTGTGATGATAAACATTTATTCTTTTTGAGAGGTAGTGAAAAGAGTTAACAACTGTGCTATGAAGTGTGTGCTTTTAATTGTATTGTATTTACATAGCGCTTAACTCACCTGGAGCTATTAAAGGGAGAGCTCTTAAAAGAAGTGGAAGTACATGTGCTCTGCTATTACTTAAATCTACATTTTGTAAGCACCGTTTTATCTGAAACCTTTTTTGTAGTGGCCTATCTTATACTGTGTGTAATGCAAGTATAAAATAATTCCTTCAATGACACAGGCTGTGACCTCGTGCCACTAAAAATACACAAGTCACTTTTCTCCAATGCACCAAGATTTAATTCTATTGCTTTTCAGTTACACACAGACCTCTACATGCATTAACTAATAGAGGCTTCATAATGCACTACAGTGCATTTCCCAAACAAGTAACTCCTTCCTTTTATTTCTTTTTCATTTAAGCTGGTTGTTATTTTATATGTAGCTACCTGACGGTGGAAGCCCTAAAAAATCTTACATAATATTTTGGGGCTTAGGTATGAGAGGCTTGAACCGCCAGAGCATCACTTTTTTTGATGCTCCAGTGGCACAAGCCTCTCAATCATACCTATAAGGCAACACAAAGCCACCGTGCATAGCTTTGTATGGCCTCATACATATGGAGTAAGACAAAGCAGCGCTAGCCGCTGAGTTACCTTACTCTGAGTCAAGGAGGCGTTCCATGGGCATTGTGGTGGGTATTCCCACGCAACACCCATGTATTTTGACGTTGTCCCAGATTTACAAAATCATCTGGAGCTAAAACCTTACGCCTCCCAAAAGCAGGTGTAATGAGGAGAAATGTTTCCTTGTTTTTTTCCTCTTTCCATGTGTGTTGCATTTTGCAGCACATATAGAGAGGAAATGCCTCTCTGGATTATTTTTGTGCAGGAAGGGGCAGCTTCCTGCACAAAAACAATCCTGCCTACATTGGAGCTAGACACCAATTTGCGCCCCTGCGGAGGGGGAAAGGACAGGAATGCACTGTATCGCGGTCCATCCCTGCCCTTTTATATTGGTGTAGGGCAGTGTAGGAAGAAGACTTTTCGGCACTGCCTTATGCCAATTCCTCATGAATTAGGACCTTTTTTCTAGCCACACCTTTGACCACACCCCACACTCACTGACCTTTGGTTTGCTAAACACAGTTTAATATTTTTTCCTACCCGTAAAAATTATTTATCTTGGGAATTGCGGACGTTTATGATTGTCCATAATGAGGACTACAAGTTTGTTGACATTTTCGTCAGGAGGGGGTCCTTACACCTAAAAAAGTGTTGAGAGGGGGTGTGGGCATAAAACAATTTGAAGACCTCTGCCACAGGAAAACATGTCCATGACCAATAAAGATGGGAGATGACCACCAACATGACCTTCCTAAAACCCTAGAAGCCAAAGTGTAGGATGGTCAACTGTAAGTGAGTGGATCCCATCACAAATCAAAGTTACTTCCTGTGGCACTGCAGGATTGGTACATAAAAAGTATGTGCCCTGCAGGTCAAAGGGCACTATCCAGTCTTCGTGGCCCAAGACTAAAACAACGTGTGCAAATGTCGTTATGCTCAACTTTGCCTTTTGATTTTTTTAGTTTTTTGCTGTTTTATTTTCAGTTTTATATAATGTGAATGTGGCCCGAGGGCATTAGAACATCTACAGGAGCACAAGATTACATTATACAAGGTCAGTTTATTTTTTTTTTTTTTTTTTTTTTTTTAAGTTCTTGATGTACAACCTTAACACCTTCCTGGAGAAGATCCTGCCATGATTCCCTGATACCTGCATGATATCTGGGGGCATCCGATTACCAAATAATTCACCGTATGAATGACCAATGAACATTAATGATTCCTAAAGGAACTTCTCGTCCACCATGAGGAAAATATTCATGGTGCTATTCACAAAGGAAATCTTACACTGTTGGTTCTAGTCTAATGCTGTTCTAGTCTAATGCTTTTTAGCTACTTACAAACTATGAGTGTAGTTTAATGTGTTGTATATTTATGACTGTGGAGAACTCAGCACATTAAAAGATAGGACAATCTCTGCAGTTATTAAAAAAAATACTACACCTAAACTATACTCCTAAACACCAAAAAATAATAAACTTACACCATAAGTGTACGCTAACCTTGGTGAATAATGTATATTTAACAAACAAGGGCACACATATGACCTTCTGAATAGGACAATTTGCCAGTTTGCAAAGAAGTGTTCCTTGATTTTCCACTATGTTTTCAATCAATATGTAGAACTGTTATCCCTTTCTTTATTGCATTTTGGGCCTCTTACACAAGGTGAAGTTGTAAACTGGGAGGTTGTGCCATTGCACTTTCATGAAATATTGTTTTTATCTGATTTTCTATTGATGAAAGCAACTTTAAAAGCTTTTGTGTTGCATCAATAACTATCAGAATTTAGGGTTAGCAAATACGTTTTATGTAAAAAAAATAATTCAGCATATCAAGTATGGTAAATTGATTGTAGACTTTATGGCAGATTGGGGCACATTGTTTTCAATACATACAGAAAGCAGACACTTTTTTAGCAGCTACAATTGGTTTAATTAGGCAATTAATGCACACTTCCTTCCTCCAGCTCTTACAAAATGGGTTCCCCTTCAAGCAACATGTCAACAGCTTCACCTCCTCCCTACCCAATATAGGGATTCTAAAGTGGGATAAGAATATTACACCAGATAATAGTATAAAGGCCTATCCTTACCTAAGCAGTGTGTTTAGTATGGAGCATAACACTCTGCCAGTTTGTCTGCAAAGTTGCTGGGTCACTGAACATTAAACTAGTGAGACCAGGGCCTAGATTTACAAAAGTGTCATGCAACGCAGCACAGCAGCCAAAAATGCTGCACTATGTTGCATGTCAGTGAGAGAGCAAAAGAGTGCAGTATCTTCAAAGATATGGCACCCCCTTCCCTATCACCGCCGCAAACGTTTGCTGCTGAGCGTCATGCACATACCTTTGTGCCATAGTGCAAGGGTGCGCGTGTGAGTGTAGCATAGATTTTGTACTGGAAGGATTCCCTTGCTGTACATGCCTAGACCACATATAAAACGTTTGCTACTGTGTATGTGTACAGTGCAGCACAAATGCAAAGTTGGGAAAAAAGGGCAGCTACTTTTAAGTGGCATTCATTTTTGCTGCATAGCCCTGCCTACTATCGTAAGTAGACAGGGTTATGCATTGGAAACCATGGGTGGTAGTGTGGGAATGCCCATGTACCCGCCCATGGAAAGCTCTCCTGACAGAGTAACACAAAGCAGCGCTTCACACCGATCTGCATAACTTGTTCTTACAAACCAACCCGAATACCGATTTCCATCTCGTTGTAAATCCCAAAGAAGATGTTGTGGCGGGTCTGCTTTAAATAGTTAATGGAACCCCGATGCAAAGCCTTTCTAAATCAGGGCCCAGGCTTGGTCACGACACGATTCTGTCCTACTAACTTTATTTCAATAGCTCTGTAGCACCAATAAACAGATCGGCTTCATAGCTATGCACCGCAGTAGCAGCACACCTCAGGTTGCCCAGATGTCTGCTTTTGAGTCAATGAAGACAGCTCAGGGCTACAGAATCATGGCTGTACACTCTGTTGCTACTGGTTGTTTATTATAGTCAATTTGTGCAGCCTCTGAGTAAGCTGTGTCTGCTTGCGCTCCCGGCTAAATACTATTTTTATAGAACTGCAACCGACGTTGTTTTCAGCGTGTTCATTTTGTAACGTTGCAATAAGTTGCAGCCGTCGTATAATTTACACGCTAAAGCGACAAATGAAAACAAAGGCTCGTATTCCATCTGTTCTCTCAAACACTTTAGAGGTCTCTATTAGCTGTGCTGCGAACGCAATTAACTTAAGAAACTTTTTTGTGTCCTAGCAAATAGTACCAGGATTTGCCTTCTTTACGTACGTGTATACACCCTTAGCTGCCAGAGTCCACTGCTTTGGAAGAACTTCAAAATCTGGTATTAGTTCACAAAAGTTTTTTTTTTTTTTGCATTAAAATGCTTTTTTCGTAACTTTCTTATTCATGACAAAGCTGATGAAAGCACAAGCTTTTAAAAACATACTTGCTAGTAGTGTCATAAAATGTATATAGCACACATGTGGCCACTGCTATAGCTTCGTAGCACTTTTTGTAATGTTTGTGAGTTTTACTACATCACTAGAAATTACAGCACATCTCAATAAGGGTGGAAAAACCTTTCTATTACATGTTTTCTCCAGAAATGTTAAACATATTTTTCACTAGGCAGGGCTATGCCGAGTGAAAATCTTCCTTCGACATTTGTTTTACTGCTTCAAATTAATATTAAGGATTTACAGAAGACTTTTTGTCAGTATTTTACAGTCGCCAGTGACATCCTAGCGAGGATACTAAATTGTGCACCATTAAATAGAGAAAGAGTAGCACAAGTGTAATCACAGTGCTTTGAAACAGAAGTGCAATAAAACAATAAATAAACAAGTACTGTCAAAGTCAATAGATCATGTTTCAAAGTGCTAATACATGAAAAACACATCTATGCGTGCGTCGGTGTTTTAACGTCAGATCTATTATTACCTGTGTCAATGCTTGGTTCCTGAAGTGGTCTTCCAGATCAATTAATTATTCAACTACTTACTGCTAACCTTCATTACTTTGAATATTCTTTTCTCATACCCATACTTGCTAAATGAGGTGTAACTAAAATGAAAGTTTAAAATTACTGTTTAGTAATCTATTCATTATCTTCTCAATACCTTTCTTGTACCATTACTTACTAAATGAAGATAAACCAGAGCAGTAATAGCAGCTTGATTACTAAAAAATACGCAACTCTAGGATGATATAAGCAAATCCGTCAAAAAAATAAAGGTGTTCAATATACAAACATAAATAATTATCTAGGAAATAGCAATCACCAAAACTTTGGTTTCAAACTCCATCGAATTAGAGTCTTCTACATCTAGGCTGTATTGTGTAACAATGGTAATGAAGTGACCCAAACGGCTGATTTACATATATCGACCATAGTGACTCCACATGCGTCCACAAAAAGGCAGCCATCACTGAGGTGGATCTACACTGAACCTTTCCTAGATGTGTAGCATTCTGAGAAACCTAAACCATGGAGGTCAGACGCCTATTCCATCTAACTAAGATTGCAATAGATACCTCATAACCAAGTCAACCAAACACTAACATTGAAAACTCAGGGCCAGATGTACCAAAGGATTTTACCCATTCTGTGTCTATGGGAAAATGTGTTTGTACATATGGCCCTTAGTCACTTATCTGCGATAACTGTCTTGTGGAAACTTAATTTAACCACATATTCCTCACTTTTAGAATATTCATCAGGTGCCAGATTGAATCTAGTAATTTCTCTTAGTAGTTCCTTCATGTGCCACTAAGTGGCACAGTGCAGTGCTGGCTTCAAGCCACCTTGAAAGAGAGAGGCAGAGGCTCATATTAGCGCAACCGCTGTTAATCAATGTCTGTTTTTTACTTTACTCTTCACACCTGCAGACACTGAGCACAAAACAATTGTCGGTACCATTGTGATGAGGCCTAATTTGGGACCTATTTAGATGGTAAAAAGAGACAACTCCACCAAATGTGAGGTGGTAGGGCATTGAGAAATCTGTAGTTGGATTTTCCACCAGAAAGAGTTTTTCTGAAGGTAAGTAACTTATTCTTCTGATTGTTAATTCTAACCACATATTCGTCACCTTTAGAATAGATACTACAGCAGGACCTCCCAAATGTTGAGGGCATGTGGAGTGGGCTCAGAACAAAAAAGTCCTGCAGGACTAAACAGGCAAAATGCCCTTCCTGTCAGACCTGGTTGTTTAGGCTGTAGTGCTTTGTGAATGTGTGCACCAATGCCATGTCATGGCCTGACAGACGTCAAGGGCAGGCACTCCAACTGCCAACACAGTGGATGCAGCATTATTCCCAGTGAAATAGGCCACATGCTTTCTAGGGGCTGCTTTTTGGCCATTGTGTAGCAGATTTTGAAGCAGAAAACTATCCACCTGGACAGAGTTCAGAGTCATCTTCTGCACAGCCTTCCTTTACTTTGCCTGGGGAACTTCACAAAAAGATGATCATACACTCGATGAGGCATAAAGCTCTACTGGGATCCAACTAATGAAGCCTCTCTTCCTCATTTGCGGAATGAGGCAGGGCAAAGAACACTGTGAGAAAGGAGTGCCAACTTTTGGCCAATAGGCCCCCTAAGTCTTTAGCACCATTCCATCTGGAAAAACAGGGGTGTTGTGCGGTTGTAGAGATAGAGACTGCAGTTCACTCATGTGACCAGTTAAAGAGATCACAATGAAGAAAACAGTCTTTATGGTCAAAAGATGTAATGAGTAGCTGTGCATTTGATTCAAAGAGAGTACACAGGAGAAAGATCAAATTAAGGTCTCAGTGTTGCATTACAAACAGTTTGGGATGTAATGTGTGTTTCAAACAGTAAAATACACTGCACCAAAACAGGTGAATTAAATGAGTGCAGTTTGTTTGGCAAATATACAACCTTTAACAGTGCCCACTCCAAGGCCTTGCTGGGCCAAAGACAAAACAGATAATAAACCATCCAACTGTTTGGCTTTGTCTTGTGCACTCATCTCCAGGTCATAAATCTGTCCCAGAACTCAGCGTAAATGGACTTTACAGATGGATGCTTCGCAGCATGGTTGACGTCCACAGCTGTAAGTGGTAGATCGAATGCAGTCAACTGCTGCCGCTCAATCTCCACAAATGAAGATGTACATTGCACAGATTCAGGTGTAGAAACCTGCCCTTCTGCTGTGGCAAAAGATCCTCTTCAAGTGGTAGTCTGATAGAGGGACATACGTACATGTGGACCTCTACAATTCAGAAATTCATTCCCAAACGTAATTTCAGATCAGCCCACCTAAATCAATTAGAATTCCCTAAGTTCAAGAGGAAGAGATTGGGTGGCCCCAGATTTGCAGTGATTGCCCCAAAGACATGGAATTATCTTCCCTCCATATGATAGAGCCACAACTACTCATGCGAGCTTCAGGACCTCACTGAACATATAGCTTTTAAAGGATGCTTATGGCTAAGTTTTGGGGGCTTCATTGACTCTATGGCCCACCGTCATGAAACCTTTATGCTGTAATATAACATAATATAACATGCCCAGATGTTCCTGGTGCCACTCTTCTGGCCCAATCCACTACGATAACTATACCCAGTTAATTCTGATCTTCTTCAGAACTCAGAGCAGGAGTGGCAGTTGAGGGCAGGAATTAAACCACTGTGAGTGAGTACAAAAGTGCATGTGCTTCTCCCCTAAACATGATAACATTGGTGTATTGACAATTTACATGGTAGGCACATTGAAAAGTTTTATACCATATATGCAAGGCCTTTAAAGTAAATGCCACAAGTGGGTCAGCAGCACTGGTTGTGCCACTCTCTTAAGTAGTCCTGTAAACATGTCTCAGGCCTGCCACTGAAGAGGCTGTGTGCGCAGCCTCACTGCCATCCTGACTTGGCATTTAAAACCTCTTGCCACGCCTTCAACTCCCCTTTTCTTACATGCAAGTCACCCCTAAAGTAGGGACTAGGAAGCCCATAGGGCAGGGTGCCATGTTAGTAAAAGAAAAGTCAGGACATGTACTTTCAAGTTTTTCATGTCATGGTAATGAAAAACTCCCAAAGTTGTTTTTCATTACTGTGAGGCCTGCCCCTCTCATTGGCATCATTGGGAATTGCTTAAAACACTTTTACAGCTGTAATTTCTGATCTGAGAGAAGTAGCTGCATTATGTTTAGTATCATCGGATTGCTAATGATAAATCCTCTTTCTGGTAAAGCTGGATTTATTATTACTATCCTCAAAATACCACTTTTAGAAAGTGCACATTTCTCTGCTCTCACTACCCTGTGTGCCTACAGCCTGTCTCCAATACACGTCTGACCTGGGCTAGATGACAGCTACCCTTGTGCATTCCCTCCAGACACCCACAAAGTAGGATACTTCAATGCATCTGCATTCATGTGCATACTCATTGGTCTTCCTGGGGAGAAGATTATGAAGGACTCACACTTACACTTCAAATGGTAGTGACAAGAGGCCACACAAAGGGGATGATTACCTCTCACTGAGAGTTTGGAGCCGGGACACAGCTGAAAGCAGGACCTCTGCATTTCACAGAAACCTTTTGAAGTCATCCCTCACATCAAAGTCACTTTGTAGTATAAGTACCGGTCTCTGACCCATCCAAATCAGTACACTTCTGGACTCAAGGAAATCTGTTGGGGTAAAGGCTGCTGTACTGGAGGATTGTCACTTTGCTGTGCCTGACAGTTTCAAGGGACAGCTGCCCTGCCTTGCTGAGCTGCCCTGCTGATCTCTGCCCTGCAATCCAAGAATCACCCCCACGGTGACTCAAAGGGCTTGCCAACTTGCTTCTGGTTCTACTACAGCTCCCTGGGACATCATAGACCTCAAGCAATGGTTTGTTGTAGCCTGAGCATATTTCATAAAGACTTGGGAGCAGCTTCTTTGTAGACTGACATTTGTTTCATCTAGACTTTCAAGCGGCTTCGTGGCAGCCTGCTGCCCATTTCATCAAGACTTCAGGGTAGCTTAGTTGCGGTCCACCGCCTGTCTCATCAGTACTTCGGAGCACCTTCTTTGTGGGATGCTGCCTGTGTTGTCAAGTGACAGATGCATTGTACACATGCTTGCACTTCCCCAGTTGGTGAGCCACGCTTGGGTGCAACCTTGCATCTGGTCCCCCGCACCAGCCCAATACAGAACACCTCACCTACAGCTGCGGCAGAGCAATCCTAGGCCATGAAGGCCAGAATGGCTTAAGAGCTTCCCCTGCACTCTCTGCATTCAGACGGTAAATACCTTGTATTCCCTACTTGGGCTGGCCCCGAACAGCTCCGATCAGTCTTCACTGGGCTCCTCACAGAAGGACACCAGTTCTCTTAAAATACCATAAAGACTCTAAAACAAACCCTGTGAAAAGTAAGCTTATTCTCATACTGTTAGACTTTTCATACTTGCCGGGGTCTCCCTTAACGTTTTGCGTCTGTTCCCCAGGTTGTTGATGTGTGATGGACTCTGATTTTACTGTTTTTGTTACTATAGGCATTTTACCACTGATAACCAGTGATAAAGTGCAAGTGCTCCTTTACAAAATGTGTATGTAATTGGCTTATCTATGATTGCCATATTTGATTTATTAGTAAGTCCCTAGTACAGTGCTCTAAAGGTGCCCAGGGCCTAGAAATCAAATGCTACTAGTGGGCCTGCATCACTGGTTGTGCCACCCACATAAGTAGCTCTGTAATCATGTCTCAGACCTGCCACTGCAGTGTCTGTGTGTGCAGGTTTAACTGTAAATTCAACTAGGCAAGTGTACCCACTTGCCAGGCCTAAACCTTCCCTTTTCTTACATGTCAGACACCCCTAAGGTAGGCCCTAGGTAGGCCCAAGGGCAGGGTGCAGTGTATGGCTAAGGTAGGACATATAGTAATGTAGTTTACATGTCCTGACAGTGAAATATTGCTAAATTTGTTTTTCACTGTTGCAAGGCCTGTCCCTCTCATAGGTTAACATGGGCGCTACCTTTACATCTGATTAAAGTGTAGATTCCCTTTGGGAGCGGACGGACATGTGGAGTTTGGGGTCTCTGAGTCCACAATTTAAAAATGCATCTTTTAGTAAAGTTGATTTTAAGATTGTGTGTTTCAAAATGTGTTTCAAAATTTCAGTTTCTTGCTTATACCATTTCTGTGACTCTGCCTGTTTGTGGATTCCCTATCTGGGTCAGTTTGACAGTTGGGCTGGTTACACCTCACACTAGACAGTGACACAAAGGGAGCTGGGGTGTAGCCTGCATATCCTGATGAGCCATCTGTGCTAGGAGAGAGGGGAGGAGTGGTCACTCACACCTGAAAGGGCTGTGCCTGCCCTCACACAATGCAGTCTCCAGCCCCCTGGTGAGTGTCTGGGGCCTGGCCTGGGCAAGGCAGGATTTCACATTCAAAAGAGACTTTACTTTGAAGTAGACCTACTTCAAAGGAGAAATTGGGTATAAAAAGGGCACCCAAAACCACAGACTTTAGATCACTTCTGAAACCGAAAGGAACATCTGCCTGGAGAAGAGCTGAATAGCTGAGGAAGAAGAACTGCCCTGCCTATGACTGTGCTTTGTGTAGCTATCCTGCCGTTGCTGCTTCTGCCAGAGTAAGAGGGGAAAGACTGGGCTTTGTGTGACTTCCATCTTGAGAAGAAATTTCCAAGGGCTTGATTTAGAACTTGCCTCCTGTTGCTTGAAGTCTCAGAGACAGCAAAGACTTCTCTCTGCCAGCACCTGGAGTCTCTGGAGAGACCCCTACTCTGCCCTGTGGTGCCCATCCAGTTCCTGGGGCCCTGAAAGGAGAAGCTAGTAGAACAAGAAGAAGAAATCGACCAACAGACGCCGTGCAGGGGATATTTTGACGCAACCTCCAGGAAAATCGGCGGCGCCACCAGCTTTGTGGCTGGAATCGACGCTCGCCTGCAACGCGACCTAAGAATCAACGCCCACGGCTGTACAAACGACGCGCAGCATCGCTGACGGAGGTTGGAAGACCCGCGCTGCTGGTTTTCAGATCATCGTGCAGCAGAATTTCTGACATGAACCATCGCATGCGTGTAAAAATAACGCAAAGGCCTGCCTGGACCCGTGTGTGGACCGAATCGACGCATCGCTCTCCAGCGGAGAGAGGAACCGACAAACGCCGACTCGACAGAAGGGCGAAATGGCGCAAGGTCTTGCTCGCAAGCGACATCGACGTATCGCAAGCCCTTTTTGACGCACACCCGACCGCGCGAGGTTATTTTTGACGCGCAACAGGTACATTTTCACACAGCAGCGCTAGCGTGTGTTTAAAACTACTTAAAGACTCTTTTTACATTTTTATTGATAACTTGACTGTATTGTGGATTTTTATCATTTTGGTCTTGTTTTGTTTAGATAAATATAAACTGCTGTTGTGTCAGTTTGTAGTGTTTTCATTAAGTTACTGTGTGTCTTGGTACAAATACTTTACACCTAGCACTCTGAAGTTAAGCCTACTGCTCTGCCAAGCTACCAAGGGGGTAAGCAGGGGCTAGCTGAGGTTGATTCTCTTTTACCCTTACTAGAGTGAGGGTCCTTGCTTCAACAAGGCATAACCTGACTGTTAACCAAAGACCCCATTTCTAACATTGGTGATCAGCGGTTGGGATTTGGACTTGCATTTGTATTTGACATACAGTGATTAAGTGTACACTACTATTTTGAGTGCAGACCACTACGGGACCACATACTACTTGTTTGGTGATTTTTTCTCTTTGGGACTGTTTTTGTTCTTCTTCCATTTTTTTTTGTCGCTGATTCCTTGATTGACTTTCTTTGGAACTTCATTTGGGAACTTGTTTTTCTGCCTTTGGAACTTTGCACTTGTTCTTGAATCTTCATCATGTCCCAAGCTGGAGACGCATCAGTTGGAGCTGACTTTGACCTTGTGAAATTGGAGAGTTATACCAAGGCTCAGTGGAAGCAGTTCTGTAAAAGATATGACTTTCCCATTAAGAGCTCATCCAGGAAGGAGGAGCTGCAAAAGGCGCTGAGGGCCTGGGTGACAGCCAAGAGCACTGAAGGGCACACAGAGGATGAGGGAGATGAGGAAGAGGAGGAAGAGTGTTCAGTACACAATGGCATTGTGGGTGGACCTGTTATGTCCAGGGAGAAGGTCTCCAGGGCAGGTAGCAGTGTCTCATCCAAGGGTCTGACACCTGAAGAGTTACAGGACAGATAGGCAGAAAGGGAGTACCAATTGGAGCAGAGAAGGCTTGCCCTTGAGGAGAGGAAGTCAGCGATGGCTCATGGGCTTAGTTTGAGAGAGATGGATCATAGAAGCCAGTCCAGTAGAGATGGTGGCAGCAACCCTACAGTGCAGCCTGAGAGGAGGGTGCACATTCCTAAAGACCTTGTGAAAGATTACAAGAGGGAGGATGACATATACTTGTGGTTCAAGGGGTATGAGTCTGCTCTCCCCATGAACCTGGTCCCTGAAGCTCATTGGGGGTCGGGTCTGTGGAAGCATTTTGAGGAAGAAGGGAGGAATACACTGACAGCCTTAGGGGATGCTCAGAATCCCGCCTACTCTAACATGAAGGATGCCTTGCTTACAAGGTATTGTCTTACCCCTGAGCAGTACAAGAATAAGTTTAGGTCCTAATACAAGAAGGAATCCCAAACATGGTTGGAATGTGTTGATTCTTGTTGCAGGTCACTGGATCGTTGGGTGAAGGGCAGTAAGGTACCTACGTATAAGGGGCTTTACAATCGGATTGCTTTGGAGCACTTATACAGTTTATGTTTTCCAGAGCTGCACCAGCACCTGATTGACAGCAAGCTGACTGACCCCAGGAAGCTTGCGCAGGAAGCAGACCGCTGGGAGAGCATCAGGGTCCCGAAGAGGTATGGGGGAGTCCACACCAAGGGTTGGCAGGGTCCCTCTCAGAAGAAAGGGGGGGTAAGGGTAAACAGGGGGAGTTCTCTAAAGGGTCCCAAACTGATTCTCAGGGTAAAGATTCCCAACCCCCAGTGAAAAGAAGCCATGGTTTTCCAAAGGGAAGCCAGTGGCAGGTGGTGTCCCACCTAAGTGTTATGCATGTGACAGGTGGGTCATGTAAGGGGGACCCCAAATGCCCCAAAAGTACACCGGCACCCACTGGTGCGACGTCCCAGGGTTTGGCCAGTGTAGCGCTTGGGAAGGAGTTGGTTTCAGGTGGGTGGGAACCAGCTGAGATTACCCTTGTCTCACTAGAGGACAGTGAGATGGTCCAGCGAACCCTAGTGCCTGAAAACACTAAGAAGTACAGGCAGTGGGTGACCATTAATGGACAGAGGGTAGAGGTTCTAAGAGACACAGGAGCCAGTGTGACTACAGTGAGGAGTCAGCTGGTGTCTGAAAAGCAGATAGATCCCGGGTACTTCACCAAGTAGTTGCAGTGGACAACTCAGAGCGCCTATGCAAAGTGGCACAGGTTCCCTTTGAATGGTGTGGGGGGGTCTCAGGTTCCTTGAAGGTAGCTCTGAGTCCAACCCTGCCTGTTGATTGTTTGCTTGGCAATGACCTGGAGGATTCCCCTTGGAAGGAGGTGGAACACAGGTCTCACTTGGAGATGTTGGGTCTGCCTGGGTGGGTATGCGTTTATGCGTATCCACTCAGTCAATGGCCACCCATCAGGGTAAGCATGAGCCCAGAGAGCCTGCAACAGTGGCCCAGGGGACCGCCAAGTAGAGGAAGGGCAGGGGGTGCAGGAAACCGGCCCCAGAAGTTCCCATCGTCCAGGAGGAGGAGGAGCCTGAGGGTTACGCCCCGGAGCCTACAGGTGAACAGGTGGCTGAACTGGGGGAGATCCCTGAGCTGTCGCAGTGGCAGCAGGAAGGGGGGCCCACGAGGGAAGCATTCTGTGCCGCACAGAAGACATGCCCTACTTTGGAAGGTTTGCAGCAGCAGGCTGCAGACCAGGCGGCTGGCAAGGAGCCAGGATCACCCCTGATTTATTGGGAGGATGACCTCCTGTATAGCGAGCCTAAGGTTTCTGAGCCTTAGTCAGCCCGTGTGCTGGTGGTACCCCAGTGCTTCAGGGCCTTCCTACTGGGGTTGGCTCATGATGTGTCTTTAGCTGGACATTTGGGGCAGGACAAGACCTTTGAGAGGCTGGTCACCCACTTTTACTGGCCCCTAATGCACAGGCACTCAGATGCACATTGCAGGTCTTGTCAGACTTGTCAGGCAAGTGGCAAGAGTGGGAGGAAATGTAAAGCTCCCCTCCAGCCTTTGCCTGTTGACAGTACTCCCTTTGAGAGGGTAGGCATTGACATTGTGGGGCCTCTGGATCTCAAGACAGCCATGGGCAACAGGTTTATCCTGGTCTTGGTGGGCCATGCCACCCGGTACCCAGAAGATATTCCGTTGAGATAAATCACTTCCCCTGTGGTGGGTCTTGCTTTGATGGGGTTTTTTACCCGCATGGGGTTACCCAAGTAAGTGGTATCTGATAGGGGTACCAACTTCATATCCGCGTATATGAAGTCTCTGTGGAAGGAGTGTGGGGTAACCTACAAGTTCACCACCCCTTACCGACCCCAAAGTAATGGTGTGATTGAGAGATTCAACTGCACCTTAAAAGGAAAGATCATTGGCCTGTCAGAGCCCCTGAGGTGGAAGTGGGACGTCCTCTTGCCATGCCTTCTGTTCACCTACAGGGAGGTGCCTCAAAAGGGACTTGGGCTTAGTCCCTTTGAGCTGATTTATGGCCACCCTGTAAGGGGACCTTTGAGTTTGGTTAAGGAAGCTTTGGAGAAAGCTCCTAGTAAGCCCCCCCCCGGGATGTATTCAGTTACATGCTGGCTTTGAGAAACCAGACTGCCCGCTTCAGGAGTCTTGCTCAGGAGAACCTGGAAGCAAGCCAGGAGGATATGAAATGGTGGTATGACCAGCATGCCACTCTGGTCGAGTTTCAACCTGGTCAGAAAGTGTGGGTGATGGTGTCAGTGGAGCCTAGGGCACTCCAGGATAAGTGGACTGGGCCATTTGAGGTGGTGGAGCGCAAGAGTGAAGTCACCTACCTGGTGGACTTGCGGTCTCCAAGGAACCCTTTAAGGGTCCTGCATGTCAACCGCCTCAAATCTCACTTTGAGAGGACTGAACTGTCCATGCTCCTTGCGACAGATGATGGGGTAGAGGTGGAGAGTGAGCCTCTTCCTGACCACCTGTTTGTGGGAGAAAAAAATGGGTTAGTGGAGGGAGTGATCCTCTTCTCCTCCCTGACTGAGCAGCAGCATGGTGACTGTCGCCACGTGTTAGGACAGTTTTCCTCACTGTTTTCCCTGACCCCAGGAGTCACACACTTGTGCACACATGATGTGGATACTGGGGACAGTACACCTATTAAACAGAAGGTTTACAGGGTGACTGACAGGGTCAGGGCATGCTTTAAGGATGAGGTATTCAATATGCTTACCCTAGGGGTTATTGAGCACTCCAGCAGTCCTTAGGCCATCCCAGTGGTATTGGTTCCAAAGGCTGATGCACCTGGTGCCACTCCAGAACTCAGGTTCTGTGTGGACTACCAGGAACGCAATGCAGTCAGCAAGACTGACGCACACCCCATCCCGCGAGCTGATGAGCTCACTGGCTGGTTGGGAGCGGCCAAGTACCTCAGTACGTTTGACTTAACATCTGGGTTCTGGCAGATTGCCTCAACTGAGGGGGCCAAGGAGAGGTCAGCATTCTCTACACCAGATGGACACTTTAAATTTAAAGTGATGTCATTTGGGATGAAGAATGCCCCTGCCACCTTTCAGAGGTTGGTCAACCAGGTGTTTGCTGGGCTGGATGAGTTCAGTGCCGCCTACCTGGATGATATTGCTGTGTTTAGTTCCACATGGGAGGAACACCTGCAACACCTTTGAAAAGTGGTAGAGGCCCTGCAGAAGGCAGGCCTCACTATTAATGCGAGCAAGTGCCAAATAGGGCTGGGTTCTGTGGTGTACTTAGGACACCAGGTTGGGAGTGGCCAGATGGCACCCCTACAGCCTAAGATTGACACGATTCTGGCTTGGGAGCCTTCCAAGACCCAGACTGAAGTGAGAGCCTTTTTAGGTCTCACAGGATACTACAGGAGGTTTGTTAAGGGATATGGTACCATTGTTACCCCCTTAACTGAGTTGACTTCTAAGAAGCAACCCAGGAAAGTGATCTGGACTGAGGATTGCCAGACCGCTTTTGATGCCCTGAAGGCTGTCATGTGCACAGCACCTGTGCTGAAGGCACCTGACTACTCCAAGGAGTTTGTTGTGCAAACAGACGCCTCAGAGCATGGTATTGGAGCAGTACTCTCACAGATTAATGAAGAGGGCCTAGATCAACCCGTAGCCTTCATTAGCAGGAGGTTACTACCCAGGGAACGTAGGTGGGGTGTCATAGAACGTGAAGCGTTTGCTGTGGTCTGGGCACTGAAGAAGCTAAGACCCTACTTGTTTGGGACTCACTTCCGAATTCAGACCGACCACAGGCCCCTCAGATGGTTAATGCAGATGAGGGTCGAGAATCCAAAACTGTTGAGGTGGTCCATTTCCCTACAGGGGACGGACTTTGTGGTGGAACTCCGTCCTGGTACAGAACACGCCAATGCTGATGGTCTGTCCAGGTTCTTCTGCCTTAGTGATGAGAACTCCCATGAGGTTGGGTAGTTGCTCCCCACTTTCAGCGGGTCGGGACACGTGTTAGAGTTTTTATCCTTGGTGTGGTCTCCCTTAACTTTTTGCCTCTGTTCCCCAGGTTGTTGATGTGTGCTGGACTCTGATTTTTCTGTTTTTGTTACTCTGGGCACTTTACTACTGCTAACCAGTGCTAAAGTGCAAGTGCTCCTTTACAAAATGTGTATGTAATTGGCTTATCCATGATTGGCATATTTGATTTATTAGTAAGTCCCTGGTACAGTGCACTAGAGGTGCCCAGGGCCTATAAATCAAATGCTACTAGTGGGCCTGCAGCACTGGCTGTGACATCCACATAAGTAGCTCTGTAATCATGTCTCAGACCTGCCATTGAAGTGTCTGTGTGTGCAGTTTTAACTGTAAATTCGACTTGGCAAGTGTACCCACTTGCCAGACCTAAACCTTCCCTTTTCTTAACTGTCAGACACCCCTAAGATAGGCCCTAGGTAGGCCCACGGGCAGGGTGCATTGTATGGTTAAGGTAGGACATATAGAAATGTGGTTTATATGTCCTGGCAGGGAAATATTGCTAAATTTGTTTTTCACTGTTGCAACGCCTGTCCCTCTCATATGTTAACATAGGGGCTACCTTTAAATCTGATTAAAGTGTAGATTCCCTTTGGGAGCGGAAGGAAATGTGGAGTTTGGGGTCTCTGAGATCACAATTTAAAAATACATCTTTTAGTAAAGTTGATTTTAGGATTGTGTGTTTGAAAATGCCACTTTTAGAAAGTGGGCATTTTCTTGCTTATACCATTTCTGTGACTCTGCCTGCTTGTGGATGACCTGTCTGGGTCAGTTTGACAGTTGGTCTGGGTGCACCTCACACTAGACAGTGACACAAAGGGAGCTGGGGTGTAGTCTGCATATCCTGATGAGCAATCTGTGCTAGGAGGGAGGGGAGAAGTGGTCACTCACACCTGAAAGGGCTGTGCCTGCCCTCACACAATGCAGTCTCCAACCCCCTGGTGAGTGTCTGGGGCCTGGCCTGGCCAAGGCAGGATTTCACATTCAAAAGAGACTTTACTTTGAAGTAGACCTACTTCAAAGGACAAATTGGGTATAAGAAGGGCACTCAAAACCACAGACGTTAGATCACTTCTGGAACCAAGAGGAACCTCTGCCTAGAGAAGAGCTGAATAGCTGAGGAAGAAGAGCTGCCCTGCCTGTGGCTGTGCTTTGTGGAGCTATCCTGCAGTTGCTGCTTCTGCCAGAGTAAGAGGGCAAAGACTGGACTTTGTGTGCCTTCCATCTTGAGAAGAAATCTCCAAGGGCTTGATTTAGAACTTGCCTCCTGTTGTTTGAAGTCTCAGGGACAGCAAAGACTTCTCTCTGCCTGCACCTGGAGTCTCTGGAGACACTCCTACTCTGCCCTGTGGTGCCCATCCAGTTCCTGGGGCCCTGAAAGGAGAAGCTGGTAGAACAAGAAGAAGAAATCGACCAACAGACGGCGTGCAGGGAAAATGTTTACGCAACCTCTGGGAAAATCGATGCACCGCCGGCTTCAAGGCTGAAATCGACGCTCGCCTGCAACGTGACTGAAGAATCAACACCCGCGGCTGGAGAAACGACTCACAGCATCGCTGACGGAGGTTGGGAGACTGCACCCCGCGCTGCGTGGTTTTCGGATCATCGTGTGGCAGAATTTCTGACGTGAACCATCGCATGCA
This sequence comes from Pleurodeles waltl, assembly GCF_031143425.1. Lineage (NCBI taxonomy): Eukaryota > Metazoa > Chordata > Amphibia > Caudata > Salamandridae > Pleurodeles > Pleurodeles waltl. Next base: position 1,846,509,949 of record NC_090440.1, read on the forward strand.
TGTAAAAATAACGCAAAGGCCTGCCTGGACCCATGTGCGGACCAAATCGACACATCGCTCTCCTGCAGAGAGAAGAACTGACGCACGCCGACTCCCCAGAAAGGGGAAACAACACAAGGTCTCACTCACAAGTTACATCGACACATCGCAAGCCCTTTTCGATGCACACCCGCCTGCCCGCGCTAGCGTGTGTTTATAACTACTTGAAGACTCTTTCTACATTTTTATTGATAACTTGACTTGTGTATTGTGGATGTTTGTCGTTTTGGTCTTGTTTTGTTTAGATACATATTTCCTATTTTTCTAAACTGGTGTTGTGTCAGTTTGAAGTGTTTTCATTAAGTTACTGTGTGTGTTGGTACAAATACTTTACACCTAGCACTCTGAAGTTAAGCCTACTGCTCTGCCAAGCTACCAAGGGGGTAAGCATGGGTTAGCTGAGGGTGATTCTCTTTTACCCTGACTACAGTGAGGGTCCTTGCTTGTACAGGGGGTAACTTGACTGTCAACCAAAGACCCCATTTCTAACACATACCTTTTATAAAGTGAATATTCACTGTATTTTTGTTATTTTGGTCTTGATCTATTCGGATAAATAATCCCTATTTTTAATACACCTGTGTGGAGTTCTCTTTGTCGTGTTTCATTGTGATTGCTGTATGTGTGTTGCATAAACACTTTACACATTGCCTTCTAATTTAAGCCTGCCTGCTCTGTGTCAAGCTACCAGAGGGCGAGCACAGATTAATTAAGGTCATGTATTTGACTTACCTTAACAAAGATTGTGGTCCCTACTTGGAAAGGGTGCATACCACTGCCAACTAGAGTCCCAATGTCTAACAGAAGACATGGAGCAGTGCTGTGTTCCACACAGGCCCAAATGTATCGCCCATAGAAAGCACATGTGCCCAAATGTATCTCCTAGAGAAACAACACAGGCTAAACATAGTCTCCTACGCTGACAATACCCAGCTGATCCTCTCCCTGTCGGATGACTCTGCAAAGGCCAAGAGAAATTTCCACACAGGATGAGAGTAGTCACCACCTGGATGGAAACCAACTGCCACAAACTCAACTCATACAAAACAGAGATCCTCATAATTTGCTCCACCCCTTCCACCTGGAAAGACTCCTGGTGGCCTACCACACTAAGAAACGCCCCTGCTTCCATGGACCACGCACTAAATCTGGGCATCAACCTGGACTCCTCTCGATCCATGACCCGCCAAGTTAATAACATCTCTTAGTCATGCTTCCACACCCTCTGACTAGTGCAAAAGATTTTTAAGTGGATCCCCTCCGACACAAGGAATACAGTCACCCACACACTTGTCACTAGCAAACTGGATTATGGAAATGCACTCTATTGTCAGCATCACCAAGAAACTACAGCCAAGACTATAACAAATACAGAATGCAGCAGCCAGACTCATCCTGGACATCCCCAAACACAGCCACATCTCCTCCCACCTCAGAGACCTACACTGGCTCCAGTTAACAAGCACATTGCATACAAACTCCTGATCCACACCTATAAGGCACTACACAACATAGGACTGGCATACCTTAACCACCGCATCACCTTCTAAGTACCTAACAGACATCTCCTTTCTTCCCAGCTCACCTTTGCAGACATTCCCAAGATCCGTAAAAGCACAGCAGGAGGAAGATCCTTTTTCTACCTCACAGGCCGAACATGGAACACACTACCGCTTAAACTCAGGCAGACCGCATCACTGAAGCAGTTCAGGAAGGACCTCATGATCTGGATCTTCGTTTGAGCAGCACACCCACAAACAGTGCCTTGAGACCCTATGGGTGATTAGCCATGCTTTAAAAATCACTTATTGATTGATTTGCTGTAACTAGTTTTATCACTGAGCATTGGTGATTGTGGCAAAAAAGATCTAACCATTGTCACCACCGGGTGCAGGAAAAGGGCTTTGTGTTGAAGGTGCTGTGTGGCTACACACTAGAGGAAGCCAAAGAGGTGACCCATGAGATAGGCATGCCTTTTTGCACCAACTGCATCAACAAGGTACAGCTGCACCAGGACTTAGGCCTGATCTGCATCAACCTGCAAACACCGCTCATGCACCAGATCGCCGTCAAGACCCTGGATAAGCAAATCTTTAAGCATCATGCCTGTCAATTTATATTTATAGGTAGACAGAGTAGCCTAATATGGACATGCACATTCTGGTGTTGGCATGTGCATCATGCTATAGATGTGTGTGTATTCTGTTATATGATTTCCCAGATAGACTCTTCAGATCAGTGCATATGCATTCATATATACCTATGTACAACATTGTATCACGATGTAACCATTTTTAATCTGGCTGAAAAACCTAAATGTCTTAATACAGACTTAGCACATACACTGATAATGTCCTTGTTATCCCTCTATGGGCATATGTGTCCTCATACAGACATAATCATTTTAATACTTGTTTATCTCTGGAGAAAGTGTAAATGCAGCATTTGTCTCCATTCCAATGGCTTACCAGACGGTGGGTTTGGGGAAATGGAGACCGGGCTCCACCTTTGAAATTCAAGAGGATCAGAGGGGAGGGACTGCTAACTATGTGTTCCTCCTGAGCACAGCTGGTTTCAGAGATGGATGGTGTGTGAAGAGCGGGGTTCTTGTTTCTAATGCTCAAGAGAGGATGTGTCAAGGCAGGGCCTTTCTTTTTGTTTGTCTGATTACTGCTACAAGAAGGCTGACTGACAGCCGGATGCAGAATCTCACACTTCATTGTGCTTATGTTGTGTGTGTTTCAGACTGGAGATAGTCCAGTCCTACCTGTTCTGAGAGGCATACAGTGGTACTGTAACACATGCAAATAATGTTTGCCTTTTACAGTGTTGCATGCTATCTTGGAAAGCTTCTACTATATTCCTAAAAACCCTGCAAGAAGGAACTTCCAATTGGTAACTCCTTTAAATGACCCTTTAATTCCTTTCCATCTTTTGGATGCCTCCTATCTCTGAGCACAGCCTACCCTATGTCAGAGGCATGTTTGCTTTTATCCCTCTTACTGAACTTCTGCAAACTGCCGACAGTTCATTTCAAAGATCACAACCTCTCCTTCAAATGTCATGTCCCTGCTCCCTAACAATTGCTATTCTCCTGTAGGGTATCCATTAACACTGCTAAACAATACATGACATTCTCATACTCCCTCTTCCACTGAATATCACACCTCTTTTTCTACTACTGTAATTTATCACATAGAAATGACTAAAGACATGAAATGGTGCTAGAAGTGCACACCACTAATCCCAATAACTGCAAAAACACTAACCTTGGGTCCTGGAGGGGCATGCTGCCTAGCGTAAAGCATAATATTTCCTCATCAGTGGTATGAAGTGTTATGTAATACAATCTCAATAAACTATATAACCTAACCTAAACTAAAACTAATATCAAAACATGCAGCAGTCACAGTTGATTGTAGTTTATACAGGCTGCCTAATAATTCCCTTTACTGCTTGACTTGCTTACACTTGTGAAAGAAAAAACGGCTACAGGCCAAATCCATCACCCAATAGTATACTAGTCCATAGCAATAAACTGCCCATTATCATCTGAACAGGTGTGGAGTAACTGAAGAGATCTGCCACATACTGCTGTCCAACAGAGGACTCTAATATAGCTCGCCACTGCAGGTCTAGACTGGCTATATACTACTGCCACTTCTGGTATCTCACAATGACAATCAGATTTGAGATGACGTTAAAAACACGACACTCCATCCCAGCAGATCTCTCCACCACCTCTCCCTCTAACCTATTCGTGTTCAGGACCTTAAACATTACAAAAAACTTCCCAGAATGGACAACCAAGTGTGTGACCAGCTAAATGGACTATGATCATAAGAAGAATCTCCAAAAAGGGACCTGCAGAGCTGGCCAAAGTTGACAGCTTAATAGAAACCATAAACTGTGAGCCTATCACACTTCACCCATCACACTGCTAAGTGCTATGTCCCATAACACCATAACCACACCTCGGTGGTCCTCGCGGTCAACATGGAAATTCTTCATACATATCATCAAAACAAAGATAACATCCTTCCAACCACACATCATGCGCTGTGTATCATGTATATAATTGAGTACCTTAAGTTTTCTGACAGCATCTTTTACGACTTCTGTTCCTTTCGGCTGCTCCACTTCGGTACTGCCTAGAAACTAGAAGAATTGCAATTAGAAACATAATTAGGGACACATGCAAAGTTTACCTAAATCAACTCAAGATAAGCAAAAGTACTGCACAATAAAAATGCAAACTAACTTATACTTTCTGGCTATAATAATAAAATATTTGGATTCATGTGCATAGTTTAATTTTTAAAAGTGTTGATGAGGGCCTATGGCACTCAAATCTCAGCTGCACATTTCTGAACAGAGTTACTTGCATTTTGGTCGAGTCATAAAGAGTTTTGGGCGTTTGCTCATATGTTTGGTGCACGTTTCAGACGAAGTTGTGATTCACAAGGAACCCCAGGAAACTCCTGGTAAGGAGCAATTGTTGGATTCTTAAAGGCCTGCTGAAATGTGCACATACGTCGGCTTTAACAGCAGCAGGTGCATATCACTGAATATGTGCATTTGGAATTGGCAAGTTCTTGTTTGTGTTTCTCCAGATGGAAAGTGTTCTACCGCCTACGCCCTCCCCCCACGAATAACCCCTTTCCATTAAACCACAATCAACTATGAGCAGAGAGGTTGCTCTCCCATATATGAACACAAACCCAGAACTATTCCTGGCCTTCTGCTGCGATTTTCAGGTTTGCAAAGTGTTTGTGACTATCAAAAAACATACCGATTTGATGGTATTGATCTCCAGATACCAACAACCTTCCCATTTGAGATTTACACACAATTAAAATTATGATATACTGTTTTAAAATTATGTCAGGATAACCTCCTGACGTATATGCGTATTCACATTCTTTGAGTCACAAACTTAAATCAGTCCTTGTAAATTATGTTCTTTCTGCTCATGAGTGACTATGTTCAATGGCTTGCACTGCTGAACATACTACAATAACCAAGAAATAATTGTTTAATGGGAAATCAAATCGTATTGTTTACTATTATTCTAAGTAAGCATCATTTGATGAAAAATACTAGCGAAGGTTAGATTGAAGCCTTCAGCCACAGCCTAAACCATTTTGTTGTATAGATATTACCTACCACACATTACGTTTGACCGTGTACAATGTGGGTTGAGCATAAGCCCTGAACTTTCTCTCTGCACGAGTCCTATGTCCTCGGTTTGAACTTAGGACCTGGTCTTTGGGCAATTCAGCTCCCTACTGGGAACGGTTGGCTAAAGGTCCTGGTTTCTGGCCAGGCCCTGTGACCAACCCAGCTGTGACTGGCCAGCTCCCCGCTGTGCATGGCCTTAGACCTTGCACACGTTAAGTTGGGTGCAAGTTCTGCACCCAACCCTCTGCAGACACTCAAACCACATTTTCATTTTAAATATTTTTTTTCACGTACTGCAGTAACAGCCATGCATACTGCAGTATTGTGGTACTCTCGGGGTGAAGCTTTAGTAGCTGCTCATGTGAGAGTACTGCTGTACCTCATGAGAGGGTTGGGCTAGATCTCATGGGAGTATACCTAACCTGTGGAATGAAAAACATTCTATTTATGTTGGCCTCTGAGGGGTGTCCCTTTGGAAACCCTACCACCATGTATTGCTGTCCCCTTAATCATATTCTGAAAACTTCTTGAGGACTCAAGGGCTGACTCCCACAGTCCTGTAATGGTGAACACAAGTTTGTTTTTTAATTGTAGTTAGCCAATCACATAACTCGGTATTGCAGGACACAGACCAGTCCTTCTACATCTAAATGACAAAAGGGAGAAAAAAATCCCTGAGTCAATCAGAAGAACTTATTTGTTTTTAGTTTTTGGTACCGTGAGACCCCTGCAGGACCATTCGCCCTCATATACCTATCTTTTTAACCCCACGTAGACCAACCGAAGCTCTTCTTTCAAAGGTAACTTCACAAAAATGGCCAAAAGAATTTACACCTAATCACAAAAAGCACACAATGTTTTCAGTGGGAATTAACAAGGGCAGTAAACGCTTCGGGGCACCTATTGTTTTTTACCCCATTTAAAACTTTCCATGCGGGAACCAAAGTGGATTAACTTTTTGGGAAAGTTTAATGAAGATTTGTTGAATACATATCTTAGTTTATACTCAAAAACCTTACAGTGTCACTGGAAAACAACAAAAGGTAAAGGGGCTTTGTAGTCAGGTGAAATGTGAGTTAGAACATACAGTTTTGAACAAACAAGGCCACTGAAATTCACCAGTTATACTTTTCACAAGTAAATACAAGTCATGCCCTAAGGTAACTAACTCACACCCCAATCATGTACAGTATTCTCATCAATAATTCCAATGCAAATGTTGCAGTGTTATTATCAATGATGTCATAGAACATATCATGAGAGATGTAATATGTGGGGTAATTAGAAGTGCACAGTGAGGGAGTGGCCAAGCCCGGAAGGCAAACACCCTTCCCCTAACTACCTGGAGCCAAATTCCCCCTCCCCAGACACCAAACCTAGTATATATAAAGCAGATCTATCTTCTTTCTAAAAAATTATGAAACAATGTTTATTAATGCTTTTTAAAACGTGTTCAACAAACGTTTATTAAAATACATTCCTGTGACTCCTTCTTTATACATAGCTTTTGTTATTGAATTGTGTGGGTGAACACTATAATAATAAATAGCCAGAGACACACTTTTGTTTCTTAAAAAATATGACCCTGACTCATTTTTTTCCAATTTTGTAGCTCAAAAAGCTTAATCATAAAAACAACCTAAAGAGGACCTTGTATTTGTTTTTATAAGTCTTCAGGCCACATAAAATGGAGCCATGCCATCAGCCCCTAAATGGTACAGTATTACTAGCTATAGAACAAACTCCCATGTTTGGAAAGTACTTTACAAAAATATGATGAGTTCTTCTGGGGTCATGGGTTCAATGACCCAGGATACTTACTGTTTTTACCAGTGTTTCTGGGGGGCTACAGAACGTCTATGGCCCCCACCAGAATTTAAAAGAAACATTCTTGGTTGTGCTCCTGACCTTTCAAGGGGCATAGGGACATCACCAAAAACAAGCAATGAGTAAATAGCTTTTCAGGGCATAATGAGATGTTCCTTGGAAGTGCAGTTAATGGAAAAATTAGCAGCTGAGGAAGCTCACTTTTTTTTTTAACTTTTTGGCTTTTTAAAAAATTTATCTGGGTGGCCAACTCCTGGGACACCAAATGTTTTTGTATAAAGGGGCTGTGGTGGACTCCCAAGGACCCATGGCCCTGTCAGCTCCCTGCAAGTGCCCCATTTCTTGGGGCCTTGCAGGAGCCACCATTAGGTTTTTAAAATGTAAATAGGTGCCCTTTTGCCATCCAAGGGCAGCCCACACTATTATTATTTTTGTTTTATTTAAGGTGTGTGCTGGAACCCAACCGGGGCACCCCACGCCTTAACTTTTGATGCAGGCCAATAGTGAATTCCAGGGTTCCCACAGTCCTGGAGGCTCACTGCTCTTATAGGAGCAGTCTTTTTCATTTTGAATTGGAGAGCCTGGTGCCCATCACGGTCACTTCATAGCACATCCCTCATTGGGGGCCATACAAGCTCCCCTGTCTGCACCCAAAGTGTGTGCAGTAGGCACCAGCACTGATTCCATACCCAGGGAGCACTTTTCCTTTGCTCTTGCAGGGAGGAGGCAATTCAAAGTATTTCCCTGCCTGAAGGTGCACAGAAGGAAAAGTTTTGTTCTCCCATCCAGCGGAACCTGCTTTGTGCCCCCATCAGGTGGGACAACACTGACGATCCCCTGACTATGCCTGGGGCAGGTAAGCAGACCAAACCTAAACCAGGCCTATGGGGTTCATTATATGGCTCTAGGAGGGGAACCATGTGGACCCCCATTACCATTTCTAAATTTGCAGCCTTGGCTTGAAGATGTTCCTGGGGTCTCTTCGAGCTCAGGGAGGTGGGCCATGTAGCCCTCCCTCCCTCCCTTTTTTTAAATAATATTGGCTTAGGGGGATACAGACTATGGGGCTTCTTAGGGGCTTGGAGAGTGGGCCATGTGGCCCCACCCCTTTATTTTTGACAAGGCCTCAGGGGATGTGGTCCCCAGGGCGTTTTTAGAAGTGAGGAGGGAAGGCCACATGTCCTCGCCTCTTAAATATCATATGTACTCTGTGGGAGATACTCTTGGAAATGAATGGGAGCCCAAACTTTTTGCTGGTGATCCCTTGCAAATGTGGGCCAAAATTAAAAAACAAAAAACTGTTTTTAGCCCCAAGCATGGTCTCCACCACCAGGCCTAGGGAGTCAGGATATCTATCTCCTGCCCTGATACCTTTTTTCACATATTGATTTTTAGAACTAGGGACTAAGTCCTGAGTCCTGAGATGGCTGCCACCACATTGTTGTTGATGTGGTGGTAGCCAACCAGATCTCAGTATGATATCTATCAGGTCTGTAGAGGCTCCATGGCTTGATATATACAAGGTTTTGAACATTAATTGCTCATAAACTGCTGAGCAGTTGTGCACCAACTCACACAAACCCTCTGTCTGGACCAAGATCTAGCTTTCTACCAAATTTAGAGTAAATTCCTTCAGCAATTTGGGCTATAGCTGTGTCTAAAGTTCCTATAGAAAAATGAATGGGGAAAATGTGCCCACCCCCCTTTTGACAAACCACCCAAAACGTTTGAACAGCAAACTTATTAAAAAAGTAGCACTTTTTTGGAATGTTTCGTGGAGATTCATCAGATGATAACATTCAAACATGAGATGTATCTCTCCTAAATTTTTCAAAATATATAAAATTGTTGCTTACTGTATCATCATAGAGAAATATTTGCTTTATTTAACATAATATTCTCCAAATGTAAAAATTAATTGCTTTTTCATAAAGGACCAAACATTAAGTAAATAACAATTCCCTACACACATAGAGATTACATGTAACATATTCTATAGACAATATAACAAAATAATAAACCAAGGATCATATAAATATTTACATTTAATTACCAACAATGTACAAAAAGAAACATACCTACTGATAGACAAATGCAATTGAAACAAAGAAGACAAACATTAGATAAATGTGTGCTCATAAGTATAAGACAGCCAAAAAGTTAATTGTTCATATCAAATTTTCACACAGGTAGCCCATATACTTGCAGATTCCACATTCAGTGCCAAAGAGCAATTGTCAATTTTAAGCACAGTAGCTCCTTTGCTAGCCACTTAGTGATCTTCAGACTTCACATGCTTTAAGTGATTGACACTCTTTGATTATAATAATATGGCATTAAGTACTCTTTTATTTTGTCTTGATAATTGCCTTAGCAATGGCCACTTTGTAATCCTTCGCTTTATCTTGCTGCCGGACAGATACATTTGTCACATTTAAATAATGTTCCCAGGGTTTCTCTCCTTATTAAGTCAAGGACCACTTTTGCCTTGATTTCTAGATTCATCGATGGCGCCAACATTTTTAGCAACCAAAAAGTAAATTTCCCATGGAAACACAATACTAACTATAACTATAAATATTATACACATAGAAATATATATATATATATATACATATATATATATATATATCACTGAAAAAAACAAAGGTTAAAGTGATGCCACTGTTAGGTATTGTTAATACTATACTACTTTAGGCTAAAAGTAACCTTAGAAAATCACTGTAAAAAAGAAAAGCTAAAGCGACATTATAATTAGCAGAAAATGTCAGTTAAATCATGTTGTTTTAAGCAAACCAAACCACTGAAATTCACCAGTTATTTTTATCTTAAGTCACTATACCTCGTGTCCTTGCCATGCACAGTGTTGCTACCAACATGGCATTTCAGATGCTGCAATTATGTTATCAATGATGTCATAGAACTCATAAAAAAAGTGATGGTAAGGAAATAGGGAGGTAATTAGCAGTGAAATCAAGCTTGTATTGGAAGAAGACCTCTACACATAGTTTTCTACATGAAAGTAGTTTTAATCAAAGGTCACTTTTAAGTAATATTCCTTATGGTGAATTTTTAACATTGACATTTCTAATAATAGAGGGTACAAAAAGGAAGCTATTCAACAAGGCTGGGAGAGAGTCAAATGGAGCAAAAATCTGAATTGCAAATTCTGAAGAAAAAGGTTCAATGACAAGACAACAAGATAAAATTGATCATTACTTACAACAAGGAGCAAACAAAACATTTTAGAAATAGAAAAAGATTGGCATTTATTGGGGAATTTATAGGCGAACTTCCATTGATAACATTTCTTACAGCACCAGCACTAAACAATGTGCTAATCAGAAGCCATTTTGAAGAAAAATGTCACAAGAAGATTTGGATACCCATGAAACCTATGAGCTTCAAACACTTATAGCTGTTGGAAATGCGAAGCATATTGAAATGAATACCGAAATAGAAAAGTGAACACAATTTGTTGTTTTGAAAGAAAATGCCATTTGAAATGTATTGGTAGCACAACATGCTTGCTACACAAAAGCATTTGGAAGCATGGAAGAGCTGTAAACAATAAGGATGCAGCCTATCAAACAACTAAGCATTACAGAAATAATCATTCAGATGAACAGCAAACCACAAAGTACTACAGCACAGATGTTGTACCAAGTCGAGAATGCGGTGGCAATCAGACTTGAGGATTAAGACAACTTGAATGATAATGCAATGTCAAGCTTCAGACCCTTGTACCTCATGTGCATAACAATGACAAATAACTCAATGTATACATTTAGCATGATAAAAGAAAAGAATCATTGACTGGTAATACAAAAAAACTACAGTACAAACACAAATCTGACATTCGTTTTCTCAACCACAAATTTGTGAATTATTCAACACAAGATTAAAGATAACATGGCACTGGGCATGAAGACTGAAAAGCAAAACTCCTGCACAGGTACGCAATTAGAAAACTGTAAAGGCTGATATATACACATAAAGGAGATTCACTTAGGGAAGAATATTATCAAAGAATTAAATGACAATGATGATCCATAAGGTGCAATCCCCCACACAGGGTTAGTGAAAAAAATGCATGGATTCCAGCATTTTATTTTCAGCAGTATAATTTTCCATAAAGGAGTTATTGTAATTAGGGCCTGAAGGGGACTGTTTGAGTTTGGTAAACTAATTTAGCACATAATAAATCCATGGACCACATCTTCCAATGTGCTTTGAAACACTTTTAGGGGAGATATATGTTATGTTATGACCAAGACTGCAGTGGCCAGGTTTGCTTTTTATCACCTAAATAAAAGGAAATACTTGTCACACGCTACCTCAGACTAATGTTTGCAACCATTTTTTGGTAACTGAGTAGTTTTAGTTAGGTCAGCTGTTCTATAGAAAAGGGTTTTTTGTGTTGTTAATAACTTTTGCCCCATTTGATGAATCTCCTCAAAATATTCTAGAAAGCTGCCACTTTTTAACTAGTTTATGCATGGAAACATTAAGGGCGATCTGTCATGTGGGGGCCGAGATGCAACGAGTGGTACCAAAATGTAAAATCCCCAAGCATTTTCCATAGATTTCTTTAAGAAGTGCTACAGCAAAAACTGCTGAACAGAACTACACCAAATTCAACAGGAAACTAGATTTTAGCCCTCAGGCTATGTTTTTTGTGATTTGATGTAAATTTGCTCAGTATTTTTTTTTTTTATTTTTTTTTTTTTTAGAAATTATGGGTCAAAAATATTTGTTTATCTGGGGCGGTAGCCCCCTTCATCGATCAACTATAGGACCTGGGGAACAAATTCCCAGGGTCGAAATGTGTACTTAAGTGGGAGAGTGGCCAGAAGTCCCCCTCTCTGTGAGCTATAATAGGCCCTAAGTAGCCCACCTCTGTGTCCAAAATTTGGAAAACAAATCAAGGGGTCGTGCAGACACCCACCCAAGTAATTAAAATGTCACAAAGACCCTATTCCGTGGGGCCAATAAACATTTTAAAATTAAAGGGGCTGTGCGGACCACCTCCCCAATCATTTAAAAGGCATCAGGGATGGCCTGAGCAGACTACCTGCTGCTGTTTTGCACTCTGACATGTTCTCTCCAAAGGTTTGTTAGCTTGCCCACTGTTCTCTTGGGAAGGTCTCAGGGACATCAAAGACCTCCCACAAGGGACCCACACCATTTGCTTGTGACACTTGGAGAGCGGTGCCCTCATAAGTGCCCACATCATCTGCTGGGTTGGAGTGAGCGCGAAAATAAGAATTGTGGCCCCTGCATCGTGTGACCTCAGCACACATAAGTGTCTTGTTTTTGGTGAGCGGATTCACCGGTTTGTCAATCATGCTACAGCTCCCTCCTGCGTCATGCCAACTGCATGCTTATTGTGTGCAGTGTCCGATTCACAGGTTGCGACCCATGGGCGCAAAACTATAGAAGTGGCTCATTCTACCCAATGCGGCACTACTGAACTTTTGCCATGGTGTGTGACCAGGATTGTCTAGTGCAACCTGTATCAATGCACACCAGGTGCTGTGCCTCAGTTCCAGGGAGGTACTGAATTTGCATCTCTTCGATTGTGTGTGATTGGAACTGTCTGGTGCGATTCAGCGCACACCAGACGTGGTGCCTCATTTCTTGGGAGGCACAGGTTGGTAACTTCATTGTAAGTGATCAGAACTGTCTGTTGTGACCCATTTAGAGAGAGGCACCTAATTTGCAACTCACCCTTGTGGGTGAAACCAGAATTGTCTGGTGCAACTTGGATCATCATGCACCAGACATGGTGCCCGGAATTCCATGGATTGAACTGTGATCAACAAGTGCCTGACGGGTGCCTCTAACTACCGAGAGGCTACCCTGCTACATCCCCGTCTTCATCAATTGTTCCTTTTGGGCCCTATGTGTGGCAAACTACCTGCCCCATCCTCATCTTGTTCCCGACAACAGCATGTGCCATGTAATATTGACAGGACCGGGCGTGTGTGGCGAGAATAACTGAATGGGCTGAAGGAACACTTCAGAGAGTGATTAGAAGTAGGTCAAGAGACTGCTGTTTAACCCATTCCACAGTGCTTTACAGAACTGGGCTGGTGCTGAAAGGCACATTAGGGAATCCTTTGATTGATCAAACTATTGCCCTCAGCTGCATCTGCTCCACATCCTGTGGGTGAACTTCCTGAGTGGTGGCCAACCCCCTTTGGGTGGTCAACTGCCTCCTAATTAGTCCTGCTACTTACCCCCCACCCTCTTCCCTGGGACCTCAACTAAGTGTGACTCTGGCTGAGAGCAGCCTAATCTCAAGGGAGGGAGGTGATCCCTTTCTAAACTCTGGGTGTTGGGTAGTCGGGTGGGGGAAGAGGGTGGAAGAGGTTTTGGGCCATGGGGTCTGCATTGTGCTACCCACTGACCAGCAAGTCAATTGCACTGCATTACAGTGCTGTGTGAGTGTGTAAGTATGCTCCATTGGGACCTGTGTGATATCCATAGCACCGCATAATGGAGTTCAGTGAATGTGTGCATGTGGCAGTGCCTGCATGAAGACTGCTTGATAAGGATTACATTGACCACATGTGGCCTTCGCCCATGATGCTGCTAAAAGTGTGGTCATTATCTGTGTGCAGATATTTCTGAATCATTGTGATCCAGGGTGCATCCTAAAACTGTGTGGCATTGCATTATATTATTTGCCAGGGTGGTCAAATTTCTGACGTTTCACAGCACATAAGTACTGGTGGGGGTAATGTAGGATTTCTCCCAAGCGTGCATGCTACTGATGTCATTTTAAGGTGGTTAGGCCTAGTACTGATAGTAATATTATCAAGGGTGAATTATGCACAGAAGTTCATGATTTTTATTTTGTGTTAACTCGTGTGTATTGAATACAAACTGTGTTTGCATACCACAAGCGGGAAGTCTCTTCTGTGATGCTCAGTGTATTAATTGTGTGAAAGTGCGGTGCCAATGCTTTAATGCCTCTGTGATAAGCCTGACTGCTCAGTGCCAAGCTACCCAAGGATGAGCACAGGTTAAACAGTGATTGTTATCATCCACCACTGACGGGAGTAGTAGGTTCTGCCTGGCTGGGGCCCTTCCACAGCCAACCAGAATGTGCAGCCTCCAACAGGTCGATAAACATCTTAAAAGGGAGGGGCCACATGATCCACCTCTCTGAGCCTTCTATGACAGCGGGGACACCATGGCCCAGGACTGGCTTACAAAGTGTATCTCAGGGAGCACACCACTTAGAAACAGTAATTTCCCTGTCTGAACCGGCACAGGCAGGGAAAGTTGTGTTTGGGCCCACCTGCTGGGAGCATTTTCAAACCTCCCACTCTCTGGGGGCAAACACCAAGGCTGCTTCCAGCAGGCAGGAGCACAAAAATGTTCCCACCGGCTGGGAGTCGAAAAATGCCCCCACCCGTTGGGAGCAAACTTGACATCTGTTTGCTTGCAGGCACTGATGCAAGCATAGGAACACCTCAAGATTTTACTCCTGCCCGAAGTAGCAGCATGCGTGGAGTGGACTGGGGCTGCAGGGACCCTGGGGCTCCTCCCGCAGCCCCCAACATTATGTATTGATTGATATTGATAATTCTTATGGAACGCGAAAATGCTAGACAGTGTCTTGGCCCTAAGTCTACAAATGCATAAAGGGATAGACCAAAAATGAACCCAATCAACTAGATTCAACAAGAAAACAAACAAGTTTTAAGAAGCTTCCTAAAAAAAGGAAGATTCGACTCACATTTTAATTCAAGAGGTAGCCTATTTCATATTTTAGATGAGATAGGGGAAAAGGTCTTACCTTCCCAGCAACTTCTTCTAAATCTGGCAACATTAAGAGACCTAGAGGAAGCTAAGCGGAGGAGTCTCCTTAGAGTACACGAGGTACAGTGTTTTACACAATAGGCTGGACTTTTGCCATATAAGTAATTGTGCACTAGACATAGGGGGTTATTCCAATTTTGGAGGAAGTGGTAATCCGTCCTAAAAGTGACGGTAAAGTGACGGATATACCACCAGGCGTATTACGAGTCCATTATATCCTATGGAACTCGTAATACGGCTGGTGGTAAATCCGTCACATTTGGGACGGATTACCACCTCCTCCAAAGTTGGAATAACCCCCATAGTGCTTTGAACAAAACTCTTTTTTTTACAGGAAGCCAATGCACCTCCTGCAGTGCTTCAGCTACTGATAAAAACTTAAGAATTTTCTTCAAGAGATGTGCTGCAGCATTTTGTACACCCTGCAGTTTTCTTAAAGAGTACTGCTGGTGGATGCCATAGATGGCCACCAACGCACCCCCAATGTTAAATGTAGTCCCTTGGGATGGGGTCTTCGGGACCTAACATGGCTCAGAGAAGGGGCCACATGGCTGCCAACCCCTTTTAAGATACATACACAGACTGTGGAATGGGGTTCCCAGGGCCATAACAGGATCAGGGGGGGGGGGCTCACATAGCTCCCTTTAATATGAAAAATCAGCAGTGGAATACCGTACAGTGGAGTGAAATAGCATAGAGTTGAGTGGTGTACAGTGTAGTAGGGTACAGTGAATTAGCACTGAGAAAACTGTTCTAAATTGGAGTGGTGTCTCATACAGTAGAGTGTAGTGTTGTGTCATACAGTGTTGGAAACTTTTGTAGAGTGGAGTAGAGTACTGTACAATAGAGTGTATGGGCATAGAGCTGAGTGGAAATTTGGAGAGTGTAGTGTAGAGTGCAGTAGAGTCTAGCAGAGTGGGTAGAGCGTAGTAAAGTTTTGTAGAGTGGAGTTAGATAGAGTGGAGGAGAATACATCACAGTGACATTGAGTGCCTTAACATACAGTGGAGTGGCATAAAGTGGAATAGCATACAGTGGAGTACAGTAGAATGGCATAGGATAGAGTAGCATAGAGAGGAATATTGTAGAGACAAATACTGTACAGTGGAGTGACATATGGTGGAGTGGAGCAACATAGACTAGAGTGGCATACAGTGGAGTGCCAGAGTGTAATAGCATACAGTGCAGTAGCAAACAGTGGAGTGGAGTAAACTCTAATAGCATATAATGTAGTCGTGTACAGTGGATTGGCGTACAGTTTAGATTGGAGTGATGTATTGTGGGGTGAGATAGAATGTAATAGCGTACAGTGGAGTGGGGTACAGTAGAGGGACTAAAATTGAAGTTGCATACAGTGTAATAGAATAGAGTGGAGTGATGTACAGTGGAATAGTGTAGAGTGAAGTACAGTAGAGTGGCAAAGGATAGAATAGCGTAGAGAGAGAAAAATATTGTAGAGAAGAATAGTGTACAGTGGAGTGACATATGGTGGAGTGGAGTAGACTGGCATGGTGTTCAGTGGAGTACAGTAAAGTGAAATAGTATATAGTGGGATGGCATAGAGTGGAGTGGTATCCAATGGACTAACATAGAATGGAGTGTCGCAAAGTGGAGTGGTTTACATTGGAGTGGCATAGAGTGGAGTAGGGTACAGTGGAGAGGCTTACAGTGGAATAGCATAAAGCAGAGTGGTGTACAGGAGAGTGGCTTAGACTGGAATAGTAAATAGTGGAGAAGCATACAGTGCAGTGGCATACAGTGAAGTGGGTAGAGTGAAGTGGCGTACACTTAAAGAGGGTACGGTGTAATAGCACATAGTTGAGTGGCGACAAATGGAATAGCATAGAATGGAGTGGGGTACAGCAGAGTTGCATACACTAGAGTGGAGTGGCATGCAGTGGAATAGCGTGGAGTGGCATATAGTAGAATGGCGTAGAGTGAAATAGCATATTCTGGAGTAGCATATAGCGAGTGGCATACAGTGGAGAGGCATACACTGAAGAGGGGTAGAGTGGACTGCATATAGTGTAATAGCATAGAGTGGACTGAAGAAGAGTGGAGTTGTGTACAGTGTGTGCAGTGTAATAGCGTAAAATGGCGTAGTGTTGTACACTGGAGTGCAATAGTATATAATAGTGCATAGTGAAGTAGTGTACAGTGGAGTGTCGTATAATGGAGTATAGACTGGAGTGATGTACAGTGGCACGTGGTAGAGTGTAATAAAATTTAATGGTGCAGCATACATTGGAGTGGTGCCCAATTGAATAGCACAGAATTAAGTGACGTAGACTGGAGTGCCATACATTGGCATTGGAGTGGCATAGATTGGAGTAGCATACAGTGGAATGGCATACAGTGCTGTGTTGTGGAGTGGCATACATTAAAATAGAATAGAGTGGAGTGGTGTACAGTAGAATGGAGCAGAGTGGAATAGCGTATAGTGGAGCAGCACCCAGTGGAGTGTCATACAGTGGAGTAACTTAGACTGGAGTGGTGTAGAGTAGAGGTGCATACAGTGTAACAGCATAGAGTGTAGCGGTGTACAGTGGCATTGAGTATAGTGTAAAAGCACAGAGTGGAGTACTGTACAGTGGAGAGGCACAGAGTGAAGTGGCATATAGTGGAATGGCATATAACGAAGTCGATACAGTGCTGTGGTATATGAACTTATGTGAAATTTAACAGGAATGCAGATTGTGGTGTGCAGAGTAATGCAAAACATTGAGCTGCCTTGCATTTCACCAGATTTACCATTCAACCTAGAGCCACGCCTGGTGGTCTTGCGTTGCTTTGTAAATCTGAATTAAGTATTGAATTATCCATGCAACATGATGCGTGGCACAAGGGTACCACAATCCAAAAATACAGCTAAGGCTTTATTACATTTTAGACCATGGTACACTGTGGTAGCTTTGAAGTATGCTGTAGTACATGGTGATGACAAGCCAGTATATAATTGGGTAATGGATGTCTCTAGACAATGAAAAGGCAGCCATGTTGTTTTACTACAATTTGGCTTAATTAAAGTGATAAGTGGGGAACTGCATTTGTATTTTTTTATATATATTTTTAATGGGTTTACAGCCATGTACCACAGTAGTTTTGCAATTTTTTGTGAAATTCTGTGAAACTACTGCACTGACAGATATCACTAAGTCTAAATGCCCTATACCTTAAAAATACTTACCATACATAACTGCAGTACCCTGAAAGCATTCTCTGCACCATATTGAATAATCCTGCAAATGTCATGTAAATCCATTTAGCCATTTTCACGCCTCATCAAATGTAATAGTCTGTGGCAAATGCATTGGTGGAAAAACACATTTTGGGACCCTCTGTTATCTTTGCACCCCCTTAACGATTCCCCACAAAAGTGTATGTCATCTCAAAATGAAGAAAATGCTCTACGTCTGGAAGGTTTTGTAATGATTCATCAAAGAGGTGGATTATTAGGAAGCTAATATCTGAGTAACTCCTGTCTTTTGGGTATCCTAACTATAACTACAGAGTGGCAATCAGATTTAATGTGATTTTGTTCTCACTATCTGTTGTATTTGTTATGGATTTGCTTGTTGGGTGACAAAGCAAAAACAACAAGTGATGGACGGAATGCTGAACATTGTCAAACACTCACCCCCAGTCATAGATCTGGGTTTAATCCATCGTTCTTTTGCTCACCATGCCACCCCAGTTTGGACCCAGCCATATGCAAATCAGTCTTGACCCTGTTCCTCAAGGGAACAGTCCAGACCGAACTGCCAAGCCAGGTCCTCACTGGACCGGAAACAAGCATCCTGGGACCGGTTGCTAAGTTGTTGACCCTTTTAGCTTCATAACCACTTCAGAATATCACCTGTAATAGCAAAAAATGAATCGTCAACATAGTCTTATGTAAATTGCTATGGAAGTACATTACAAATCATTCAGCCATTTTGCTGCTGCTGCTGCTGCTGCATGAAATACAAATGTCTATGCAAAATGCTTTAGATTTGAAGTGTATCTTGGGACCCGCCGTTTTCTTTGCATCCCCTGACCAAAAACATTTTATGCTCCAACCATGTAATAGGTGCAGTAGGTCTGCAAACGTTTTGTGGAGATTCGTCAAACAGGTGCAAAATTATTAAGGGACAAAAATCCAAGAAACCCTATCTCTGGTAGCCCTAACTATAACTACAAGGTGGCCACAGTGCATATATATGTGTGTGTGTGTGTGTGTGTGTATATATATACAACAACGTTGAGGATTATTTATAGTTAGGGAAACATTATTCTTCTTTCTATACAAACCCAACTTAAACTAGACAAACATTAGAAATTCTAAAGATTAGCTATAACTAAAATGTATATTGTATGCACCATTTTCAAATGACTAAGTTGTGCACCTCTTTCTCCAGTGTTGTCACCTAATTGCCATACTACATTAACTATAACTCACACCTTCTCCATGCACTGGTTATCCCCTTCCATATTACATCACTTGGACCACATAAGATTATTGCATTCATAACAGCAATTGTGACATCTTAAATGGCATCATTTGCGACACCACAGTGTATGCCTTTATAACTTAAAAAAATAAATTTGCCTTTAACCCGACAAAAAACATCTACTCAGCAGAATCTATAATCCTGCCAAATTTCATCCAAATCCGACAACCCATTTTCATTTTACATCCAATACAAAAAGTCAATTGAAAATACTTTAGGGACAAAACGCATTTTAGGATCCCCATTTTTTCTTTGCGCCCCTTCACCAATCACCACAGAACTTTCCATCCATTGTCTGCCAGTGCAGAAAGAAGAACAGTTCTGGAAAGTTTCATGGCGATTCATCAAACAGGAGCAAAGGTAACTAAGGGGCAAAATTCCAAGGAATCCCTATGTCTGGTAACCCTAACTACTCTACTATAATTGGCTTCTGCCACTCTGAGATATAAGTTATGTTTAAAAAGAACCTTTGAATGGCACTTACAAAACATAAGCTAAACTAAAACAGTTGCATTTGGTGTGCTAGCTATTGCTTGCAAGACTGTAGAGGAAGGAAATGTTTACAGCACAAACCATAACTTGTGAAATTCAGGGACATTTCGGTTTCAGAACAATAACTGTATTTTAACAGAGGGGTTTTAACCAGTGGGTTGGACATATGCTATGTGGGGTGTAGGGAGGCAAATTAAACTGGATCTGGGTGCAGTAAGTCATATATGTTATGGTCTCTTTGGGTCATTCCAGATGTAATCCAAAATTAGTTCAAATTACTCATACACAGAATAAGACTTTAATTTTCTGTTCCGTGATGTCTGTAGGCAAGAGATCTTAGAGAAGCGATGTTAAGGAGAAAAGGTGGCTCCGGGTGAGTTGATCATTTTTTAAGCGTCCCTATGACATCTTTCTCCATGGATTTCCTCACGTGTAATATTTAATTATCTAATTTGCTTTATAGCGCTACTCGTGCCAATGTAGGGTATCACAGAATCACACACATAATATACGGAGATGATCAATCACACATGTGTAAATCCATTTATAGGTAATGTCACATAAAACAATGAGGATTACTAGGAGTAGGAGTGACATCTCACTGATACCAGTGGGCAGTATATTTTAAACGTGTTTGGTCTGGAGAAGCACAAAAACAGGATTTAAGACATTTCACAGTGGTTTGGGTGGGCTTTACTAATAAGAATATGTTTCTACCCATCAAACCCTTTATAGCAACATTAGGATAATGAAAGGCTGGGAAGAAACATACATTTTTAACCTATACCATTCATTTTGCCTGCAGGTCTTTGATGACAGCTCTTAAGTCACTGTGCTTTATTAGGACTGTCAGTTATGAAATACAATTAACAAAAGGATCTCTGTGAAAAAAACAGTAACTCCCTGAGCTAGCCACATAAAATCCAGGTCTGTGATCTGCATGGAACAGTTGTTTGCAGCAAGCGTATTAACTATCTGCGCTAATTTATGATGTGTCAAAACAACCACTAGATAAAACTCAGATCTCTCTCCAGCAGAAACAGACTTAAATTGGCATGTTATATTGTTGCCTGAAAACTGCTGGACACAGGAGGAACTCTACAGCAGGTAATTTTAAACCCATAAGCTAATTCTAAACAGTGTCCCACTGAGCTCAGCACCAGGTGCAGATGCACCGGTCGTACTGCCCTAAAGCTGGCCATGAAGGAGGATGCCAGAATTGAAACATAGGGTTCAAAGTGAGGCTGAATTTTCTGGTGTAGCAAGGGTAAATGTTCAAGATCGCAAGCAGTACTTTCTTTTTTTCAGTATACATCAGAGCGCAGAAACACGTATAGGTAACTGCCTTTTCATATTTCCAAACACTCTGCTATAAGCAGCACATGCATAATTCAGAGATTTATTGAGTTACAGTACACTGTAGACAGATACGTGGATACCTCTTCTGAACAGTTCAGATTTTGGGTTCCTGATATGCCACTTTACCATATGATGATCCCATCTTCTGTGCTACTGTGGTGCAGAACGGATTTATGCATTTCTTTTTCATGTTGTTAGCACATACATTAACTGGAAAAATCTCCAATTTAGTGTGTGGGCTGTAGACAGCAAAGCTTGAAAGCACACGGCGGTAATTACCTCTATTTCTCCGAGTGCTACTGTCAGCACAAAAGCACTATATTAAAGATTTTTCAAGTTAATGTATGTGCTCAAGACACAAAAGAGAAATACCAAGACCCCTTTAAAGCTAGCACTGTGCATAAAATAGGATCATGATATAGCTCCTGGCTCTCTTGCTTAACGCTTCTGCTGCACAGTGGCGTAACGTAAGCCCCACAGGGCACACAGCGGGGGAGGGTGTTGAGAGGGCGGGGGGTGTCCAGTGGCCCTCCTTATCACAAGTGGTAGGGGCCCAGGAGGGGCCCCCTCCGTGTCCTTTGCAGGGGGACATGGTTCGTGTTGCCACAGCTGCTGCGTCCACCTTTCTGTAATCTGGAGAGTTCAAGCTTGGGGCAGATAATGCTGAATGAAGGTTATTATAAATACACTGATGCTAATGCAGTACTTTTTGGGCTACAACTGAAGCTGTGTCAGTCATACGAGTGTCATTCACTCCAATACATTATTTTTGATGTCTATATTGCCAACCAGTGGAAGTCAGGAACAATTACATAAATAAGTAGTAAATAACGGCTCTGAATGCACATGCCTTCACAACAATGGTTGGGGGAATGTGAGATGGGAAGTGGAGTGAACCTGAACAGGAGCATAGCAAGGACACCCGGGGTCCCGGTCCAAGCAGAGAAAGTGACCTCTTTGACTGGTTTTGGAGGCGTAAATTATTGCAATCATCGGGGTTCATTGATCCCCTCAGGGCTCTGGGCTCAGGTTAACTGCAACTGCTGCACCAGTGGGAGCTACAGCCCTAAACCAAAAGGGGAAATGGGCAATCAGTCGTCATGAAGAGGATAAATCGGATCAGTCACTGAGAAAACGATAAAAGATTAACTTTTTATGGCTATCCAGGAAAAACAAGTTGTTTCAAGATGCTGAGTTTCTTACGCAGCTGTCTCTTTATTGGCCCTAAGAGTCTTAGGATTTTGCTCATGAATAAATTACATTAGGGAAACTGGTGCAGAACTATTGCGGTCATTTGGATTCTGAAGGATGGCAGGTTGGCCCACGAGGTCACTGTAAGTGATGCACCTCTGATGGAGGACCACCCACCAAATTCAGATTCCAAGCAGGTGACGACCACTTTGCCTTCAGTAGGGCTGACTGTGTGGAGGCTCGAATGAAGGCACGTAACTTTGCGGACCATGCCAGGCTACCGCTCAAAATGTATTTTTATTTTGAGGAAACAAACTCCTAGAGTGAGAATTGTTTCTTGAAAACCAAAAACAATGGCCCTCGCGTTCAGGAATCTCTCTCCCTGCAAAGTCTGATCATTGTTTGCTTTCCCAGACTTGCATTGCCCTGCCTTGTATGGTGGTACTGGATAGGGACCCCCCCCCGTAATAAATAGGGAGCACCACCATTATAACCTAACATCTCTGTGGTGAACTCACGGTCATTTCAAACCCGTTGATTCTGCCACATAAAAATGGAACAAGACAGCCACAAGGCTGGTTGATTGGGGCTCCTGTTTTTCAAAAATCGAAATGACACCTTACTCAAAGGTCAAATCTTTTATTTATCAGACCCAACTCATACTTTAATGTTGCATGGTATTTTAAATATGAAATAATACTACACAGAGCAAATTCAATTTTCATTAAATAACATGCCCGCCTTACCGTCCTGTGTCAGTGTCAAGATGATGGCTCTGTAGATGAACATAGTGTATCTTCATATGCTCATATGTGTACACTTAATCCTTATTAAAAAAAGGCACACACGAGAGTAAGGTTCGATATAAGGAATATAAAGGGCCCTTAGTGAAAGTGCCAAGAGATAATGTACTTGCCCAACCCAGAAACGAAACAGTGACCTCAATATGACTCTCATTTCTTTTGTGTGTTCACGTTCCAACTAATTCGTTCACTATTTTTTCAACCAGATTACTAATTTTCCTGGTAGATTCAAGATATTGTAGGGGGCGAACAGAACCCCAAGTCTGGTGTTGGGGCATCACCCAGAATAGTTACTCTAAGGTAATTGGAATACTGGAACTTTGCCGCTGGGGATGTGATGCAGAGGGAAGGTAGATTGTGTCAGGTCAAGGGAAGTCCATTTTCTCTTCGGAAACAGTACAAGTAGAGTTACCAGCATCCGTGCGGATGCCTAGCAAAGTTACAGTGCTGTGAGGCTACAGAGGTCATGCAGTTCGTCGCTTGAGTGGCGTCCATCAACTAAATTGTTTTTCTACTTGCTGCAAGGAAAGATGTTAGTCATTTTATTTCTCTCCTGTTATTGATGCTGTGCCTTCTTTTTTTTATTCTACCTCACATGGTTGCCTCTTCTTCTAGTATGGAGGCAGCCCCTACTGGTGCTTCCTCTCTTCATCATCACCAATGACTATGAAGAATCTAGGAAGCCTAGAATCTAGTACTATTTACATTTCAAAATCATTTTAGTTCCACTCTCATGTGTTCAATAATTAATTTATCCTTTTTCAGGAAGAGCCTGCAATATGTCTGACTGTTCTGGTGGCAACTCAAAAGTACTGATGAACTCCCAGTCTTAGAAGTCCTCTAGTACTGTAAAATCGAGGGCATACTTATGAGAGCCTTGTGCCACCGCTGCCTTACCGCAAATCCCCATAAATATGCCACAAAGGGCTTCATTACAACTCTGATGGTCGATGATAAAGTGGCAGTAATACCGCCAACAGGCTGGCGGTAACTACTGCCAAATTATGACCATGGCGGTGAGAACTCAGATAGACAGCCACTTTACCACTCCGACCACCAGGGCAGAAACAACAGCCACTACGGTGGTAGCTGCCTACAGCCAGGCGGAAGTCAATGTTCCGCCCACCATATTATGACCCCTGATACTGCCACCTTTTCCGGGGTGGTACCAACAACACCAAAAGCCTGTCGGAAACACTGCACAGACGTGAGAGGACTCACCTTTGGAGATACAGTTAAGAACCTCAACGCCATGGAGCCTGAGCTGCAAATATTTCTCATGATATTTTATGTCCTGCTCCACCACGAACACCAATGACAGCGAAGACAACCACAGTGAAGAAAGCCGCCTAGCACACAGGAGAGGAGGGGAGGAAAAAGAGAGTGACACATGCACGCACAACACACCCTCCCACCCCCAACACCATACACACAATCTTATGCAGTAAGACAACATATTTACCCCGTAACCCCTCAGGAATAATGCAAGGACAACAGGAATAGATGAAAGTGAGTGTAATCATATCAATACAGTAAAAATATGAACATTCAATCCAAAAGCATATACATATGTACATTACAAGGGACACTGCCCAGTCCTCAATGTGCATGGGCCACATGACAAAGTCTAAGGCCCCACCTGTCTCCTGCACCAACACAGAGAGAACACTGCAGGGGCATCAGTTGGAAAATAGGAAGGCACCTCAGGGGGATGGGAAACAGGGGGGCACCTCAGCCAGCATATGGAACAAATCCTCTGGTTCTGGAGGGGGCAACATGCCCTGTGCTTTATCCTGGGGAATGCAAGGCCACAGTCTCTCAAGTGGGTGACTTGCCCACATTCTCTGGAGGAGGCAACATGCACTGTGCTTGGTCCTAGGGAGTGCAAGGCCACAGTCTCTCAAGTGGGTGACTTTTCCATATGATCTGGAGGGGTATTGTGCCCTGTCCTTCTGATCCTGGGGAGGATGGGGTGAGTGGGTGGCATACCCACTGATTCAGGAGAGGGCATCATGCCCTGTGCTTCTGATCCTGGGGAGGATGGGGTGAGTGGGTGGCATACCCACTGGTTCTGGAGGGGGCATTGTGTCCTGTGCTTCTGATCCTGGGGAGTGCAAGGTCAGTCTCTCAGCTTGGTGTCATGCCCACAGGATTTGCAGGGTGCAGGCTGCACAACAACCCATGGAGGCAGGACTACAGACCGTCTGCCAGCAGTGACGGCTGCTCAGTGGTGGTAGTGATGCGGCTGCAGCCGCTGGTGGGGGGAAGCTCCAACCCATCCCCTGCAGCTTTGGATGGCTGCCCACTGCTGGTGGTGGTGGTGCTGCTGCTGGTGGGAGGAGGCTCCAGCCCATCTCCTGCAGCCTCGGATGGCTGCCCACTGGTGCCCGTGCTGATGGTGGGGGGAGGCTCCTGCCCATTCCCTGCAGCCTTGGATGGCTGCCCACTGGTGCTGCTGGTGGTGGTGGTGCTGGTGGTGGCGGTTGTGGTGGGAGGCTCCAGACCATCACCTGCAGCCTCAAATGGCTGCCCACTGGTGGAGGTGGTGCTGCTACTGCTGGTAGGGTGAGGCTCCAGCCTATCCCCTGCAGCCTTTGATGTCTGCCCACTGGTGCTTTTGGTGGTGCTGCTGGTGGTGGCGGTTGTGGGTTGAGGCTCCAGGCCATCCCCTGCAGCCTCAGATGGCTGCCCACTGGTGCTGGTGGTGGTGCTGCTGGTGGTGGTGGTTGTGGGGGGAAGCTCCAGCCCATCCCTCGGTCAGTTGCACAACCATGGTTGGTGGTGGGGGCTCCAACTGAGTCCCAGCACCAGACCCCTTGTCTTTCCTGCCTACTTGTGCAGGCCCCTTGCCCTTCCTGGCAGCAGCTGGTGATTGTTCCTTGCCCTTCCTGTCAGCAGCTGGGGTTGGCACCTTGCTGTTCCTGGCAGCACTTGGTGCAGGCTCCTTGCCCCTCCTGGCAGCAGCTGGGGATGGCACCTTGCTCTTCTTGGCAGCAGCTGGGGCAGGCTCCTTTCCCTTCCAGCTGGGGATGGCACCTTACCCTTCTTTGCAGCACTTGGGGCAGGCTCCTTGCCCTGCTGGGCAGCACTTGGGGATGGCACTAGGTGCCCTGGATCCTTTACCACCATAAGTGGGTGTGGACACTACTGTGTCCGTGAACTGGGTGGATGAGGTGCTTGCCTGGGTTTTTGCCACCCTGGCCAGACATGAAGGAAGGGGAGAGGGGTACGGAAGAGGTCAATGATGTAGAGGAAAAGCTTCTTAGGGACACTGGGGCAGGAAGAGGGAGAAGGTTTGGGAGTGGAGGAAGAGGGAGTGGTTGTAGGAGGTGTCTGTCTGCTGTGTTTGGGTGCAGGTGCATGGGCTGGATGCTGTTGTGAGATGGATGGATGTTGGGTGTCTGAGTGCTTGTGTACCTTGGGGGGGCAGACACAGTGGGAGAGGACACAGGGGACTTGTGCATGGCTGTTGTAGTGGTGTCTGCAAGTGAGGTGTGTGTTCTGCTAGGTGTGGCGGTGATGCTGGTAGTGGATGATGGTGTAGTGCATGCAGGTGTGAGTGTAAATGCAACTGGGAGGACGGTGGAGGAGGAGGCGGGAGGAGTGGGACACAGTGGAGGCATTGGATGTTGGTATGTCTGCATCTGGGTGGTGTTTGTTTGTGTGAGTGCCTGTGGGATGATGTGTGGTGCTTGTGCTTGCCATGTCCACTCTTGTGTGTTGTCCTGTGTGCATGCTCGTCTGCCTGTGTGCTTCAGATAGGTTGGGGTTGAGGGGAATGGGATTGGGAAGAGGAAGCTGGAGGGGGGAGGGTGGAAACAGGGACAAAGGCTGCTATCAGAGAGAAGGCCAGAGCCTGGATTAATCTCTGTTGGGCTTCCAAGCCAGTGCGAATGCCCTCCAGAAATGCCTTTGTGTGTTGCATTTGGGCTGCCAGCCCCTGGATTGACTGCCCTACAGAGATAGATTGCAGGTGGTCAATAGCCTCCTCTCTCAGGGCAGCAGGGCTTACTCTGGCACGGCCTGAGGTGTCTGGGGTGAAGGAGATGCCCACCCTTGTGGGCGAGCAGGCATGGACAACTCGATGAGGGGCTGCTGGGAGGGAGGTGCTGCTACAGAGGTGGCAGATGTACCTGTTGCTGGGGTGGTCACAGAAGTGTCCGCCATCACCAGGGACCTTCCATCAGAGGAGGTATCTCTGTATGAACTGTCCTTTCCTGTCTCTGCCCTGGTGCTCCCCTCACCCTGTCCCACTGGTGCCCTCAATGTCCGTGGCTCTGCCTCCTGGATCCTGTGGGATGCAGCTCCCTCCGTCGTAAAGTTGTAATGACGGGCACTGTACTCACCCTGTGTGGCTGCTCAGGATAGGTCACCGCCAGTATGTGGGCCATCAGGGGGGTCAGGGTTTAACCAGCACCCCTTCCGTGTTGGGAGGCCATCCCCAGCTGGGCCTCCGCCGTCTTCCATGCCCATCATCTCAGGTCATCCCACCGTTTCCAACAGTGGGTGCTCTGTCTGCCGTAGACCCGCAGGGTCCACACATCCTTGGCGATGGCACACCATATACCCTTCTTTTGATGGGCGCTCACCTGCAGAGAAATACACACAGGGAAAGCCATTTGTCAGACCGTCCTGGCTGTTACACTTTTGGCCCACCATACCCCTTCACATCTCCATTTGCACACATAGTGCTCAGCCCACAAGCTGTACGCTGTCCAGAGAACATCCACCAACACCCCCGCACAAGCCCTTCACACACACCATTCCGTGCATTCATGCCCCATGCATCATGCTCACAGTGTACTCACCTGTTGGTCTGGATGCCCAAACAGCAGTCCGTACTGGGGTTGGACCCCATCCACCAGTCACTCCAACTCCTCCGAGGTGAAGGCAGGGGCCCTTTCCCCAGTCACATGCACCACAGTAGGTCCCAGACACAGCTAACAGCAGCACATGCAGTGTGGATCCTCTCTTGTTGAAGGTCAGGTGGCATGTGAGAGAACAGATAGAAAATGGCAGTGACGTCCAAGGCGGTGCAACCCGTCACTGCCAGCGTACATAGGGCCCAATGTTATCCAATGAGGAGTTGCACGGCGGTTCCCCACTGCCTCCCACAACAGCGCACGTCAGCGGAATTATCTCACTTCCACCTGTCCCTCGACACAGGACAGGTGGACGCCATTTCAGAGGGGGTGTCAGGCCCTGGATTAAAACTGCGTCACAGTTCACAATTGGACATACAAGACAAATGCCACGTATACATTTAAAATTGACATCATGCAATGTACTGTTGTGGCTCCAATGTTCAGTTTGTAACCAGATCCTCACCCCTTTGTCCCTTGGACTGCAACCGCTGCGAATGAATAGGAGATCAAGGCATACCCCTGTGTACAGACCCCCGGTGGACTTGGCAACAATGGAGGACAGGCAAATTATCCCCACCTACAGACTTGACAGGGCCACTATAATGGATCTGTGTGCCCAACTGGAGCTTGACCTGATATCTGCTATCTGTCAGCCCACTGGGATTCCCCCTCTTGTGCAAGTTCTATCTGTGCTCCATTTCTTGTCAAGTGGTTTTTTCCAAGTGTCAGTGGGCTTGGCAGCAGGAATGCAACAGCCAATGTTATCATTAGTGCGGACCAGAGTGTTTTCTGCCTGATTAAACACATGTGCATCTACATTGTTTTCCCACAATTGGAGGATTTGGCCACAATAAAGGCTGACTTCTATGCAATGGGACATATCCCCAGCATAATCGGGGCAATTGATGGAACACATATTGCATTTGTCCCCCCGCCGGCAAAATGAACAGGTATTCCGAAACCGAAAAAGCTATCATTCCATGAATGTCCAGATGGTGTGACCGGCGGACCAGTACATCTCCCATGTCAATGCTAAGTATCCTGGGTCGGTGCAGAATGCCTTTATTCTGAGGAATAGCAGCATCCCTAATGTGATGGCCCAACTACAGAGGCACAGGGTGTGGCTAATAGTTGAGCCCTGGTTCCACCCCAGTGGATGTTGGTGTATGGGTATGGTGAAGGTCATATGGGATGGAGTGTGGCTAAATGTTGTCCCTCCATATTTGCAGGTGACTCAAGTTACCCCAACCTATCATGGCTACTGACCCCTGTGAGGAATCCCAGGATAAGGGCAGAAGAATGTTACAATGAGGCACATGGGCGTACAAGAAAGATTACAGAACGTACCTGTTCAAAAGGGGGTCTTTGGTTGGCAGTCAGGTTACCCTCTGTCCAAGCAAGGACCCTCACTCTAGTCAGGGTAAGTCACACACAATCCAAATTATCCTGTGCCCACCCTCTGGTAGCTTTGAACTGAGCAGTCAGGCTTAACTTAGAAGGCAATGTGTAAAGTATTTGTGCAATAAATCATACAATAACACAATATAGCACCACAAAAATACATCACACAGTTTTTAGAAAAATATATAATATTTATCTGGATTTTTTCAGGTCAAAACGATCAAAGATGCAATAAGTAAATGTAGAAATATCACTGAAAAGTGATATAAAGTGTCCCAAGTCTTTTTAAAACAAACAAACTCTCTTTCAAGCACAAAGTACTTGGTTCGCATAAAAAATCTCTGCAAAGTGCCGCAGAGGAGAAGAAGTGTGGAAACAAAGCGGTGAGCGTCGATTTCTCGGGCTGCACATGGCGATGCATCATTTAGTTTGCACGCAGGGAAGATTGTACGCTAATTTATGGCACCAGGTCGTGGATCCTCTTCGGGTTGCAGGGTTTTCAGACACCGCGGGGTCTGTATGTGGAATCCTTGGCTTGCAGAGCGAAGTCACAAGCGCTGCGTCGATCGGGTGGGCGTTGCGTGGAATTTTCTTCCACACAGCAGGCGCTGCTTCAATTTCCCCTCTGGAAGCCGGCCTGTGTCATCCTAGGTCGGCTGTGCGTCGATCCGGTGGGCCGTGCGTAGAAGTTCCGGTCGCAACGGCGCCGGGTTGATCTTCTCCTTGCGAAGTTGCGCTGCGTCGTTCCGGTCCGGCGTGAGTGCTGTGCGTCGGTTTTAGCAAGCTGTGCATCTCATTTTTGCCACACAAGGATTCCAGTTGGAACAGAGAAGTCTTTTTGGTACTGAGACTTCAGGGAACAGGAGGCAAGCTCTTTCCAAGCCCTTGGAGAGCACTTCTTCACCCCAGCCAGAGAGCAGCAAGGCAGCAGGCAAACAGCAAGGCAGCAGTCCTTCACAGAAAGCAGTCAGGTGAGTCCTTTGGGCATCCAGTTCTTCTTGGCAGGATGCAGATTCTGGTTCCAGTTATCTTCTCTAGGAAGTGTCTGAGTTTGAAGGGGCAGAGGCCCTATTTATATACCCAAATGTACCTTTGAAGTGGGGGAGACTTCAAAGAGTGGCTTAGAAGTGTACCAGGTCCCCTTTTAGTTCAATCCTGTCTGCCAGGGTCACAGTAAGGGGTGTGGCAGTCCTTTGTGTGAGAGCAGGCCCTCCACCCTCCCAGCCCAGGAAGACCGATTCAAAATTCAGATGTATGCAAATGAGGCTGAGTATCCTGTGTTTGGGGGTTGCCTGAGTGAATGAACAAGGAGCTGTCAACTAAACCCAGCCAGACGTGGATTGTAAGGCACAGAAAGATTTAAGTGCAGAGAAATGCTCACTTTCTAAAGTGGCATTTCTAAAATAGTAATATTAAATCCAACTTCACCAGTCAGCAGGATTGTATATCACCATTCTGGCCATAGTAATTATGACCTTCCTACTCCTTTCAGATCAGCAGCTACCATTCAAACAATGTATGAGGGTAGCCCCAATGTTAGCCTTTTTAAGGGAACAGGCCTCACAACAGTGTAAAAACGAATTTGGGAGTTTTATACTACCAGTACATGTAAACTACATAGGTACATGTCCTACCTTTTGCCTACACAGCACCCTGCTCTATGGGTTACCTAAGGCATACATTAGGGGTGTCTTATATGTAGAAAAAGCGTAGATTTAGGCTTGGCAAGTACTTTTAAATGCCAACTAGAATTGGCAGTGAAACTGCACACACAGGCCTTGCAAATGACAGGCCTGGGACAAGGTTAAGGGGCTACTTAAGTGGGTGGCACAACCAGTGTTGCAGGCCCACTAGTAGCATTTAATCTACAGGCCCTTGGCACATATAGTGCACACTACAAGGGACGTATAAGTAAATTAAATGGTCTAATTGAGTATGATCTAATGTTACCATGTTTAAAGGGAGAGAGCATATGCACTTTAGCACTGGTTAGCAGCGGTAAAGTGTGCAGAGTCTAAAAGCCAGCAAAAACAGTGTCCAAAAAGTGGAGGGAAGCAGGCAAAAAGTTAGGGGTGACCACCCTAAGTCTATCGGGTCTAACAGTACCTTTTGCCTCCTGCAGGCCAGGTTTCGGTGCCTCCATCAACAGGTGGATCCCTGTGCTACTCACCCAAGAAAGTCTGCCAGATAATCGTGGCATGCTGCATGTTGCACAACCTTGCCTTGAGACACCATGTGCCTTTTCTGCAGGAGGAGGAGGAGGCGGGAGATGGCCGTGTGGCACCAGTGGACAGTGAGGATGAGGAGGCAGAGGATGAAGATGAGGACAACAGAACTGCAGTGATTAGACAATGTCACACAGGTAGGACAGGGTACTTCACATTTCATTGTCATTATTTTGATTATCTTTGTCACTGGCATGCTATTTCCCACTTCAATGCCCACTCACTGTACCCTTTGGTAACTCATTTTACAGATGTTGGTGCCCCATTATCACTCCTGGTGTGATCACTGCAGCCAACTACAGGTCTCTACAATGAACATTACTGTACATTTGTAATGCAATGTTTGAATCTGGTTATACAAATACATACTGAAATCATTTGACATACTCCATACTTGCAATTTTTCAAAGGGTGTTTATTTAAGGGCTAAGGAGTATGGGGCAAGTGCATTGGGCTGCGGTGATGATGGAGGAAAGTCCAGGGTATAGTTCCAATCTATTTGTAGCACAGGTGCATTGTTCAAGGGGACATAGGAAGAGGAGCAATGGCAGTTCAAGTTGGACAGGGTGACAGAGTGGGACAAAAGGGTGACATTCAGGAGAGTCTCATTTCCTGGCAGGGGTCTTGACAACAGTCTCTGGCTTCTGCCTGGATCGCAGGGAACATTTGCGGGGTGGTTCTCCTTCTGCAGGGGCAGGGGTTGCTGGTGGCCTGTTGGTCCTGTGGCAGGGCCTCCTGTCCACTAGCGGCAGCGGAGTTGGAAGGCAGTTTAGATGTCTGGCTAGTGGCAGGGGTCTGCTGTTGTGAGGCTGCCTCTCTCATAATGTTGGCCATGTCTGCCAGCACGCCTGCAATGGAGACCAGGGTGGTGTTAATGGCCTGGAAATCCTCCCTGATCCCCTGGTACTGTCCCTCCTGCAGCCACCTGTCATCCTGCACGTTGGCCAGGATCTGGCCCAGCATATCCTGGGAATGTTGGTGTGCTCCCAGGATCTCAGTGAGTGCCTCCTGGAGAGTAGGTTCCCTGGGCCTGTCCTCCCTCAGGCACACAGCACTCCTCCCAGTTTCCCAGTTGTCCTGTGCCTCTGTCCCCTGAACTGCGTGCCCACTGCTACTGACCCCAGGTCCCTGATTGTCTTGGGTATGAGGTGTGCCCTGGGGTCCCTGTAGTGGTGGACACACTGCTGATTGACGTGTCCTGGGAACAGAGTAGTGGGTATGATGGGTGGCTGCTGTGCTGTGGTGGTGTTTCCTGATGGGTTAGGCTCTGTGGTGGTGTGTGACTGTGGCTGGGCTGGGTTACCGACTGTTCAGAGGTCCCTGATGGGCCAGGTTGGTCATCCAGATCCAGGCATCCAGAGCCGCTGTCATCACTGGTGGACTGGATATTGCTGACACCTCTTCTTCGGTGGCATTGGCTGGGGTACTTGTGGGGATGTGAATGCAGTGTTATTGTTTCTGTGTGTTACATATTGTGCTTTGGTGGGTTGCCCTATTTGGTTGTATTTGCCCTGGCACTTTTTTCTTGTGTAAGTTGGTATGCAGTGGGCTAGCTGATCTCTCTAGTGCGCATGCTTTGGTGATTGGAGTCCATGAAGGTCTGAGAGTGGTGGCCATGCATTGATATGGCATGCAGGGCTTGGCATTGGGATGAGTGAGATGTGATGGTGGGGGTGTGGGAAGTGGTGGAGAGAGGTTGAGGCTAGAGGTATGTGATGGCATGCAGGTAGGGGGGTGATAGTAGTATAGAGTTGACTTACCAGAGTCCAGTCCTCCTGCTACTCCCGCCAGGCCCTCAGGATGCATGATTGCCAAGACTTGCTCCTCCCATGTTGTTAGTTGTGGGGGAAGAGGTGGGGGTCCACCACCAGACCTCTGTACAGCGAGTTGGTGCCTTGCTGCAATGGAATGTACCTTCCCCCATAGGTCATTCCACCACTTCCTGATGTCATCCCTGGTTCTGAGGTGCTGTCCCACAGCGTTGACCCTGTCTACGATTCTCCACCATAGCTCCTTCTTCCTAGAAATTGATATCTGCTGCACCTGTGCTCCAAATACTTGTGTCTCTAACCTGATAATTTCCTCCATGACCCTTAGCTCCTCCTCTGAGAATCGGGGGTGTCTTTGTGGTGCCACGTGTGCTGTGTTAGTAGTGTGGGTGAGGGTGTGCAGGGTGATGTGTTGGGGTGTGTGATGTCAGGTGTGTGGGAGGTTTATAGGTGAAGGTGGTGTGTGGGCCTGGTCTTGTCTGTAGTTGTGATGTCAGTCTGTTGGCAATGGTTTGTATTCATAAGGGGTTGTGGGTAGTGTGGGTGTGTGTTTTATAGTGGTGTGGGTGTATGGGTGTCAGGTGTGTGTTGTTTGAATTGTCCAATGTGGTGGTGTTTGTATATGTATGTGTATTTTGAGCGCGGGGTGTGTACCGTCAATGGTTTACTGCGGTTGAATGTCCGCCGTGGTGATTGATGGGTCATAATGTGATGGGCGTTTTTCTGTTGGTGTAACGGTGTGGGTTTGGATAACGCCAGTTTATCACTGGCCTTTGGTGTGGCAGACTTGTGTCTGTGGCTGAATAGTGACAGCTTGGTGTGTGTGTGTCATAATACGATGAACGAATATCCGCCGTGGCGGCGGTATGTTGGCAGCAGTCAGCATGGCGGTAAGTGGGATTTACCGCCAATGTCATAATGAGGGCCAAAGTTCTTTCTTCATTTTTGCCCCATTGATTCCCGGTCTTGCTATTAATATGGAATTGAAATTGTTTGTGAAGATTGCTTTCTCAGCTCTATATTGTTTATCATATTTCAAATTTTGTGACAGTTGTTTTCCAGCACTTTAAACAAAAATTACAACACACATCCTTTTAAAGTAAATGCACCTTAAAGGTTTTGTTCATTTTATGTTTTTCAATTGCCCCAATCAATAGCGGCAGCTGTAGCAAATCTCAAGGGACGTGGCAGGTGTGGTGGGGGAAGATGGCAAAATAAAAAAATAATTTAAAAAATGTACATGTGTGCCACCACTACTGACAGCCACGTCGCTCCTCTTCTGATGATGTCCCAGCAGTCCCTGGAACACTAGCACACACTTAACATGCAATTCTGGTACTGCACTCATGCTATGTCTAGCATGAGAGCAGCACCAGGATTAGTCTGAGTGGCTTGGTCTGCCTCTTAGACAGTGCATTGGAGTCTGTGCTGTTTTTCCAACCCGGCTGTGCAACACAGCATGGTTGGAGAAACCTAAGTGCGCATGTCAGTTTGGCTGGCCTAAAATGGCCAGCCATACTTGCATGTGCACTATGTACACTCCACTCCTCCGCCCCCACACATAGCCCAGCCCCTCCCTGCACATGCTGGCTGAGCCAGCAGATGAACAATAAAACAATAGTAACCAAATGTTTTATTTTTTAGCCTCTGGCTCTTAGCCAGTTGGGCAACGCTCCTTCGCCATTTCTGATTGGCTGTTGGTTTCTAGGGCTGTGATTGGTGGATAGGGCTGGGATTCTGATTGGCTGTTGGTTTCTAGGGTTGTGATTGGTGGATAGGGCTGGGATTCTGATTGGCTGTTGGTTTTAGGGCTGGGGCTGTGATTGGTGGTCAGGAATAGGGCTGTGACTGGTGAATAGGGCTGGGTCTTCCATTAGTTAGCTAAATCAGGGTTTAAAATAGGATTGGTTAGGGTTAGGACCAGCTTCTCATTGGCTGTTAGGGCTATAAAAGGCCAGGATTCAGGGCGTCTCAGCCCGGGCGTCGAGGCAAAGGGCGGAGAGGACAAGGGCAGCTGCCTGTTTGGGCCTGTTCAGGACAGGTAGGGACTAGGGACTAGGGCCATAAATGCTGCCCAATTCATATTTCACCAGGAATGGTTTCTACCCCAACACATCGCTCAACATGCAAACGCATTATCTGCAAAGAAATCCAACTCATGCATCACAAACTGACCACAGACATATTGCATTGCCCCACCACCCAACACAATACCCTACATACAACACATATACACATACCCCCCATAACTACTACAGTCAAACACCTTCATTCTCACAGCAAACACTACTCTGTCCCCTCCCACTAACACTACCTGCCACCACCCACACAATACAAAACTACAACATACAATTCTCTCAGTTTCAGTCTCCCAGATACACACTCTCTGCTCATACTAACCAAAAACACTATCCGCTGTTCGCTCCACACAGACCACCTGTCTTCATAACAATGCCCAAACCCTGCCTTCAAACACATCATCTACAAACACTCTTCCCCTCTCCTCACCAATTACACACAACCATACAATCCCCACATTTCACTCCAACACACATATTACCCCTCCCGGTCATCTCAACTAATACTTATTTCCCTGACACACACCCATCACCTCTTACACACCTCATACATTCATCTCCAAAACACATCAACACCCCAAAAAACACTCGCATTCCACTTAGCAGTACTAACTCACATACAAATCCCTCACCAAAAACAACTACACCAAAATAGCCCCTCTCATTATTTCACAAAAACAATACGAACCACAAACATCAGCACATCAAAGCAACACAAACTTACATTACACTCATCATCATACCCACTCCCACCCCCAGGACTACACAAAGGATACAAATTCCATCCTATCTCCACCCCTACCCCCTCACTCTTCACAAACACCTACCACAAGCACCCCATCCCAGCAACCTTCATTCACTCGCCTCTCCTCCATTGCACAATTTAGAGCCTTACATCATGATCCACATGCTCCTCCACCACCCCTAACCCATACTCCATCCACACTAAACAAACGTAAACAAAATAAAAAACATGCCACTCATAGCAACCTCGCATCCCCTTGTTTGTTACATAATAAAACTAACCTACAAAAAAACACTACACTCCTCATGGCTCTCTCAGCCGCCAAGTCCACCACCCACACACACAGACCCAACAAAATGCCTCCTTAACCTGCTGGAAGAGGAACACTATGTTGAAAAGCAAGACTATTGTGAGCCTCAAACAGTTATCACAACTAGCAACACTCCTGCTTCAAGCTCACATTATACTACTTACCCTTCTACTAAACAAAATAACACTACCACTAACACACCCTATCTAAACTGCCAGCTCATAAATGCTCGATCACTCTAAAAAAACAAGCACCACATCTACGACCTGCTCACAGACACACAACCTGACTTACTATTCATTACGGAATCCTGGTTGGGAGATGACATGGCACCAGTGTTGCACGAAGCCCTTCCTCCGGGCTATCAAACCATCACACAAAACCGTATAGGCAAGAGAGGAGGTGGACTAGCTATTATATTCAAACAGGCAATAAACCTCAGTAAAACAGACAACATCTCCTTACAAGGTTGTGAAGCCCTCCTTACCAGATGCCACCCTAATCCAACTTCTGCCTGTAACTTTCTCCTCCTTTACAGACCTCCACCTAACAACTCCACTTTCCCAGATGCTTTTCTTGACACAGTCGCAAACCTTATTACACTATACTCCAATCTATGCATTCTTGGAGATCTAAACATTTGGTTTGACAAACCAAATATGCCCCATCCAAAAGCTATCACCACTGGCCTACTCACATTGAACCTACATCAGATTGTACACAATCCCACACACATCGCTGGTCACATCCTAGATGTCATTTTTGCTAAGCCTGAACTCGTTACTATTCATAGCATCACACCAACCACCTGGTCAGACCACCATATGATTACTTTCCGACAGACAACTCCACAAATCAACACACCCCACAACCACTTACATACATACACCTATCGACCATGGAGCAAACTCAATTTGGATCACTTAGAAACACAACTAACAGCAAACACAGATCTAGATACAATCAATTCTGTACCAA
Organism: Pleurodeles waltl; assembly: GCF_031143425.1. Classification (NCBI taxonomy): domain Eukaryota; kingdom Metazoa; phylum Chordata; class Amphibia; order Caudata; family Salamandridae; genus Pleurodeles; species Pleurodeles waltl. The sequence goes on from NC_090440.1 coordinate 1,846,547,535, forward strand.
AACTTTATGAGTGGCTACAAGAAGCTTTTGATGTCCTAATACCACTCAGAAAAACTAAACATGACAAAAGAAAACCAACACCTTGGAGAAACACATAACTTAAAAAGATAAAGCAACAAATCAGAAAGTTGCAGCGGACCTGACTAAAAACAAACAACAGTCAAGACAAACTGCAGCTACACAAACTTAACAGGATATACAAATCATCAATCAAAAAAGCTAAAAGAAGATACTACTCAGACAGAATTCTAAATGCTCAACCAAGGAATTTATAAATTCTCAATGAATTTCGAAAACCTACATGCATGGAAGGAAGTCATCCCACCACTCAAGATTTCAAACAAATTGGCAACTCACTACACAACCAAGGCAGACACATTGGACTCCTATTTAAAACAGAAGAAAACCATCAGCACCAACCCCTTTACTAAAATACCCTTTAAGAATAAACCATCCCAACCTCTACAGTCCTTCAAACAAGTAGCCCAGGATGAATTTATGGATTTGGTCAAAGCAAGCAGACCTTCTGGTTGCCCTTCTGACCCTTGCCCACCACAAATCTTCAAGAACATCCTGCTATCTACTTCTGCTGCCACACCTGTAAGAAGAATCATCAACAACTCTTTAACTTCAGGAACTTTTCCTACAGACCTGAAAAAGGCATACATACGACCATTATTAAAGAAAACAAACCTAGACCCGCAAGACCCTAACAACTACAGACCTATCACAAATGGACCTTTCCTGGGCAAATTGATAGAAAGAGCAGCATTCGCCCAGATGTCACAATTCATTGAAGACAATTCTATACTTTCAGACTTCCAAACTGGATTCCGCCCAGGAAGAAGCACTGAATCGGCACTCATGGCAATCTGGGACGATCTTAAAAACACAGTCGACCGAAATGGAGTTGCTGCACTACTTCTCTTGGACCTCTCAGCTGCCTTTGATACGGTTGACCATGACACCCTAACTCAAAGACTCCACGAAGCCGGCATACAAGGGATTGCTCTCGACTGGATTACTTCCTATCTCCAAAAAAGAGCGAATATCATCCACTCGCCCCCCTTCTCATCCGAACCCTGCCTCACAAAAACAGGGGTCCCCCAAGGGTCAATCATCTCACCTTTGCTTTTTAACATCTACATGATATCTTTACCAGAACTGATCAATGATTTCCATCTCACATGCTACAACTATGCAGATGACACACAAATACTACTTCAATTAGAAGACCCCAAAAACATTGAAAACTCACAAATCTTCAGTTGCCTCGGAGCCGTTCATCAGTGGATGACCTGGAGCCATCTCAAACTAAATACCTCCAAAACAGAAATACTCATATGTGATGACTGGAAAAATTATGACCCTCTGTGCGTCTGGCCTGACGATCTCGGACGACCTCCTCAATTATCCACGGAAGTTAAAAACCTAGGAATCACCATGGATTCCAAGCTAACTATGAATGCCCAAGTAGACAAATTAGCACGCACAAGCTTCATCACCTTAAAGACTTTACGACGCATCTTCCCCCACCTCGGATTTCCACACAAGGTGCAAGCTACTATCTCACTTGTATTATCCAAACTGGATTATGCCAATAGCCTCTACCATGGATCATCTCTATCTGTTATGAAAAAACTACAACGTATCCAGAATTCCGCAGCCAGGCTACTACTACATATAAAGCCGCAAGCCCACATCTCCCCTGCCTTGAGAGCACTACACTGGTTACCCGTTGCCAGAAGATGCACTTTCAAGCTGCTTTGTATCACCCACAAAGCTATACATGGAACAGGACCGCTTTTTATCAGAAAGAAAATTACCAAATACATCCAACAAAGAACCCTCCGCTCAAGACTGGCACCCCGCCTTAGAACACCACCATACAAGAAAAGGACTGTAGGTGGTACATCCTTCTCCGTCCAAGCAGCCAAACTTTGGAATTCATTACCCCCAACTATAAGAGCCACAGATAACTTTCTTGTTTTCAGAAAACTACTCAAGAGTTGGCTCTTTCCTTCATAACCACCTTTTTCAAACAACTATGAACTGCATATGCCTATGTGGATAAATATTTTTTTCAGATTATATGTATATTTCTATTTATTTATAGTTTCTTTGGAAAATATGTATTTCTATTTATTTATAGGGGGTCATTCTGACCCCGGCGGTCTAAGACCGCCGGGGCCAGGGTCGGCGGGAGCACCGCCGACAGGCCGGCGGTGCCCCGCAGGGCATTCTGACCGCGGCGCTTCGGCCGCGGTCAGAAGAGGCAAACCGGCGGTCTCCCGCCGGTTTACCGCTGCCCTTTGAATCCCCCATGGCGGCGCAGCTTGCTGCGCCGCCATGGGGGATTCTGACACCCCCTACCGCCATCCTGTTCCTGGCGGTTCGCCCGCCAGGAACAGGATGGCGGTAGGGGGTGCCGCGGGGCCCCTGGGGGCCCCTGCCGTGCCCATGCCAATGGCATGGGCATGGCAGGGGCCCCCGTAAGAGGGCCCCGCAAAGTATTTCAGTGTCTGCTAAGCAGACACTGAAATACGCGACGGGTGCAAACTGCACCCGTCGCACCCCTGCAACTCCGCCGGCTCAATTCTGAGCCGGCGTCCTCGTTGCAGGGGCATTTCCTCTGGGCCGGCGGGCGCTCTTTTGGAGAGCACCCGCCGGCCCAGAGGAAATGTCTAAATGGCCGCCGCGGTCTTTTGACCGCGGTGCGGTCATTCAGCGGCGGTAGCTTGGCGGCGGCGAACATTAGAATCAGGCCCATAGTTTCTTTGGAAAATATGTATTGCTACTGTCATAACAATAAAATACACACACACTCTTTTAAACCTGTCTGACTAAGTATTTTTTACCCATGATTCTAATTATGTATTGTATGTGCATATGTGTGTGTATTCATGTGTGTGTGTATATATATATATATATATATATATATATATGTGTATGTATGTGTATATGTTGTTTCTGTGCTTGGCATGTTTGTGGATCATTGCATGGCTCCTGGTTTTTGGGTTGTTATACTAGATATCTATGAATTTCTGCTCTCATTTTATCACACTTATCTACTCATCACTCTTATGTCATGTCTCTATCAAACTATCCTCCATTCTCACTCTGACTCATCCCAAATCCCTTCGACCACTTTCATCTCCTAAATATCTCTGCCTAAGCTCTTCCCTCCACCTCCACATCTAACTCACCAAACCTCACTCTACCTCTGTGACCTCCCACACAACCCTACTAAATTCTCCTGCATTCATCTCACCCTGCTACTATGCTCTCCCTAACCCTTCCACATACTCTTCCCCCTCCGCCCCCCTTTATTCATCCCAAGCCTTTGGGTTGAGTAAATGAAGGATATACTCCCAACTAACACTTCTGGATTTCTTTCCTCCTCCACCCCTCCATTACTCCAGTCAATCTAACTAACAAACTCTCATATCCGCGGCTCAAATTAACTCATAATAATACTAAAACTGTACTCATTATTAAATCATACTAATCCATCACTAATTCTTGTTGGGTTCCGGAGTAGCGTGCTACTCATCGAAAAGCGCTTCAACGCCTCGTCAGGGGTAGTAAGCGCTATATAAATACGATTACAATACAATACAATACAATACATGTGGGAAATTGTTGTTGCCAGAAATTAAGTGATAAAAGAATAATCCCACTAGGAAAGCATTACAAACCAAAGTGATACATCTATCAATAGATTGTTCTAGTCTCATTATTTAGTAATTAAAAAAACTAAATTAATGATTTTAGCTCACTGGCACAAAACCAGTTTTATATTATCCATGTTAGATGGACTATTTTAAACAGAGTTCAATATCAGGAGATGTCCAGATACTGCTCAAGGCAAATACAGGTTTTCCAATGTCTCAGAGTCCGGAATTACCAAGCCTGCAAGCACCAGACTGGCAATCCCAGAACTGAAGACCACAGATTCAGAACTGAGATTTACTGTGGCTGTGTGCTGCTACTTTGTCTGACCCCTGCCTGCTCTCAACTCTTCCTGCAGAGGAGAGTAGCAAGCTTTACCACCCATCTCTCCCATTTATTCCTGACCCTTCACTCCATACAGACCTAAACAAAGTTAATGCATCTAATTAATACCTACTCCAGGAAGGTTGGAAATGAATGAATATTTGGGCTTGATATATTCCCTGGTTTGGAGAAAACAAAAGCAACTGGAGCGCAAATGAAGAACAAGTACCAACACTGCAAATAAAGACATCTTCAAATCACCCCTAATATGCCACAATCAGCAGATAGGGAACACCAAGCACACACATCTTGCAAATAACATCACCACCACCACTAATAGCAGCCACAAAATCTTCTCCATCACTTAGTAGACTGTCAGCACTGTTGAAATCGCTGCTACCATAAAAACACTCCACTCAGGAGCTCCATCTGACCCATGCCCCCACCACCACTTCACCAAAGCACTCCTACCAATCAGTGAAGCACTAACACCCATCGTCAACACCTCCATCAACTGAGCCACATACACAGACACCTGGAAACATGCCACCGTAAATCCTCTGCTTACGAAACCATCCACTGACCCAGCCACGCTTTGCAACTACAGATCCATCTCCCTCCTACCATGCCTAACAAAGGTCTTAGAGAAACTCAAACAATGCCTCACCAAATGCCTCATCAACCATCAGCTCCTCAATGTAACACAGTCCACATTAAAGCCCAAACACAGTAAAGAAACAACAATCATCACCACCACAGACAATATCTAAATGATCCTTAAACATGGAGACATGGCAGCCTTCATTTTCCTAGACCTCTCTGCAGCATTTAACAGAGTATCACATCCCATCCTCATCAGGTGCTTGCACTAGACTGACATTCAAGGACCTGCTCCCCACTGAAACTGCACCTTCTTAATACAATATAAGCTGGCATATCAGCCTGGAAACCTACTCCTCAGAAGGCTGCCAACTTATCTGCGGAGTGCCTCAAGGTTTATTACTCAGCTCTAACCTCTTCAAAACATTTGTCATCAGTGCACACAACATAATATCCTCTCCTATGCAGACAACATGCAACTCATACTCTTCCTCTCAGCCACGACCCCCAACAGAAGAAACGAGTTCCCGGCCTGCATGACCAAAGTTGCTAACTGGATGAAAACCAACTGTCTCAAGCTCAATACTGACATGACAGAAGTAGTTATCTCTGGCAACAACACCTCAACATGGACCTCCAACTGGTGGCCGGCTGAACTTGGGCCCATACCCAGAACCCACTCCAGGAACCTCGGAAGCAAACTAGACATGACCACACAAATCAACACTGTCATTGCATTCTGCTTCCACACCCTGAGGATGCTGAGGAAGATCTACACATAGCTCACAAGCAACACCAGAAACATTGTCACTCTAGTCACCAGCAAGTTGGACTATGTGAACACTTTCTATGCTGGGATGACAGAGGATCTCACAGGAAGACTAACTACCATTCAGAACTCAGCAGTCAGGCTCATCCTCAACCTCACACACCCGACTCACATCACAGCACACCTGACAGAACTACATTAGCTCCTGATACACAAATACACTCAGTTTGAACTTTTCACACACGCATTCAAGGCAGTACACAACTCAGGCACCACCAACCTGAACAGTTATATCTCCCTCCACTAACCACCAAGACACTTCTACTCTGCAGGACTCCTACTCACACACAACCCACGCATCCAAAGAAGCAGACCAGGAGGATAAGTGTTCTCTTAAATCACTCCTAAAGCATGCAAAGACCTCCCACTACTTATTAGAGCCTCTTCTCCTCTTCTTGAAGCTGAAGACCTGGCTTTTGATTTAAAGAACCTACCATAGACCGGGCTGGGCACACACACATGCTCAGTGCCAGGATACCTTTGAGGGTGATAGTGCACTTTACAAATACTAATTGTTAACAAAATTGGGTTTCTGGTTGGCTAGGGTATGGGCCTCAGTTAGGCAGAAACCACCACTCCAGTCACGGCGAGTAGGTTACACACCAAGGATAACCTGTGTTCACCCCCTGTATCTTAGCACAAAGCAGGCAGGCTTATTCCCAGAGGTTATGTGTAAAAAATGTGTGCAACACACTCACACTAGTGACACAATAAATACCCCACAAAAAAGATTCCACACAAAGGTGAATACACGTATGAAATATATTATATATAAATCATAGAGCAATTTGAAATAAATCAGTGTCAACTTTGCCATTAGGCAATTGTCACCAACATCACAATGAGTGCAACAAGGAAACTACCATTAGAATGCAAAAACACCATGGAAGAAAAGAATACTATGCCTATTATGCAGTTATCATGCTAGACTTGTTGTCCTGAAAAGGCAGGGGAAAACACAGAGATTGTAACATCAAGACATGAAATGCAGTTTATGCCAACTCTAAAATATCACTGGTTACCAGGGAAAGGCCAGTGGCCAAAATAATATGCAGTCTGACATGGGCATGGAAATGCAGAACATCCAATAGAAGTACGAAGCATCCCATTGAGGCAATACACAACTTATGAACCCCCTAACTGAACAGTTACATCTCTTTCCACGAACCACCAAGATACCTCTCCTCTGCAGGACTCCTACTCACACACATCCTACGCATAAAAGAACCAGACCTGGAGGATGAGTGTTCACTTACATCTCTCCTAAAGCACGCAAAGACCTCCCACTCATCATCAGAGTCTCTTCTCATCCTCTTGAATTCCACAAGATGCTGAAAATCTGGCTTTTCAATTAACCAACCTACCATAGACAAGGCTACGCACACACACCTGCTCAGCACCAGGATACCTTTGAGGGTAATAGTGCACTTTACAAATACTAATTGTTAGAAATGGGGTTTCTGGATGGCTAGGGTATGCACCTCAGCCAGGCAGAAACCACCACTCTAGTCAGGGCGAGTAGGTTACACACCAAGGATAATCTGTGCTCACCCCCAATAGTATAGCACAAAGCAGACAAGCTTATTCCCAGAGGTTATGTGTAAAAACACTCACACTAGTGACACAATAAATACCCCACAAAAAAGATTCCACACAAAGGTGTATAAAAATATAAAATATATTTTACATACATCAAAGACCAATATGACATAACGCAGTGTCTACTTTGCCACTAAGCAATTGTCACCAGCATCACAATGAGTGCAGCAAGGAACCAACCCTTAGGATGCAAAACACCATGGAAGAAAACATTACTGTTCCTTTTATTAAGTTATCATGCTAGACCTGTTGTTCTGACAAGGCAAGTCAAAACACACATGTTGTAATATTAGGACATGAAATGCAGGTTATGCCAACTCTGAAATATCACCGGTTATCCTGCAAGGCCAGTGACAAAAATGATATGCAGACTGACACAGGCATGGAAATGCAGAACATCCAATGGAAGTACAAAGTATCGCATTGGGCCAGATTAAAATGATCTTGTAGGAGGCATAACACATTAATCACAGTGAGACCATAAGCATCTTGCAGATAAAGCAGCTAGCATTCATTGTCTTGCTAGTGAAATACCAAAACGCCGTATATGATCCCTCCAGGCCATTAACCTCATCAGGTTGCAGAAACAGGTATCCAAGTCATCATGCTTGTATAAACACTATAGAAGGCACGCCACATCACCACATAGAATCATAGGGCACAGAGCATTCATGGTCATATAAGGTGGATTAGGAGGAGGTGTAGGGAACTTTGCCCAGGGTGTTGTTGTACACTTCGGGAACTCCCATGCTCCAGTTACAGGTATTACAGTAATTATGGTGGTTTCTCTCAAAATAGGTACAGGGCATAGAACACAGGCACCCAGGTGCTCATATTAAGGTTCTTACAGTAATTCCCCAACTGTCCCCAGCGGAACTATGCCAATAGCGATGGGGATTTCATGGTCAAACAAAGGCAGGTGATTCCTCCCGGCGCTGTAGGTGGGGGGGGGTGTTGGGCCAACAAACTTCATGGGGATGGCCTCCTGCTCCTCTCCCTCTATGTTGAACAGGGCTGCCTGCCGAGGTGGGAGGGGCTGTTGGGGGTCCACAAAGGCCAAAGGTGAGGATTTGGGGGCCAATGCTTAGGCCGGTAGCAGGCCTCGGGAGCTAGGCCCTCTGTCTCCAATTTCCAAGGCCTCCCTTGTGGATGGGGCACGGTGGCACTGATGCTGGCACGATTTCCTTAGGACAGGGAGGACAACCTTGTCTCCTACTCATTGTCCAGGCAACTCGTCCCTGCCATAATGTGGCATGGCCGGTGCAGCGCTAGTGAAGGAGGATGGGAATACGCCGGTTCCTGTAATCCCCACCAATTCTCTGGTCATGTTCCCCAGCCCACGGGATCACATCTCAGTGCTGGGGGCCCAACCTCCAGTATTTCAGGACAATTGATTGATGGCAAAGTGCCCGTGCCTCAGGCAGACAAGGAGAGTTGGCCCTGAATATCCCAGAGGTGCTGCTCTTCTGCCATGGGCAAGAGCTGAGTGACAGCGATATAAATGACTCGCCAGGCACTAATGCCCCCTGTAAATGGGAACTAGGGAACTCCCCATGCACTGAGCTTCTGGGAGCACTTTGGGGAAACAGGCAACCAGCAGTGAGCTGACAGACCAACGCACCAGAAGGTACCCTATCCACAGCAATCTCTCCTGATAGTCCCACAGTGCCTTGGCAGAACCAAAGATGAGGGAGCCACTCAGATCGGGTCAAAAAGCAGAAAAGCATTACATTTAGGTGGCAGAACAACCACAGAAGAGCAGTCCAGATGAGTCCTTCGGGCAGTCCAGCAGTCCTTCCGGCAGAGGTTCAGACCCAATTCTAAAAGTGCTCTAACAACATGGGGTTACAGCCCCTCTACGTATACTCAAAATGCCCAGCTTCTAGACAGTGGGGGAACGTTCCAGCCAGACCTGACTAGTTCCAAAAGTTTTCCTTTCCCTCCACCCTGGATCCAGATATAGTAGGGGGTAATCGAGCCCTTTGTGTGAGTGCTGGACACAGCCTATACAAGTGTAAAGTGTGCCCCACCTCCTTCTCTTCCAGCCCAGGAAGACCATCAGTATATAAACGTAACCCTGTCTCACCTAACCATCCCTGATGGATGGCTGTCTGGGGAGTATGCATAAAGTGGAGCTGTCACCCTGCCCCAGTCGTGGATTGGAGTCATGCTGAAAAGCACCAGAATTATAAGCACAAAGAAATGCACACTTTCTAGCAGTGGCTTTTCTGAAATAGTAATGTAAAATCCATCTACACCAGTAAGCACAATTTCTTACTGCCATTCCAAACATACAAAACCTGCCCAATATACATATAGATCAGAAATGACCACTTAGACATCAGTAGTAGCTCCTCTTCTGAGACGGAGAAGCATTGCCCCCCACAACCTCCCCTGCCAGCAGCAACAGGTGCAAAACTTTAAAAAGAAAACAATAATGAATTATGTTTATTATTGTTTACTTTTTAAATGTGCGGGCTATGGGGGGATGCCAGCCAAGGAGAGGAGTTGTGTGCACTCCCATCAGTGCACGTGTGTTTGGCCGGCCGTCTCAGGTCTGCCAAACCCACATGCACACTGAGCAATCTCCAACCCAGCACTGTGTTGCTGGATTAGAGAGAGCAGGCACAGACTCCCAGTCAGCCTGGGAGTGCAAAGCAAGGGCGCTCCTGCAAATCCTGATACTGCTCTCATGCTGCCAGTAGCATGAAAGCAGCGTCAGGATTGGCCGCAGGACAAGCTGTGAGCCTGTGCCCGCCCGCAGTTCAGCGAAGAGCAGAAGAGCTGAGGTGCAGCGGGGTCAAGGTAAGTATTTTTAAATGTTTAATTGCTTTTATTTTGTTCCCCCTGCCCTGCCACTTTGCCCCATCGCCACCTGCAACTGTTAGACATATGTAAGGGAATTCCCAATGCAAACCTAGGAGAAGATCAGCACTCACTGTAGTGAAAACTAAAATAAGCTTTTTATCACTACTAGGACATGTAACACATACAAATATATGTCCTAGCTTTTACATACACAGCACTATGTCCATAGGGCTATCTAGGGCCTACATTCGGGGATATTTAGGTGTAGTAAAAAGGCCTTGGCAAGTAGTTTGACTTGCCAAGTCAATGTAGCAGTAAACTGCATACACAGACACTGCACTGGCAGGCCTGAGAGTTGTTTGAAAGGGTACTTCTATGAGTGGCACTACCTGCGCTGCAGGCCCACTAGTACTGATGAAGCAGAAAAAGAAAGACTAACAAACATTTATATATCATGTAACAAAATCGTATAAGACAATGTGATTTTAGCAAAGAAAATAATGTATGTAGAAAAATGTGCCCACGGAGTAGTTTGCCATTAGTATAAACAAGCTTAATTAATCATGAAAAATCGACAATGTAGTAATCCGTCATAATTGCAGATGTATTTTATGATTTTCTCGTTGAAACTGTTATATGCTTGGCTTAAATTTAGCAGAGGCTTTGGCCTAGTTGCCTGGTCTCAATTTTAACTGCGTAGTTTTCACTTGTATTAACAAAGACGTGTTTTAAACTTTAAAGCTGTATTTTTCCAGTAGAATGACTAATACACTTATCTCAAAAGTTGCGTGCTAGGCAAGTTTCATCCCCTTTGAAGCAAGGTCAGCTTCTGCAAGTGCAGACAATAAAGACACTGATGCAGAATTAATTGGCAACTTTGTTGCTACTTGTGTTCCAAGAACTCCAAGGACACCTTATGCGTAGGTGAACATTAAGAGAAGGACACTATTCATTGGTTAAAGAGAAACCACCCCATGGACCCTCCAATGGAAGACCCTGAAGAATTTGGAACGTTTCTTATTTAAACCCACCGGACAAAGAGAAGCCAGCCATTTTCTTTGATGCCATTTTGAAGTCAGATCTGAGAAGCCATTTTGATGACACTCTGATGCTTTTTCTCTATTCCAGAGAGAGAGATTTTAAAGAATTCTCACCCTAGAGACTTTAACTTTACTTTGCCTTGCCCATTCCACAACTTTTGTTCCCCCCATTTTCCTTGCTGCTGCAAGGAAAACTTGCCTTAAACTTTGCCCCTTGAAGCCCGTCCCATGCTGATTGAACCGGTACCTGAAGGACGAAGACTTTCCTTGAATGCTGATTGTATTTGGTAATTGTAAAAGGATAAATGTATTATTCATTGTATTTTCCTTCTTAGGTACCAACTGCTTATATTTGACAGAGCCTAAGCTAGAAGTTTTCTAAATTTATGTTGATTAAATTCTTTTGCATGAAGCCCCACATGCCAATGCTAATCAGAGGTTAGTTGAGGTATTCAATTGATGCACCGTGCTGAATTGAAATCTTGTTATGCTGACCAATGTATGCAATTAGTCAAATTCAGTTACTCTTATTAGTGATTTGCATTGCTATAACCGAGTGCATTATAATCCAAATTTTGCGTAGATTGTGTTTCTTCCGTCGTTATGGACAGCTAGTAATGTTCGTATATTTATATCATTTGATTTTGAGACTTACTTATATTGTGTTAGCTTTGTTAATATAGGGAAATAAACTCATTAACTTTTAATAAACAGGTGTGGTTATTCATGACTGAAACGGTGTGGCTAATTACTGAATTTCTATTTAACTAATTTGTTGATTGATTATTAATCGGGTATTTGTTATTGATTATAAATGATTATTGATTTGAGGGATCCGAAAATTCTTTGGATGAGGAGAACTCAACCCGGTCAAAAGGTCCACCGACCTCTGGCGTGTCCAAGTATAAGTAATTTATAAGGAATGGACACGCTATCAGTACCATTTAATTTAGAGACCCTGGATATTCAGTATGCCACTTTACAAGGGACTTACAGGTAAATTAGTTAAGCCAAACCGGTGTAAACCAATTATACCAGGTTTTAGGGGCACAAGCATATGCACTTTAGCACTGATTAGTAGTCCTAAAGCCAACAAAAGGAGGGTCTGAAAAATAGGAGGAGAAAGGCAAACGTTTTGGGATAACCCTGCAGAAAGGGCCATTTCCAACACATATAACATAACAATGTGATACAGGTGTTTCGCATAGGTATTAGGTATAGTTTTCCAGTCAACATATCAAAGTGCACAATGTATATTATCAGTACACTAACAACATTGAGTTAATAGCTGGATGAAATGCGCTAAACTCAAACAAAATCAATCAAGTACGTGTTTTCAGTCAGCATTGTTCATCTTTCGAAGGGCTTTAGATTTTATATTCGTATCTGATCCTGTGGAGGGCAGTGCAGGATAATGAATGAAATCGTAGTTATTTCCACGGCAATATGGCACTGTTTATGTGCAAATACATCTCATCAGTCAGTAAGGATTTTTACGCAGAAAATATCATTCAAATAGAACGCCATATGAACCGCCAAAATGTTAGACGAAAGGTTGTAATTTATCCTGGAATGAAGGAAGAGCAGGCCACCCGATGAATTTACTACACATGAAATTCAAATGATAAATGGAAGTCTGGATTTAAGAAGAAGTTGACAGGTTTGATAAACTATCACATTCTAGCTGAGGGAAAAAATACAGGGCAGAATTACTAGTAAAACTTACATTCTTGGGAATATCAATGCTTTCTAATTCAAAGAGTACTGGGAATACGTGTGTTGCAGGAACTGCTTGCGTTGCTTTTTGTCAGGATCAGAACATTTCAAAATGTAGGTTTAAATTACAGCTGAGACGTACCCTAACTAAATTCAGACGAGGTTTCTCAAGGTTTAAAACGGAAAAGCACACAAAAATCCTCTCGATCCACTATAAAATTCTTGGAAATACGAAAATGAATGAATTCCAGAGCACCGTGGGTTTTTAAACTAAATCAATTACGACGGCGCGGATTGGACAGACAAATGGACAACTAGAGCTGAAGTGTGAATCCTTCCATTCCTGTATTCGGTCTTGTTGCGTGGCGCCCTTACTGACACCTTTGTTACAACTATAATGGTAATTGACACAATAAAAAAAACACAAAAAAAAAAAAACTCTGTTATTTTAGCATATAAACGGCCTGTTAGTGAGCACTATGCACTATCGCACTCGTGCAAACTGTTCTTAATTTGCAGCATTCTAGTACTGTCCGTTTCTTCTCGTTTGAGGTGAAAGACTACAAGTTTTAGAGTGCAAGGTGGTGTTCCCTAAAGGGAAAGTCTAGTTCAATATTTTACATTTGACCTGGTATAGCCCCAGGCAAGACCTACAGTACGGTAAAACACTAGAGGAATCCCTACAGGTCAATTGCCTGACCTTTGTAGCCTGTTTTCCAAGAAAGGGAACTCCACACTATCAGCCACGGATAAACACCTCGATTAAATACCCCATGCCCTTGCACTTCTGTCAGGTCAATTCTGAGTCCATACCCGGCCCCACCATCTATGGCAAGGCCACAGAGGAATTTCCCAGGGCAGTCCCACAGGGAGTATTCACAGCATAAAACAAGCAGTAAACCCCATGACCATAATAAAATAAGTACTGCATTTATTTAACAGATTGTTACACGCTCTGAAATGTGTTAACATCAATTTTTATAATACGAAAAAGGTGAGCGCAAACATACTGTCTTCTCACAGCAGCATGGTCTGCGTGATCTCCACGAGATGCCAGCACCGAAGTGATGCCTGTGCTGCTTCCTAGGTCACCAGCTTTGCACGCTCAAGAGTGATGGTTGAGCAGTGTAGCAAAGGTATTTTATTCAATGTTCGGTCGTAAATGAGGAAAGCACTACACACATTTATTATTTGTTAGGAGTGCTAATATTGTGACTCTTCACTAACCAATTAAACCAAAAGCAGCCACCAACCCAGATAATAAGATACAGGACACTGACCATACCATCCTCTCTAACGTGATCAAACTATCCATTCTGTCACCCCGCCATAGTCCCACAGGGTAGGAGGCTTGGGAATGCCCCCATTCTACTCGTGCTTTCCCTCAATATGCTGCAGATTTGAATATTTTTGCCACGGTTTATTTAAGGTTCAATCGGATACTGCTCTGTATCGACTTCCCCTACATGGCTGTTTTGGACAGACGTGCTGCGGCCACGTATTTCCTAAAATACACAGAACATTTCTTTCAGAATTGTATTTTGTGGATGGCTGATGGATCAGGAAAGTTATTCCTGTGGGCCACCATTCTTACCTATTTGTCGCTGCAGCATTCCTCAGTACACACATTACCCACCCCTACCACCAACAATTCCATTCATCAAGTTTTTCTTTTATCACAAAATTCTCCTGGAATATTCACTGTACTAATGCCACTTCATAAATAATGTGTTGCACTGCACCCCATCCTCCTAATTATAGGATCTAATTGGCAACAGTCAAAACGCCCTATGATAAACGAGCATTGACAAAGTCTATTGATCTGGCCTCTCACGTAGCTACACTTACCTCAAGTAATTACAACGTATCCTTTTCAAGTCGCCAGAAAAAACGGAGACGTCTTTAACAAGACTGCAGCTCTTCAGAAATGTACCAGATGTCCCTCTCAAGTAAGAAGCAACTGTTTAACAAATCTATCACAAAGCTGCAACAACTCACATTATTACTAAATGTCCCTTTTGAATAAGATACAATTGCTTCAAATGCCCTTCACAACATTGAAGGGATGTGGTTTCAACATAAAGTATATATCCACTATTGCTACTCTAACAAATTGTGCTTGGTTTCAATAGAAGAATTAAATATTTTAATGCTGGTATATGTTGATAAATCAATATATTAACTTTCAATAAATGTCTTGATTACTGTGGAACATTTGAAATGACAGCCTAGTATATCTAGGCAATAATAATCATTGGTTAAGTCAAGTGATTTCCACTGTATTGCTTCCATTTTCTTACGATAATGGCATTACTCCTAGTCCTACTCCCTCGCCTTCCTTTTAACCAATGAGGCCTCCTGCCTCCCCCTAGACCCTCCCTTCCCCTTTCAAAACCCCCCCCCACCCTTATCCCCTCCTGTACAAAAACCAAGCCCAAGCCGCAACTCGGACAGTCCGTACCGGGAGGGTGGGAGGGAACGGAAAAGGAAGGCGAGGGAGTAGGACTAGGAGTAATGCCATTATCGTAAGAAAATGGAAGCATTACCTCCCGTCCCTCCCTCGCCTTCCTTTTAACCAATGAGACATAGCAAGAAAAACACACAGGAGACGGACATCGAGTTGCAAGACCCTTAGTTAATATCCTGCACCAAGAACATCCCAAACATTCTCTCATAGAGGATAAGACCCGGTGACCAAACACCGACTCCAAACCACCCAAGTCCGACAGCCTATAATGACGCACAAACGCCGAAGGAGAAGCCCAAGTGGCGGCCCTGCAAATCTCCACCACTGAAGTCCCCTGAAGCTCTGCCACCGTCGCCGCCATGCCTCTGGAAGACCTCCCCTGAATCCCTAGAGGAGGAACCACCTCTTTCAAGGAATAGGCCAACAGAATCAAAGATCGAACCCACCGACTCAAGGAAGCCGTGGAAGGTTTCCCACCTTAGCGCGCCGGACCAAAAGTAACAAACAGTGAATCCCCTGTACGAAAAGGAGCCACCACCCGCAGATACTCCAACAAAACCCTACGTACATCCAACAAATGCAAACGGACCTCCTCCCCTGATGAGGGATCCGGACAAAATGAAGGAAGGATGACCGCCTGCCTGGAATGGAACGAAGAATTGACTTTTGGAATAAAGGAAGGCACCGGAACCAGAACCACCCTATCGGGAAAAATCTTACAAAAAAGGAAAGGAACATGCCAATGCCCCCAATTCCCCCAACCGACGAGCCGAAGTAATGGCGACCAAAAAGAACGTCTTCAAAGATAGACGTCGCAAATCATAGTCCCCCAATGGGTCAAAAGGGGCCCCCCGTCAACACATCCAAAACCAAGGACAGATCCCATGAGGGAAAAGAACGTACCGGGCGAGGAAATAAATTAATAAGCCCCTGAAAAAATCCAGGCATCAATCGCCCTTCAACTTGAAGATTACGCCATGGTCCCTAAATGCCTGAATAGCCGCCCACTGTACCCGAAGAGAAGCCACTGACAACCCTAAACGAGCACCGTCCTGCAGGAACTGCATCACCTCAAAGAGAGAAGCGCAGGAAGGATCCAACTCACGACTTAAGCACCAAGACGAAAACACCTTCCACTGTCTACCATAAGAAAGCAAAGTTGAACGTCTCCCTGAAGCCAGCAAGGTAGAACTCAAAGCCACTGGCACCTAACAGAAACGCCCTGAATAGTTGAAACGGAGGGAACGCATATAAAAGGCCCTGCGGCCAAGGACATGACATCCCGTCCACCTCCCATGCTTGGGGACACCGAAACCGGGAGCAGAAGCACTCCACTATCGCATTCTCTACTGACGCAAACACATCCAGCACTGGAAGACCCCAAAGCCGAACCAGATGCCGAAACAGAGACCTCCGGAGAGAGAAAAGTTGAGAGGAAGGAATCACTCTGCTCAGTAGATCCGCCCGAACATTTACCACTCTCGCCGAATGACATAAGCCTCGGCCACTAAGTCGTCTGTGCGAACCAGAACCGCCAACCCCCTCAGGGAATCCTGAAAATGGACCAGAGCCAAGAATATAGCCCGCAATTCTCGCCAATTAGATGACCGACTCGCCTCCCGAGGGGACCAAAACCCCCGAATCTGAGCTGACCCCATCCATGCCCCCCAACCGGAGAGGCTGGCATCCGTCGTCACCACCACGGGTCTCAGAGGTGACAAAGACACCCCTACCCTCAGGTGGTCTGCATCCAACCACCATTGCAACTCTCTGTGAATCAATCCGGACCCTGGAACCCCGTCCTTCAGAGAACCGGACCCTGGATCCCACCTACTCAAGAACCACGTCATCAAGCACAGGGGATGGAAACGTGCCCAAGAACCCAAAATATCACTGACGCCAAATGTGCAGTCGCAACCATAGAAGAGCTCGGGGAGCAGACAGTAACCATACCTTCTTTACCAAAGCCTGGAGAGCATCCAACCTCTTTTCGGACACAGTCACCAACCCTGGAATAGGCTGAAACCGAGCCCCTAGAAAAACCAGATCCTGGGACGGCACAAAGTCTGATTACACCCAATTGATCAAAAACCCGTGTAATTGCAGGACCCCCAGAACTTGGGCCACCTGCCTCTGCAAAAGGTCTCGTGAATGGGCATGAATCAAAATGTCGACTAGATAAGGGTGCAGAAACACCCCTTCTGAATGAAGCAAAGCCACTAGAGGAGCCAGCATATTCGTGAAAATTCGGGGAGAAGATTTCAGACCGAAAGGCAGAACGCAAAACTGGAAATGATCCTGCCCCACAGCAAACCTCAGGAACTTTTGAGAGGACCATGCCCCCGGTACATGTGGGTAAGCATCCGGCAGATCCAGTGACACCAGAAAATCCCCTTGCCTGACCAATGGAAAAATAGTCCGAATGGACAGCATGCGGAAATGCACTGTCCTGATCCAGGTATTCACCTCCTTCAGATTGAGCACCGGTTGAAAATCCCCCTGAAACTTTCCGCACAAGAAACAAGACCGCATAAGTGCCCTGACCTCGGTCGTCTAGCGGAACATGGGAAATGGCCCCCATGACCAGTAAGTCCCGCACTCCGTCCAATAATGCTCCACTCCAAAACCCCTCTGAAGGCAGAGGTGTGGGATGCACCCCGGAATCTGGAGGAACCGCCACAAAATCTATGACATAACCATTGGTCACCATGTCTAGTACCCAATGATCGGTTACACTGTCCTCCCAAGCTGAAAGAAAGTGACACAGTCATCCCCCAACCGGCCCTCTGCCAGGCCCACAGCGAATGCCAGGACCCCTTCTTGAAACCACCCCGGGTCTCAGGAGTAGACTTCTTAGGTGAAAAACGCGGATGAAAACGCCGTCTCCTAAACGAAAAGGATTTAGCAACCCTAGTAGGAGAAGATCTGGAATGCTTCTTCCACCCTTTACCCGAAGAAGAAACCCCTTTATAAGGTAAGGCATGCTTCCGCTCCTTAAACGCCTTGGAAAGTATGGATGGTAATAGTTCTCCAAACAAGTTACAACCCTCAAACGGCAGTCTCAACAAGGCCGCCGTTTCCCCTGGATCAGCCTTCCATGAACGCAACCAGAGGGACCTACGAGCCCCAATCAAAGACCCAGATGCCAGAGCCGAAGTACGGACTATATCTGAAGACACATCCGCCAATAATCTGGCCAGCTGTTCCATACCAGCCAGGAGCTCCGAACACTCCGCCCCTTCCTGTACAGCCACCGCCAGTTTATCAAAGCCTTGAACCAATGATTGTGACGCATAAGCAGAATAAATCCCTGCCTTCAGCGCCAGATTCTCCGCCGCAAAAGCCCTCTTAAGACCTGAATCCACTTTACGGTCTGTGGCATACGTAGGCACACAATCCTCCGGATTGACTGCCGTTTTGCCAATTAGAGTAGCCAGAATAGAGTCCAGGCGTATTGAAGGAGGAAAAAACCCCTCACCCTCAAGTAAGTAAAGTTTCTGAAGGAATCGTGGAACCTGAGCCTTCTCCACATCCTTCCACTCACGAAACACCATATCCTTCACAGGTCCCTGGAAAGGCATGGCAAACATAAAAGGCGTCTGATATTTGAGGAAATAAATGAGACTCTGAGTTTGTAGGTTGAAACACAGGGAAACCTAAACTGTCCCGAACATGTGTCATCACTTCCCACATTACCTCTTCTGGAAACCTATTTCCCCCCAGATGACGTTGATGGGGCCTCATCCTCACTCTCCGATGAGGATTTCCTTGCCGCTACCGATGAGTGCGCACGCTCAGACTGATCAGTCCTGGCCACGTCAGCTTGCAGTGCCCTGGTGACAGCCATTTCACCCATATCCTGCACTTCCTCACTAGACATGAGGGGAGTACCCCTGCCAGGTACCTGTGGGTTCTCAGGAGGAGCAATGCTACCCTCCCCTCCCACCTCCGAGGAGGAAGAAGAGACAACCACGTCTCTTTGCTGGAGCTTTAGGCATGGTAACCAAAATAACACTGCCTTTCATTCCAAAACACTACCCTACATATAGGACCCTGGTCCTCCCTAACAGGGCTCCACCAAACCCTAAAAAGGTCACAATCCTTGTAAAAATCCAAAAAACCACGGGCAGAACGCCCGTCCTACCTGACCAGCATCCAAAAATTGAAGTTCCTCGGTCCTCGCGGCTCCGCGGCGCGGAAACCCGGAAACTAACGCCCCAGCCACAGAGGGCTGGCTGACCCCGTCAGCCGGCCCCCAGTACACGCCTCTCGAGCAGCCATGCCGTTCGCTCAAGACGTGACCCAGCCGTAGCACTCCTCGCGGAGCACCGCGTCCCGAGGAGTGCCTCCATCGACGACCTCCAGGCCCCGCCGTGCAGGTAAGAAAGGGAAAGAAAACCGTCTAGCGTGGGCTAGACAAAAGAACAGGAGGGGATAAGGGTGGGGGGGGGTTTTGAAAGGGGAAGGGAGGGTCTAGGGGGGAGGCAGGAGGCCTCATTGGTTAAAAGGAAGGCGAGGGAGGGACGGGAGGTAATGTGTTTTTTGAGTGGCACTGTCAACTGCCTTATGCTAATAGATTGTGTTAGGAGAAGCACAGTAGAAACCAATGTACAGAGATATTTGGTGAAGGGCATAAATGTACACAAAATTACAACCTGTTAAATTACCCCTATAATACACATATATTGCAATTAATTGATATTAAAATGCCTTTGTGCAGTGATATACTTGTGTCAACAGTTTCAGTCATTTGGTGAACTTGTTATTAATATGGACTTTGAGTGCAAAACATTGTGTAATAATCAATTGTTTGTTTTTAACCACTACAAGTGCCAGGAAGCTGCTTGGAAGGCAGGATGGGCCGACCATTTATAATGAGAAATCAAAATCTGACTTTCCAACTGTAAAAGACAGCAAAGGTCGAAATGTGTTGGCACTTTAAGATGTGTCTGAAATAACTAATTTTGAAATTCCAGTTCATGGAGTGAAGCAACCATTTTTGGATTAAGAGAAAATTTGGGGACGCTTGATCTATTTCCCATGCAACAGTGATAGTGCACTGCTGTTTCAGACCACATTATAACATATATGGAAAATGTTACTTACCAAGTAGACATCTGGTCATGGAATGCAGTGCTGTAGGTTCACATTCTTTGCATACGTCTGCCCACTAGTGTTGGGTCCGGAGTGTTAAGTTATTTTTGTTTAAAGAATCTTTTCTAGTCACAGGATCGAGTGACTCCTCCTCTCAGTGATACTGCGCATGGGCATCAAGTCCTTTGTTAGTTTGTTTCACTGAAGGTGAGTGAAATAAGTAGTGTATAGAGAGTAAAGAGAAAGAGATGACCATGCAAAGGATTTACATATGTAGAACATTTATATGACAATGAAACTACAATGGTGACAGGCATCCGGGAAGAAGGGATGGCGCATATAAATCTACAGCACTACATGCCACGAACATACCTCTACTGGGTAAGTAACATTTTCAGTTCGATGGCATGTGTGGCTGTAGATACACATGTTTTGCATATACTGTAAACCAGTTCCTCCAAATAACTGGTGACTAGCCTGTAGGAATTAGAGTTGCTTGAAAAAGTGTTCTGAGCACTGCTTGGCCAACAGTGGCCTGTTGGCATACTAAAACATCTACACAATAGTTTAGTAAATATATGTGGTATAGACCAAGCAGCAGCTTTACATATGTCTGCAATTGGGACGTGACCTACAAAAGCCATAGAATCACCCCTTTTCCTAGTTAAGTGTGCTCTGGGGCTAGCAGGTAACTGTTGTTTAGCTTTAGCATAGCAAGTTTTAATACATTTGACTATCCATCTGGCTCTAGTATTTTTTGATATTGAGTTACCTATATGAGGCATTGAAAATGCTACAAAAAGTTGTTTATATTTCCTAAGCTGTTTGGTTCTGTCAATATAATATATGAGAGCCCTTTTAACATCTAGTGTGTGAAGAGCTCTCTCTGCAACCGAGTCTGGTTGTGGGAAAAAGACTGGTAATTCAATTGATTGGTTGATATGGAATTGTGAAACTACTTTTGGAAGAACTTTAGGGTTTGTTCGAATAACTTCTCTATCCCTGTGTATTTGGAAGCATGGTTCTTTTAAGGTTAGAGCGTGGAGTTCACTTACACATCTTAGGGAAGTGATAGCTACTAAAAAAAAATACTTTTCAAGACATGAATTGTAAAAGGCAAGCATGCATCGGCTCAAAAGGTGGAACCACGAGCCTAGTAAGGACAACATTGAGGTTCCAGGATGGTGCTGGAGGTACACTGGGTGGAATGACTCTTTTGAGACCTTCTATGAAGGAGTTGATAACTGGAATTCTGAATAAAGAGGTGTGTTGTCTGTTTTGAAGGTTAGCAGATATAGCTGCTAAATTAAGATGAATAGATGAGTATGCTAAGTTTGCTTTCTGTAAATGTGACAGATAACAAACTATGTCCTGGATTGAACATTTGAGTGGGTCAATGTGTTGAAGTCAACAGTAACATAGAGAACATTGCCATTTTGCAGAATAACACTGTCTGATTGTAGATTTACGTGTCTCATTTACAGTGTCCATGCATTCTGGCAGTAGATTTAAGTAACCCAACTCTATGACACTCCGAGGGACCCTCATCTACAGACCTCCAGGACCCCGGCCCCCGTTCTGCGACTCCATCGCTGACCTCGCCAGCACCCACGCTCTCGAATCCAAGGACTACATCCTACTGGGGTCCTCAACTTCCACCTGGAAAACCCAAACAACAACAATTCCACCACCCTGATCGAAAACCTCGTCAACCTCTGACTCAAGCAACTCGTCACCACACCCATTCACTCGGCCGGACACACACTGGATCCCATCTTCTCCACCAGAAATCACGTCGCCGTCAGCCACACCACCGAACTCCAAAGGACTGACCACCGCTGCATCCACTTCTCCTTCAGCAAGCCCATCGATCGCCACCACGCCCTGCAACTTCCCTGCAGAAGTTGGAACAAGGTCACCAAAGCCCATCTAACCACCAGCCTCAATGTAACCCCCCCCCAAGCCAAGACCCCTGCCCCCCTCAAGATACCCCATGACAGAGGCATGGGCAAGAAAGCAAACTAGTTCACCCCTGCGTTCAAAAAATCAAAGCAGGTCTACAGACGTCTAGAGAAGAAAATGTGGCACCGACAAGACCCCCACAAACCACGAAACCTTAAAAATCTCCATCAAACTTCCCCACCAACTCATCAGGACCACCAAAAAACTCACCCTGCAACAATGCATCAACAACAACGCCCACGACAGCAAGGAACTTTTCATCGCCATCAGAGAGTTCACCCATCCCAACTCTGACGCCACTGACATCCCTCCCGTCGCAAGAAAACCTCACCAACTACTTCGACCACAAGATCCCAGACATTTATGACAGCTTCACCATCCAGGGCCCCCCCACTACTCCCATCACCAGCTCATCGACCGAACCATCCCCACACCCTCCTTCGCTGGAACAACATCACCGACGATGAGACTGGCAACATCATGGCAACCATCCACTCAGGAGCACCCATGGACCCATGCCCCACCACATCTTCAACAAAGCCAGCAACATTATCGCACCCAAACTCCGACATACCATCAACCGCTCCCTTGAAACAGCCACCTTCTCAGGGAGTTGGAAACACGCCGAGATGAACCCTCTACTGAAGAAACCCTCTGCCGACCCGACAGATCTCAAGAACTACCAGCCCATCTCTCTGCTCCCTTTCCGGGCCAAAGTCATTGAAGGCAGTCAACAAACAACTCACCACCTTCCTGTAAGCCAACAACATCCTTGACCCCTCTCAGTCAGGATTTAGGAGCAACCATAGCACCGAGACCACCATCCTCACAGCCACAGATGACATCCATAACCTCCTCAACCGAGGCGAGAACGTCACCCTCATCCCCCTAGACCTCTCTACCGCCTTCGACACAGTTTTCCACGACACATTACACTCACGACTCCACAATGCTGGCAGCCAAGACTCAGCACTGCAATGGCTCACCTCATTCCTCACCAGCAGACACAGAAAGTCAGACCCCCCCTTTCTCTCGGAAGCCACCAAGATCAGCTGCGGCGTGCCTCAAGGATCCTTGATGAGTCTCACCCTCTTCAACCTCTACATGGCCCCACTGGCTACCATTGTTAGAGGCCACGCACTCGACATTGTCTCCTACGCCGATGACACCCAACTGATCTTCTTACTCACCAACAACCTGACCAACACCAAGATCAATTTCCACAAAGGAATGAAAGCTTCCATCACCTGGATGAAAGACAGTTGCCTCAAACTGAACTCAGACAAAACAGAAGTTGTCATCCTCGGCACTACACCTTCCACCTGGAACGACTCCTGGTGGCCCACCGCCCCTGAAAACGCCCCTACCTCCACCAACCATGTCCGCAACCTCAGCGTCATCTTAGACTCATCACTCTCTATGGACCGACAGGTGAGTGCCGTCTCATCAGGCTGCTTCCACACCATGCGCGTGCTCGGGAAAATCTACAAGTGGATCCCTACCAAACCCAGAAGTACAGTCGCCCAGGCCCTCATCAGCAGCCGCCTCAACAACAGCAATGCACTCTATGCCGAAACAACTCCCAAGACCCGAAAAAGACTGCAACACATCCGGAACGCCTCCACCTGTCTCATAAAGAACGCCACCAACAGAACCACACCTACACCCTTCTGAGAAACCTACACTGGCTTCCTATCGACAAGAGAATCACCTTCAAGTTCCTGGCCCACGCCTACTATGCCCTACATGACATCGGACGAGTCTACCTCAACCACAGACTCTTCCTTTACACTCCCGCCAGATAGCTCCACTCTGCCGACCAGGCCCTTGCCAACATCCCCTGTACCTGGAAGACCACATTCAGAGGAAGATCCTTCTCCCACTTTACCGCCAAGACCTGGTACACCCTCCCCATCTACCACAGGCAGTCCCCCACTCTATTGCAGTTTGGGAAGGACTTCAAGACCTGGCTCTTCGACTGATCCTCAGCAGCCTCCCCTCCCTCAGCACCTTGAGACCCTCAGGGGTGAGTAGTCGCGCTTTACAAATCCCTTATTGATTGATTGATTGAATACGACCTTGAGAGCCAAATTGCACATTGCACTGCATTGCATATTGAGGTCTGGATGCCTTATCTGTCCTTGATTTTGAATGAGAAGGTTGGGCCTTTTGGGGAGCTTCTTGTGTTAAACTACTGATAGACCTAGAAGTGCTGTGAACCACGCTTGATGTGCCCATGCGGAAGCTACAAAGAGTGAGGTCTGCCTCAATTTGCAAACTAGAAGGGGAATGAGTGGGAGAGGCGGAAAAGAAGAAGCAAATATCCCTGGCCTATTCATCCACGGAGCACGGCCCTTGGACTGAGGTTCAGGGTGCAAAGTTTTGGCATTTTCTATTTTCTGTGGTGGTTACAAAAATCAAACCCAGGGTACAAAATTTTTTTTAAATCCAAAATGGTAGAAACTGAATTTTAGAGATAAGGTCTGGCTGAGTACTGGTGTGACTAAAAATCCTTAGCACACCCCTTTTTTGCCCTCTCCTAATCTAATCAAGAGGGCACCAGGTAGTCTGGATTTGCAGGAAATGGGGGCGGTCCTGAGCTGCTCCAAATGTCCTTCCCTTCTTTGAATTCCAGTTTGGCTGCTCTCCCCCATCCTGCCGAGGCAGATCTCCTCTCCAAGGCACTGTCCTTTTCTTCAGCCCGGGCCACTTCATCAAGGCAGCCTGGCAAGGCTGCCAGAGACCGGCCAATCAGAGAAGGGCACTACAGGGCTCAAGTTGGCAACATTCAGGTAGAGTTCTAAAACACTTTCCCTGAACTAGTTATATTAAATTCAACAATGGCAAGTTGTTGGATTTGTTATAGTAATACGTTTGATACCAAACCTGACATAATTAGCTATTTTGGTACTTTAAAAATTAAAATAAATTCTCCCAATTTTAGCCTTTGGATCCCATTCACTACAGTGAGTGAAAACAAATTTGTCTATTTTTTCTCACCAGGGTTCATAAAACAATTTTTATAAGGTCCCTGCTTATAGTTCCATAGCACCCAGCCCTGGGAGCACTTAGGGCACACCTTAGAGGTGACATCGGTAAAAATAAGATAGCTTAATTCCAATGTGCAATTTGCATGTATCTTTAGTTTAAAAGCAGCCAGCAAGGCAGGCCTGCCTTTAAAATGACACAGGGCACCTTAACAGTGCACCTATGGGTGCACTACCTATGCTGGGGTCCCTTAACCTAGAAACCCTGCCACATACTAGGGACCTCTAGGAGGGTGATATAGCCAATTTTAACTAGCCTAATTTGCATTTCCACTATACACAGATCACTGACCTTGGGACTGGTAACCAGCATCCAGGGCACAGCCAGGAGTCAGTAACCACCTCCGTCTGTCCAAAACGTTTGGGGGTGACTAGGGCAAAAAGGAGGACTTTCCTACAGAAATAGATCCACTGTGAGTTGAGTGTGACACTGACAGTGTTGTAAGGTACTGGCTTTGATGAGCCAATCGTCCAAGTAAGGGAAAACATGAATGTGTTGACATCTGAGATATCTGACAACTACTGCTAGACATTCTGTGAAGACCCTGGGAGCAGTTGTGAACCAGAAAGGTAAGACCTTGAACTGGTTATGTTTCCCCACAATTAGGAATCTGAGATATTTGCAGTGTACTGAGTGAGTGGGAATATGAAAGTAAGCATCTTTTAGATCTAAAGCTGTCTTAAAGTTGCTTTGCTCTAACAGTGTAATGACCTCTTGGAGAGTGATCATATGGAAATGCTCTGAGAGAATGTAGAGATTCAGTGGTCTGATATCTAGATTTGGCCTGAGTGACCCATCCTGCTTTGGTATAAGGAAGTATAGGGAGTATACTCCTGATTCTTGCTGTGGGAAGGGAGGTATTTCTATAGCCTCTTTGAGAAGAAGGGATTGTACATCTTCTTTGACAAGAGTAATATGTTCTTGTGAAAATTTGTGAGAGCAAGGGGGAATGTATGGTGGAGTGGAAGTGAGCCCCAGAAAATAACCTTGTTGTATAATTGAGAGAACCCACTGGTCTGTGGTGATATCGGACCATTGTGGGTAGACATTTTTGAGTCTTTCCCCTACTGGAGAGGTGTGAGGTGGTGGAAGGCATCAGTAGTCACTGGTGTGCAGTGAAGGCAGATCCTCTGGAGGTGGCTACCTTCCCACTGCCTTTGCTGTTTAAACCTCTGTAGGATCCCATAAAGGAACCTCTATTGAAGAAATGGGAGCTGTGTTTGTTCTGA
Organism: Pleurodeles waltl; assembly: GCF_031143425.1. Lineage (NCBI taxonomy): Eukaryota > Metazoa > Chordata > Amphibia > Caudata > Salamandridae > Pleurodeles > Pleurodeles waltl. The sequence continues at coordinate 1,846,573,923 of NC_090440.1, forward strand.
GTGGTGGAAGGCTCAGTAGAGGAGGGTTTGAAGAATCCCCTGAAGTACGGGCAACAAAAAGTATCATGTTGTGTGTTGGTGAGTAATGACCCCATAGCTTTTGCTCTCTCTGTGTCTTTTTTAAAGTTTTTCTACAGTGTTATCCACTTCTTGGCCAAATAAGTGTTCTCTGTCAAATGACATGTTGAGGAGTGTCTGCTGTATTTCTGGCAACCCTGAATATCTAAGCCAAGCATGCTTGCGTATAATGATACTGGCATTAATACTGCATGCTGCGGTATCTGCTGCATCAGTTGCACACCTAACAGAATTATTGGAGATAGATTGTCCTTCTGATACTATTTCTTGCACAATTTTGTGATGTCCCTCTGGGAGGTGCTGAAGGAAATCCTCCATTTTTTCCCAGTGGGCCCTGTCATAGAGTGCCAAAAGTGCCTGTGAATTGGCAATATGCCGAAGATTGGCAGATTGTGCAGCTACACGTTTTCCTGCTGCATATAATGTTTTACTTTCCTTGTCAGGAGGTGGCAAATCTCCTGTGGATTGACTACTAGCATGTTTCCGTGCTGTACTGACTACTACTGGAGGAATTTTAGCCCATATAGATAGATGGTTTGTAGGTGACACTTTGTATTTCCTATCAACCCTCTGGGTGATAACCCGAGACCTTACAGGTTCTTTAAAAAGAACATTAGCATGTCTAAGCATGCCAGGTAACATAGGGAGAAACTGACTCTCTTTATGTATGGTAGTCAGGATGCGAAAGAGGAAATCCTCTACAATAGGGTCAGTGTGCAGCATGACATGGAGGTATGCGGCTGCCCTTGCTACGATCTGCTGATAATATGTTTTGTCTTCAGGAGGTGATGACAGTACTGCATATAACTCTGGGTCATTTAGCAGGATAGAATCTGGATCATATCAATCCCATGGGTCTATGCAATGTGGTATGTCAACTAAATCATCTCCTTGAGGTGGTGGTGAACCCTGTGGTGAAAACTGTGGTTCAATAAGTGGTGTAGGAGATTGGTGAGATGGTGGAGGGGTAGGAGGAAGCACTGGTGAGTGTGGTGGAGAAGGCTGAGGTCTGACTGGAGCCTTGCCCTTGGAGACCTTGTTAGGGAGAGGAGCAGTTTGCAAGGCCTCTTCAAAGATGAGCTTCCTTTTAAATGGAATGGGGAGGAAGCAATTATTCTCCGTTTGCTTTTGAATATTGAGCTGGCACTGACAAGCATCCGTTATCTCTAAAATAGGCTCCACCTGTGAAGCTGCATTGAACTGAAGTTTCTAGAAGGCACAGTCTTATGTTCCAAAAAGTCGAACTGTTGGGTTGGGTCGAATCTGCTGGCTCTCAAGTGGTTGCAGAGGCTTTTTTGATTGTTGCTGAAGAGCTCGGTTCAATGGATCTGCTCGATCCCAAGGGTGCCTGTGATGATGCGAAAGACGTCTTGTTCTTAGCTGTTTTCAGTGTTATGCCAGAAAGCGGGGCATTCAAAGGTGATTTTTGGATCCAACCATGGCCCAAAGACAGTGATGGTAAGATGACCTGCTTCTGTGGTTTCTTGAGAGTCTTTATATAGGGAGGTGGGGCTGTTCTACTCATGGGTTGCGTGGAGTTGACAGGTTGGCTCTCAATATCGGATTGGACGTTTGACTCAATGGAGGTGACCTCCTCCTGTTGTGGCTCTGCTGCACGTGCTCTTCCCCGAAGATATCTGAAGTGTCTGGTGTTTTGGATGCCATCTCCAACCAATGATTTCTTCAGTCCCAGAGTCTCTTCTTGGATCAAAAGGAACTACAGGGGTCACAACTTTTTTTTTGCTGTGGTCGGAGGAGTGACACAAATTGCACACCAGATACTGGTCGGTGTGAGGGATTTTAGTGTAGCATCGAGGGAAGAACTGAAATGGAGTACATTCCATTAGCCTTGTATAGTCGGACACCCATAGAGGTGTAAGTCCGAGACAGGCGCGGACACCTCAAAGGGGTGGTAAGCCATCTTCCTGTGCGGAAATTCAGACCGAATACGAAATATATAGAAAACCTGTTTGAAATACAATACCGTTGCTAAAAGAAAGATGGAAGAGAAGAGTTTGGGATAGGCCAAGTTGAGAGAATGACGGAGCGAGAGGAAAAACACATTTGAACCTGACAACGGAAAGAAAACAATCTAACAAAGGACTCAATGCCCATGCGCAGTATCACCAAGAGGAGGAGTGACTAGATCCCGTGACTAGAAAAGATTCTTTGAACAAAAACAACGTGTAATACTCCGGAACCAACACTAGATGGTGGACTTAGGCAAAGCATGTGCATCTACAGCCACACGTTTACATATATATATATATAATAATATATATATTTAAAAAAAAAACAAAGGTTACAGGGACGCAGGGATGTTACAGTTTACGTTTACCTGCACAAAACCATAGAAATTCACTGAAAACACCAGAGATTACAGGGACATTTTAGTTAGAAAATATATTTAAGAAATACATAGAAATTCCCCCAAAAAGGGCAAAGGTTGCAGGTTCTAGTTAGGGTCAGATTTTACAGTTACAAAACAATACAAAATCAACTGTTATAGTTAGAGTTAATTTAAGTAATATAACTCTACTCACTTTTTAGTCTTTTCATGAAACTGCAGTTCTACTATTCATTACTAAGTATCCCTCTCAAGTCAAATGGAAAAGTGTTTATATTATTTTGTTAAGGTACAGTTTCACAAGTTGTTGCAGGGTGCTCCTTAAAAGTCAAATGCTAAAGTATTAAAGTTCTTACACAAAGCTGCAGTTCCACTAGTCATTACTGGTTGTCCTGCTCAAGGCAAATGCAAGTGCTGCAATGTTATCTGTATTTAACCACCAGCTCCATCTTGACCACAGACTCCATTTTGTGCTTAGCTTAGCTTCAAATGCCATTGCATTGGTGGCGAAGGTATTTTTCCACGCACAGCTTGTTAATGTGTGTTCACTTTTTCGCACCAGCGAAAGGAACATAACATGGGGGAGGAATACAGATAAGGATGTACCAGGCTGAGAATGTTTATGGTAGAGTAGGGTACAAATCCGTCTTGGATGTACACCGTGAGATCTGGCCAGTCTCTAATGTGTTTTTTTCAACACTGACTTGGTACGGCCAGCACTTGAATTAAAAAACGTACTCAAAGGGAGGGGGTTTCTAGAACCCTTCCTCTTAAGTTTGTTTAAAGTATATAGGGTGGGGAAGCTTGACAACTGAAAGAGAAGAAACCCATCTCTGGGAGTGGACGCACTGCCCAGAGAGTAATCCCATCAGGGTTGTTCTCTTTTGTCTTGGTTGTCAAGGGTTTCAGAACTTGAGGTTGGCAGACAAAGGATGATGTTGGAGTCAAGTCCCATGGTGATTCATTTTTCTACCTATATATTCTTATATCCAGCTTTGCAGTGTAGATGCATGAATACCTTGTCAATATATATATATATATATATATATATATATATATTATATTAATTGTTGATGTACTGCATTTTATTTGATCATTATTATTCTACTGTTTGTGATTATTTTAAGAGCTGCACATGTGCTGCTCACGTTATTATCTTTGTGTAACTTGGGAAGTGCCTTAATAAATTAAAAACTCAGACTAAGAGTGCTGCATTCTTTACATTCCTTTCACTTTGTTCCCTTTCAGTCTGAAGTAAAGCAGAACAAATTGGCGTAGTCGGAGGGATGAGGGTGGGAGGTTGAAATGTGGAAGATTTAAAAGTGAAAGATGTTTGGCAAAAAGTCAAAAGCAGCTTCACAGGTGGCTTCACAGTTTTCACATTAGACTCCTGGGAGGGAGAAAGAACCTTATAATGTTCTTGCAAATGAATGGTCTTCTGGTGCTGCTTTATGCAAGAGCTAAGACGGACGTCTTAGCAATGCTGAGCCAAAAATGTTTTTACTGTGTTTACAGAAAGTATCTCTTGAATGGGGATGTGATCTATCTATCTTATGCAGAAGAGGTTGAATCCTGTCATCTGTTTAAATCAGATTAGGAAACAGGCCAAGCTCTAGTACAGGGACGGGCTCCTAAATATAACAGACCCCATGTTGATTTAGAAATACACTGGAAGCACAAAAATGCTCAAAGGGTCTGAACATTAGTCGACACAGGAGTGGAGGCCTCTTTCATTTATGGAAATCCAAAAAGGTTTACCGGTCAGCACTACACCATCACAGGGTTGGGTGGAAACAAACCCATGCCGTGCAGACTACTGTTCAGATGAAAATAAGAAGAACACCAAAAAGAGGATATACTGTTTTGATTGTGCTCCTCCTGGAATATATATTGACATTCTAAAAGGGATGACTTTATACTTGGATAATGGGTGTTAGTAATCTGGATCAAAGAGATACATTTCAGTGGCAGCAGTGAGCGTGGGTCATCTGAAGATACCCCCAGTGAAGTTGCCCCCTGCATCCAAGATGATTTGTTTGAAACAGCAAAGTATTCCAGGCGGGCATCAGAAAATAAGTAAGACTATACAGGAATTGATTGAGGCTAGTGTGGTAGCTCCAGCCACTACTGAATGGAATAATCCTCTGTAGCCCGTATGCCGACCAGATGGGCACTATAGAATGACAGTTGATTGCTGCAAGTTGAATAAATATACAACTCCTTTGACTACTGTGGTCCCCAACACCATCACTTGCATTGAAAGAATATAAAAACATAATCGGACCTGGCATGCAATTATTGATTTTGCTAGTGCTTTCTTTTCTATACCACTGGCATCTGAGAATCAGGAGCAATTTGCTTTCTCACAGGGTGGCAGAAAATTCCAGATGTTACAAATTCCTCAAGGCTATATACATAGCCCCAAGATCTGTCACCGGCTGTTGGCCGAACACCTGGATGAAGTATTTGCCATTCCAGCGGTGCAATTGACCTATTACATTGATTATGTGATGATTCACAGAGAGGAAAAAGAACAGGTGTGGGGGAACACAGCGGTCTGCTAGACGCGCAGACCGCGGTCTTCGCCCTCTGCTCCATTCACTGCTGGCTCTCCCGCTGCAGGAACAAGTTTCGGTCAGCTTTTTTTTTGGGGGGTGTTTCCACTTACCTGTGGATGGGTGCTCCGTGTTTTGAGGTCCCCATCGGGCCGACAAGTAGCTCCCCGTTTTCACCACTCCCTCCCCGTTGGATTCATGCTGCCTGGTCTCTTCGCCGGCACTGAGGAGCGGCAGCCAGGCTGTGCTTCCAGGGCAGCTGAGGCAAAGTCAGCACAGGCTTGTCCCTGACTCTGCCCTGGCTGATTCAGGACCTCCGAGGGGAGCTGGCCCTGGAGCTCCCTCGTGCTGATGATTCCAGCAAGGACGTTTGGCAGCATAATTTCATGCCTCAGGCCTCTCACCACCGGCCCTCCTGCATGACCCCCAGGGACCCATGTAGGCCAGGGGCCAGAACACAGTTACAGGGGAAGAAGCTGTCTTTGTCTAAGTCAGGGTTGGACTACTCAGTTTCTTTGCCAGCCTTTTCAGCGCTTCCTCCACCGGGAGTCGGGGTAAGGAGCAAGCGCGCTGCCAAAGGTAAATCCTCTATACTATCTTTCCCCCCACTTTTATCAAGTGAGGGAGGGGTTTCTCTTTTAAATACTCAAGCTCCACCGGCTAAAAATACTGCAAGACTCACTACTGGGCGAGTCAAAGTTACCCCCTCTCTTAGGTCTTTCTTCAAAGTATTAGACCAGTCCAATGTTCCACAAACTGTGCCTACCTCCCCAATAAAAATGGCTGCAAATGTGGCTAATATGGCAGGAGTTCTACCACCCCTGCTTGTGCTATCACACAGTTCAGATATGCAGGAAGTAGAACAGGACACTGTTGGGGGGCTTCTGTATTACCGCACGAGGCAGAGTCTGAACAAACTAATGTAACCCATGCAGATTCCCTCCTCCAGTCATTATTGCATGAGATGAGAGACAGATTTACTGTTTCTGAATCTAATCAAGCTAAAATCCAGGGGCTTTGTGATGGTCTTGATGCGAAAATCACTAATCTAACAGAGAGACTAGGGGCTATGGAATCTTCTATTTGTGCACTACAGGCAGAAGTGGAGTTGAACAGTCATGAGGTTCAAACGCTGAAACAAAGTGGGAAAGAACTGAAAGAGAAACTAGAATCCTTGGAAAATCACTGTAGGATGAATAATCTCAGATTCTTGAATATTCCAGAAGATGTGGAAGGGGACAGTATTAAAGAATTTATAATATCCTTGATCAAAGGCCATATCCCGATGCTGACCTCCCTTGATCTGGCCTCGGAAATTCACAGAGTCCACCGGGACCCTTTCAAGAGAAATCCTAACAAGGAGAAACCTAGGAAGGTGCTGGTTAATTTGGCCTCATATCGAGTAAAAGAACTGATTCTTACAGAAGCGTTCAAAGTACAGGGTTTTCGGCATAAGGGATGGACGTTCCTAATAAGATCTGATACGTCTAGGGCAACGCTAGATCGATGCTGGGAGCTGGGGAAGGCTATGCAAGAGTTTAAGTCTTTGGGTGCTACTCCACAATTGAGGTTCCAGGCCACCCTGAGGGTAATGTTGGTAAATAAAATGTATAATTTCTGTGATCCCCAAGAAGCTAAGGTTTTGATTGAACAGATAAAAGGGGAGAGCTAGAGGGCTGCGGAGTGCTGGGGACCAAGGGTAGTATTATCCACCCAATATGGTTTCATGGAGGGTTACCCAGGGAGGGTTTGAGGAAGGGTAGTGTGTCACGTCTTTTAACATTCCATCTAAGATCACATTGGGTGGGGAGCAGATGGGGAAAAATGAAAAACCTGAGTCCTCGCACGGCTGTATAACCTTTGGGGTCAGACAAGAGTTTCCTATATGGATAAGAACATGATGATGGGGCCCGGCGATACTTTTAAACTTAAAATTTTGACTTTGAACGTAAATGGCCTTATAGTGAGCAGCAGAAGAAAGAGAATTCTTGAGTTCCTAAGACTATCTGATAGCCAGATCATTCTCCTGCAGGAGACCCATCTAAGATACGAGGAGTGGATGAGTATCCTTAAATTGCAAAGATGGATCACACACTTTGCTTGCACTAATCAATCTTGCAACGTGAAAGGGGTAGCGATCATTGCAAAGAATAAAGTTAAAAGTCAGCTGACAGATGTTAGTGCTGATCCTAGGGGGAGATGGGTCCTGGCAAATATCAAGTTAGGAGGGGTCCAACATACCCTGGTATCTTATTATGGTCCTAACTTGGATGACCCGGGCCCACTCAGGGATTTCTACGAGCAACTGAGTGGAAGAGCTCAGAATTTAATAATAGCTGGTGGAGACTTTATTGTTTTGCTTAATCCTACCTTAGATAGGTCTACCCCTAGACCGGCCGTCAGTACATCCAATATGAGAACCTGCTTGCTCAACATAATGGAAAATATTAGCCTGATTGATCCTTGGTGAAACAGAATGGGACAGACCAAGGAGTTCACTTTCTGGAATAAGAAACTCAGACATGCTTCTAGAATTTATTTTTTTCTGATAGATGTAAAACTCCAAAATAACTTAATGGAAATCTCTTACCAGCCAAGCCATATTTTGGTCCACTCAGCCGGTCAGCTGGTCATAACCCTTCCTGTCCCTCGTGCATGCACCAGATGGACACTGGATCATTCTCTCCTGAGTGAAGAAGAGATCATCCTAAGGCTGAAAAGGGACTCCAAGGACTTCTTTGAGATCAATTTAGGGTCTGCTTCAATAGCCACGGTTTGTGAAGCGTATAAGGCTTTTCATTGTGGAAAACGGATTAGTTATGCTGCTTTCAGAGCCAAGAGAACTAGGACCACAATAGAGACGCTTGAGGGTAAACTTCGTAGCCTGCAAGCCCAAAGACTATCCTCCCAGGACTCAACAACGCACACAGACTTACAGCACCAAATTCAGGAAGCTCAAAATTCACTTGAGGTCTTCTTAGAATCAATCGTGAAGAGCAAATGGAAAGCTAGTAAACTGGTGCATTATGAGTATCGCGAGGTTGTGGCAAGTTATTAGCATGGAAGACTAGATCTGACAATGTTAGGAATAGGATTAAAGGCATAATACTAGGCGAAACGACCAGAACCTCCTCAGAAGATCAAGACATCGCAGGAGAATTTGTTGAGTTTTTTTTCTGCACTGTATAGAGATGACTTGGAGACCTCAGCAGAGGCGAATTGAAATTGGTTGAAGGGGGACACACTCCCCAGGTTAGAACCAGCTAAGAATCTGAGCCTTAATCAATGCTTCCTCCTTAGTGAGGTAGATAGTGTTATTGCCGGCTTGAAAAATGGGAAGGCTCCCGGTCCAGATGGAATACCAGCGGAAGTATATAAGAGATGAGCTTGTGCCAGTTCTGATTCAGTTGATGAATTTGATTCTTATAGACTCTTCTCCGGTTCCGACCTCTTGGAATTAAGCTATTTTAACTGTAATACTAAAGCCCCAGAAAGACGCTAGAAGATGTGAGTCTTATAGGCCTATCTCTCTGCTCAGTAATGATTAGAACATTTTTGCACAAATACTTGCCAGGAGGTTGGATATTGTGATCAGTGACTTAGTGCATATCAATCAGAAAGGTTTCACGAGAAACTGACATCTAGGAGACCTGACTCATGACTTAGTCGCCGCAATTGACATTGCAACTACTATAAATATGCCTCTAACCATTTCAACAATTGACGCTGCCAAGGCTTTTGACAGAGTGAGTTGGATCTTTTTGTGGGTGGTAATGGACCGCAACAACCTGGGAGATAACTTTCTTAATGCAATCAAAGCTATTTATAAGGCTCCTTCTGCTCGGGTCCTGGTTAACGGCATCCTATCCTCACATTTTAAGATTGAACAGGGGATACAGCAGGGCTGCCCTCTCTCTCCTCTTCTCCTTAACCTTTATATTGAACCTCTGGCCAGGAGAATCAGGGCAGATCAGAGAATTATACCCTTTCAGCATCACAATTGGATCCTGAAGGAGGCCATATATGCAGATGACCTTCTGATATATATACACAGAACCCGCATATGCTTTTCTGGCACTTTTTGAAATTATTGCTAGCTTTTGAGAAATCTCAGGTTATTTAGTTGATATAGATAAATCCGAAGTAAAGAACTGGAATGGCCCTCAGGATAGTCCATTAGAAAAAGACAAAATTCGATAATTAGGGGTTAAAGTGGTTAAGAATCTGGCAGAGATGCCCCAAGTGAATTTTGTGCATCTCCTCAGGGAAGCAAAGAAGTTACTCCTTCAATGGTCAAACTTACGTCTCTCTATATTAGATAGAACAAATCTAATAAAAATGGTGGTATTGCCAAAATTCACTTTTATTTTGAATGCAATCCCCTTATATTTTAAAAATGAATGGCTAAGGAAACTGCAGGGGGAATTAGTCAGCTTAATCTGGTCTTATAAAAACCCCAGAATGGCATGGAAAATTTGAGAAAGGAAAAGCTTGATGGGGGAAGTGCACTTCTGGATTTTCAGCTGTATTACTGGGCATTCCAGCTGAAAAATATCAGATCACTCCTCTTCAAGGAATATCCATCTTCTCGACTTCAGACATTGACAGGGTGCTTCCGGGACCAGGGCACACAGTTTCTTTATAAATTTGGCCACCCCAGGTATTACAAAAAAGTTAGACTAAAAGTTCTTTATAATGCCTGCAGGATCTGGTATGCAGTAAGAACGAGACTGGGTATCCTGTATTACAGTGAGCTGACTCCATTCTGGAATTCTTCCGGTACCCTGATATGTCTCCAGGATGTACTAGCTATGCCACTGATAGAGGGAGGAATTGTGCAGTGGGGACAGATAGTCAGTGGGGGCTCTGTCAGCTCATGGAAATCTCTAGCTGTAGTAACCAATGCTAAATTGTATAGGTTCAAATACATGCAAATTAAAGGCTGGGTGCAAGGAGAACCTGAGGCCGGGTGTTCTACGGGTTGGGGGAGGGAAATTATTGGTCCACAGAGGCTAAAAAGGAGGTTTCAAAGTGGTATTGGGCATTTATACAAGCTGAAGATACATCTTGTCCACTCTCCATGGAGGGGTGGAATCTTGTTTTCTCTGCACTAGATCTTCCTTATTTTTGGCGGGCCTCTATGAGGATTCTTTGGTCTGCGGTTAAATCTACCCTCTTGCGGCGGAACCACTTATTCACTGTATATCGGGCTTACTGGATCCCCAAAAGGCTTGATAGAATAGCTTTTCAAGGAAAGAGTAATTGCCAGAAGCTAGTATACCTTGGAAATGGTACATAAAGGACAGTGCCCGAGTGGGACCAGCAGGGACAGAAGCTTTACATGAACAGGTATCACAAGCCCCTGTGCACGATGATTAGAAGGCGCAGGAGGTGCAACAGATAAAAGAGTCACAAGTGAGTTGGGGTGAACCATGTGAATCCTTGTCCCTGGAGGATAGGCAGCATGTATGGATTACCAATGGTTCAGCCAAGTATGTGGGGGATAAAGGAGATTGGAAAGCAGAATCTTATTACCTAGTCACTAAGACATTATCTACTATAGGAGAAGGGGAGAGTAGTCAACATGCAGAAATGTACACTGTGTATCAGGCACTGAAATAAGAATTACCTGGGACTTGTCACATTTATCCTGATTCTTGGTCTACCGCCAATGAGTTAGCCACCTGACTTCCCACATGACATGCACATAATGGGCAAATACATTCAAAGGAGGTGTGGGGCAAAGAGTTGGCAAGAAATGTGGGAAATGCTACAGCAAAGTACAGTTACTGTATAGCATGTAGATGCCCACTGTCCCACAGATTCACTAGAGCAATGGTTCAATCCCCTTGCAGACGACAAGGCCAAAATCTCAGAGGCAGAAGTGGCGACACAGGATTCTGACTTGGTGGGGATGGCTAAGTGAGAACACCAAAAATGTAGACATCTGGGAGAGAAAGCCACTTACAGATGGGCAGAGATTAGAGGGATGCACATTCCCCTAAACTTGATAAAAACAGTGATCATGCAATGTCGTATTTGTCAACAAACACAACAGAGATCTGTCACGCAAACAGTCAAAGGTCAGTTGGGGAGAGGGAAATTACTGGGGCAGATATGGCAAATTGATTACTTTGGGCCACTACTGATTAGTCACGGGTTTCAATACGCTTGCACAGTAGTCAACACTTATTCTGGTTACCTGATTGCCGTCCCTTGTAAATGTGCCCCCCAGTACAAACCATCAGGACTCCAGACTTATTAAAGTTATATTATGGAGTCAGACTGCAAGTCCAGAGTGACAGGGGGTCACACTTATAAAAAAAACAATGGTACAAGATTATTGCTTACAACACAATATTGAGTGGATTTATCACATGCCATACTATCCACAAGATGCAGGACTGATTGAGAGAATGAACAGCTTGTTGAAAGCCCAATTACAAAAACTATCAGATGGAACTTTGAAAAACTTGAGAGAGCTTTTAAATGAAGCCTTCCAAATTGTGAATAACAGACCACTGACAAATGTTGAGACTCTGCTAATGTGGATGTTAACCCCAGCATTACAGATACAACCCCATGTGGTGACCAAAACCATCATGTATTGGGAAATAAAAGCAACAGCCTTAGCTCCTTACACAGCCACACCAGAATCTGCAGGTCTTAATCTACATGTCTTAGAAGCTTACACATTGAAACCAAAAAACATGGCACTCTGTGAAACAGGTGCTGGAATTCCGATTTCCCCTGAGCATTTCAGATTGATTGCTCCCAGATCTGGGTTTGCACTCAAAGGTATTCAGGTCTTGGGGGAGTAATCGATGTAGACTACCAAGGAGAAATCAAAACTATTCTCCTGAATAGGGGAGACACTGACTTGATAATACAATCCGGAGATGGAATTGCTCAAGTCGTAATAATTCCAGTGAATGGAGGAATAGTGAGGAAGGGGGCTGCCCCAGCCCTTCTTACAGTGCGTGGGGAGGGAGGTTTTGGCTCTACTGACAAAAACCCTGGTGCTAAGGTGTGGTTAGAATTCCCAAATTATCTTCCAGAACCAACGGAATTCATTGCTAAGGGCAAGGATAAAGTTTTATTGATCATGAAACCAGGGAAGGAGAGGTGGGAGCATATACAGCTGATAAATGTTATTTGGAAGAATGATCACACTTGTCTCTTTGACAGATCATACTTAGAGGTGTCTGTGTTGTAGCTATGCTACGTGGTCTCCCTTCGGGGATGTGCGGTCGGCAGGGATCAAAAGCCCCCAGCTCTGAAATGATTGACCGACTACGTCGATTGACATCTTTACTGCACCTGACCAAAAATGTTTGAACTCATCTGGCACACGTCCTACTCAACAGGTCAGACTTCTGTATGGCCCTCATGCAAAGCACAGTGGATGTTATATCCACCTGTCTGGTGGCCATTCCTACTCCTGCAAAAGTTTTACTTCACATTTTTAATGCCACTAACAAAGAGTCCTTACGAGTACTGAAGATTTTGTGAAGAGGAAATGGATGAAAAGTGGGACAACTTGAGCCAAGTGATAAATTACTAAATTACCACAGGCGATGTATGTTATGAAATGATCTGAGATTCTCACAAAATCGGAAAATTTGCTCAACTGTGCCTAAAGGCAACAATGGGGTCTCCTCAAGAGATCCCATGGGAACAACAAACTCTATGTCACTACCGAACAAATAAACATTGCAAGCGTATGAACAATGACATGCCTTGTCTTCACATTGTGACTGCTACTAGTCACATGAAGCATGTCAAGCTACCTGTGGGATGGTTATTCTCTTGTGAAAATACTTCCTTTACATACATCCCTGGTAATATAACTGGTGGACCGTGCACCTTTACACGATTAGGACTCATGATGTTTCCATTTCATTCTGTACATACTCACTATACAAGGGAAACAGTTCAATTAAATGAGGATTGTGATTCTGAAATTCAATTATTACTTAAATCAGAATATATGAGCTTAAGTCTTTCTATTGTAGGAGTCCCACGATTAGCTGTTTATAATACTCGAGTTATTAACAAGTTAGCATGTTAATGCTTAAAAACATTAACCATATTTCCACTGCTTTAGCTGAATTATTGCTAGAAATACGAGGTACCAGGTAAGCTGCATTGTAGAACAGTGCCACTATTGATTATTTACTGTTAAAGCACGATCATGGTTGCTCAGAATTTGAAGGCCTCTGTTGTTTTAATCTATCAGACTACTCTAAATCCATTCAGCCCTATATTGACACTTTACACAAATTGGAGAAAGGAGTAAAACAAGATGTGGTCATAGGGGAAGGTGGGACTGGTAATTTAATTGCCCGATTTTGAGCGATTACACAATATTTTAGGCTGGATACTTGAAGTAATTTGTATTATAAAAATGCTTTGTTGCTGTCTACAATGCATACCTAATCTGCTTACAATGATTAAACCAAAAAGGCTAAATTTTAGACCAGTATGTTATGAGAGTCACTGGTCAAGGGGCGGAGTGTAATGCTCTCTGTATTGAGCCACCGGCTCCATCTTGACCACTGACTTCATTTTATGCTTAGCTTCAAACAGCGTCACATTGGTGGTACAGGTATTTTTCCATGCACAGATTATTAAGGTGTTTTTGCTTTTTTCACCAGGGAAGGGAACATAACATGGGGGAGGAATACAGATAAGAATGTACCTCGCTAAGAATGTTTCTTCTAGAGCAGGGTACACATCGGTCCTGGAAATACACTGAGATCTGGCCAGTCTCTATTGTGTTTTTTCAACACTGAGCTTGTAAGGCCAGCACTTGAATTTCATAACTTACTCTAAGGGAGGGGTGTTTCTAGAACCTTCCTCTTAAGTTTGTTTAAAGTATATAAGGTGGGGAAGCTTGAGAACTAAGAGAGAAGGAATTCATCTCTGAGAATGAATGCATTACCCAGAGAGTAATCCCATCAAGTTTCTTCTCATTGTCTCGGTTGTCAAGGGTTCCACAACTTGAAGTTGGCAGACAAAGGATGATTTTAGAGTCAAGCCCTATGGTGATGCATGTTTAATTCTTATATCTAGCTTTGAGGTGTGCATGCATGTGAAAATTTAGTCACTGCATATCTAGATATATTATATTCATTGTTAATCTATTGCATTTTCTTTGATCATTATTATTTTACTGTTGTGATTATTTTAAGAGCTCATGTTATTATCTCAGTGTAACTTGGTAAGTGACTTAATAAATTCATTACTCAGACTAAGAGTGCTGCATTCTTAGCGTTCCTTTCATTTAGTTCCCTCTCAGTCTGAATTAAAGCAGAACAAGCGCATCAATAGTATTTCACGAAGCTGCAGTTCCACTAGTCATTACTAGTTGTCCCTCACAAGGCAAATGCAAGAGCATCAAAAGTCTTTCATGAAGGTACAGTTCCATTAGTTGTTACTTGGCATCATTCAAAAGATAAATGCAAAGCATTGAAATTCTGCTTGAAGCTGCAGTCCACTAGTCGTTACTGGGTATCCCTCAAGTCAAATGCATTAATATCCATTCATTAAGGTGCAGTTCCACAAATGATTAGTAGGTGTCCCTTTCTAGTCAAAAGCTAGAACACTGAAATTCTTGCATGAAGCCACAGTTCCACTAGTTATTACTTGGTGTCCCTCACAAGTCAACTACAAAAACATTGAAATATTTTCATGAAGCTGTAGTTCCACTTATTGTTAACAGAGGACCAGCTCAAGTCAAAAGGAATTGCTTCAAATGTGTTGCACCAGAGTGCATGGCTTTAATTTATAAAGTTGCATACACGCTTTTGCTATTCTAATAATTTGTGCTTGTTTTCCATAGGATTCATGATTTGCCAAATTTGGTTCATAATAATAAGTTAAAATAAAATTTCTTGACTTTTGGGTTTGTCGTCACACTCTACTATTTAAAGGAACTTTTATTCACTGGTACCAGTACAATTAAATAGCTCATCTTGGCTGTTTATGTGTTGGTGGATGTCAACTTTGTCTTTGATTTTTTATATCACAGCTGTGGTTTTGGCCCACATACCTACTACTGGAAGTACTGGTAAGTGAGCTAGCTGCACAGTGAGTATCTATAATGGTCCAGATTGTACAGACTCAAGAAACATAAACCAGATCTAAAGTTTTGAATAGAAAGACTGTAAAGGTTCACAATGTGTGTTTTTCATCACCTTACTTATAAATGTATATATTAACTTGCTTTTAAAGCACATCACATTGCATTGTACTGTTATGTCTACAACATTTTCTTACACCTTGAAAAGCCCAAAGTCTTTACACCACCAATGTGATCAATTGTCTTGACAATGAAATATATATCAATGTGGATACCCAGATGACTATCTGAAATTATTGTTAATAATGTATATGCCGCCTGATATGTACTTCACCTTTATGCATGGAATAGTTTTTACTGCCTTTATTTAGTTTATTGCTTCCTGACCCATTTGTGTCCATGTCCCACGTCAAGTCATGCCATATCTTTAGAGACGTTAGGTGCCTCCCATTCAGGATTGTGCATTAGCACTATAGAATTCAATATTTTGATAATGAGGTACAGTTAATAGCTATTGAACATTTTCACTGACACATTCATATAATTTGTATGTGTTCAAAATGTTGGGTTTATCATGTATTAACTATAAGATTATGTTTCAAGATTACAGGTTTATATGCCTGAACCTGATGAAAAGAAGGATGTCATCAAATACTCCAAGCTGACTGAGGACAATGCAAGTGAAATGAACAGTGTTAACAATGGAGTTTAAAAACACAGGAGTGAATTGAATGGGATGTTAGTGATGCATTCACATTGGGATTGTGTGATCTGGATTGGGGCTGACTGCTTCCTACTTACGTTTACACATCCTGGTGTCCCTAGTAACATTCACCCGAAGTACTGCCTTGCACACCTTCTGTAATCCCCCTCTCTTAAAGTGTGCTTTGAAAAGTCATGACATAGTATACACTCCAAACATTCAAAGCTCACAATCCCATTTCAGAAACAAGCATAGATGCAATGATAGAGAATCCAAGAAAACACTCTAAATAAGGTGAACACCTCAATCCATTGTCAGTTTTGGCTTCAGCTTCACCAACTATATCATGATACACCCAAGCAAAATCGACTGAAAAACTTCCGTAAAAAATGTTGATTCTCATAGCAATACTAATCCTCGGAAAATACCTGATTTGAAAGTTATCACGTTTAAACCATAAAACATAAATTACTAATTTTGATGACACTTACATTGTTACCAATGCCTTTATGCAGTGGTTCCCGACCTGAGGTCCAGCGACCCCTTGTGTTCCGTGAAGCCTCCGCAGGGGGTCTGTGACTGCTTAGAAAATTAAGCAATATTAACTGATTAGGTCCCCAGCTTTCCGTAATGACTTACTGAGGTGTCATCAAACTCCAATAATGATTCATTGGGGGGCCCCGGGTTCCAGTAGTCATTAAGTGGGGGTCCACAGAAGTCAAAATATTGGGAACCACTGCCTTTATGCTTAAAATCACTACCACCCTGTCATATGTGATATGCCACTATTGATCTGTGGTCTACAGCACCACATGTCAATACTTGATGTCCCTGCTGTGATTTAGTATAGGCATTGAGGACTACAATGTGACTGATTGAAAGATGGCCCTCCTGCAATTGTATATAGGAAACAAAAACTAATACACAGTTAATATGCATGTTGTCACAATCTTAATATCTAGGAAAGTGGTTGGACTGTGACGATAAGTATAAAAGTATCATTATCAGTGGTAAACATGAGAATCACACATCCTAGGTGCATAGTGCAGCTTTTAGGATGTATGTTAGCAGTTGTTGATGAGCCCACTTTAAAAGGATATAAAAGTAGTCTGGGGTTATGACACGCAGGTTTTGGTTAACTAAGGTGTGTTTAGAGAATAAAATAAAAATTTTTGCTCCGAAAACGCCTTATTTACTACTCACTGAGGGTCTAAAACAAAGCTCATCTTACTTATCCCACTGTGAGGTGAGTTGGTGGTAATGTTAATAAGCATTGGCAGAACCAATTTGAGTATGCTAGAAACAGCACAATAGTTTGCTTTGTCTTGCTTGTTTGGAAGCAGGGTGGCGTTAAGGGAGAGAAAGCAGAAAGAGAATCCCAGGGCAGAGATGTCAAGAGAAACAACGAAACACGAGCACTCCCATGAAGACCTAAAAGGGAAAGAAAATGATTCCCCTAAAGGCAACCGTGGAAGGAGATTACCAGCCCAATCAGAACACTGTGAGACCAAATGCTTCTGGTTAGTTGGGACACTTACAAATATGGAGAGGAATTTAGTCGAATAAGGAACAGAGTACTGAGAAGGAAACAAAGTCCCTCAGCGAGGAGCAGATTCAAAGCCCTCTCTAAGTGTGTGTAATATCTTCAAAATAATAGGTGTGAAAAAGACAGCTAAAGCGGACTGTAGCGAAAACGTAAAAAGGTCAAGCATCTGCTTGGATTACGTCCTTGGGGGATGATGGTAATTTGGATTGTTTTCAATTTCGAAGGCGGGACTAGGGAAAGCCTCTCGAATAAATACCCATTTTATATCAATTCACACATAAGGAGCCTGGTATTGTGAAGTAATGTTTCTTCAATATGTAGAAGAGTGGCTAGTAATCGGAAACTGCTTTGTAGAAACGATTTTACACTTCAGTGTTAAGAAGCGGGAGACTCTGTGGTGGTGTAGTGTGCTCTTTGAATGCATAATATTGCTAACTGTTCAGTTATCGATTGAAACCACAGTTAAGTATGTTCATTAACTCCCCTCGAAAAATTGCAGCACTCACTGCAATGAGCAAGAGTTTAATTTCCAGCAGCAGCTGCAGCAATCTGTGCCATTTCGTGCCATGACATCTGTACAAAGTGTTCAACTGATATATTTTCTGGCCTACAGTAGAATGAAGTATTTCAGATTCTGGATTTTGAATGTTTTTTTTTCATTGCAGTCTCTTACTTTGTTCAATGGATGCTATAGATAAAACCCGAAAATTAAAAACATAATTACAACAGGTTCATGAAAGTTTAACTGAACAACAAACACACACTAAAATGGCAAAGCGTATGTGTTGTATGTTGCTATTTGTTCAGGCAATTAAACTAAACTGATTGCAGTGTATGCTAGAAAATCCGTTAAGCTTTGTGGGCATAACTGTGTTGATACACTTTCAAGTATACTGTATATGTGTGCATTGTTTTGTAAATTTGCAGTGGGCAAATACCTATATTGTACTACTATAAATGTTGACTTTTACCAAGCATTTAACACACTTTCTGTTTAAGACTTATTTCAGGAACCTTCTGTGGTGCTGTTGTTCACAGAAATTCAGTGCTCAATGCACATGGTGACCTTGAGCATGATTACACATATATTGTAGATACCTCCCATGCAGTCGTGTGGCTACGTGGGGTGCCTGAAAGCATCACTAGAGACCCACCATGGTTGTGAAGGCATTATCATTTGAGGAAGCACGTTGCAAGTCCTGGGAATCTCACACACTCATTCCCCCTGCTACCGGTATTTATGCAGTGTCCTTCGATGGACATTCAGGGTTAGGGTGACCACCTCTCACCATGTCATTACAAACTTACCCATCACTTACTAGGTAAAGGGGCTGCCTTCAGTCATGCCCTGGGTCAAATATCTTTCTACAGTATGCTCGTGGTACAGGAAATGCCTTGGCCTCGCCACGTGTCCTACTCCCAGGAATTAATGGCACTACCTTTGGCCATATCATGTATACACTAGATCTAAGATGAAGACATTGGCCATGCCAAGCACTCATGCATCCTGTCTCCCTTACTCAGTGCTCTGTACCCACTAGACATGCCCTTCGCCCGTGTTCAGCAATTACTGTACTTACTGTCAAATAGACAACACCTGGTGTCATGCTCAGAGGTTTCTGTGCAGAAGTTGTGGGCTTTATTGATATCCTATACACCATGCATAGGCTCACTTACCACTGGTCTGTAGGTTTTTGCCTTCAACCGCTTTCTGTGACTCCAGAACGCATCCTGACTAGGTGTCAGTTTTATGTTGAAGCATTCTCTATGTGAACTTCAATGGCAAATGCAATTCACATGCTCTCAACCATTGATCAATCTGCTTACAATTTGCCAAGATCCAACTTAACAAAGACTATTTCCCGCTGGTGTTAATCAGAAATTGGCATGTGGTCATGGTTGGGTCTAATTCCCATGCCTGCAGTATACCTTTGTCCACAGTACACATTCAATGAAAGCAATGGATGCACATGTTACTGATGATTGCAATATCCCCAGGGCTTGGCACCTGACCATGGCATTCAGGCAATGTCTAAAGGACATGGCCATTGGCAATGACCGTCACTTTTTATCCGCTCTTGCAATTTGGACAGGGGATGGAATGGCCAGGTCCTATGACCAACACTCCTGTCCACTGTTTACAGGAAAGCAAATATTAAATGGCAATGGGAAATAGACTACATCTATCTCTTGCAGCTTAAAGAGACATTTGAAATACCCTATCCAGTAAACTAGCAGTCTGCATTCTGCTTTGGCTTGTGGACAAGAATGTGGTTGTGATGAACACCTGAAGGCGGTATAGATAAGCAGACAGACCATCAAATCTCGTCATACTGAATGTAAGAAGACATTGAACGAAAATATTTAACCCTGGGAAACCTATGTCTAGTTATGAACAAATATAGTTAGGACTTAATAAAAAGGGTTTCATAGAAATGTGTTGGCTGTTTGGTTAATGAATAAAAGAATCGTGTTTAAAGAAGTGTAAATAAAGACGTTAGAATAAGACTTCACCAAAGAAAAACTGACTTATAATTTCTCAATGGCCGTTTAGGAAAGCCATGTAATGATAAACATGTACTGTTAGAATAGATCCTATAGGATATTGTTGATAGAATACGTGCCATTGGGCTTTGGTACTGCAGGTGAAGGTGCGGGCTATTTTGCCACAACACTTCAACTCAGCGCTAAACTTCTGCACAATGACTATGTCCAAGGCAACTGACAGCATCCAGGTGGACAGCAGCTCTCCTGGCAATGTGCTTAGATGGAACATCAAATTTTTAAAGTAAACTGAATTTGTGTAGCAGGATAAGTATATGTGCTTTCATACTTAACAGCGTAATACATGGACCATGGACTGCCTTGTCTTAAGTTATCACACTGCATCAGGGTTTGTGAAAACTCTTGGTAAACCACAAAACAAAACGCTGTGGGCATTTCTTTTACTTTGCACACTACAATGCGTTATGGTTGCTGGTGGTTTCCAGTGCTTGGCACCATCACTTAATTATCATCGCTGGCACTTATGACAGTCTGCCAAGTGGTGGCACTCTTTAACCCCTTCTCTGCTGAGGACTTAATGGTTACGTTCTCAGCTGCAGTGCTGCTGTGCCAAGTATGTAACCATTACGTCCTGGCACAGAACGACAGGGGAAGCGATGGTGCTCCCCCAGTGAGCCAGCCACCCACATGCACCCACCTCTTTAATCTGATCACATCAGCATGCTCTCAGTCATCATATGCTGCCAGGAATACGCTGGAAACTTTTGCTTCCAGCACATCGAGGTGAGAAGACACCTTTTAGGTCAGTCCTTCTCCTAGGGGATTTGTGGGGGAAAACAGACACAGGAGGAAAGGAAAGATTTTTTTTCTTTTCTCCTGTGCCTGTTTTGAATGGATTCTTGCTCCAAGGCCCACGATCGGGGAGCAGAAATCTATCCACTGGAAACAGAAGGGATTTTGTTTTGTTGATTTAAGGGAGCGACCCCTTGGGGGGAATTAACAATCAGTGTTTCTGCACCACCCCCTCCCCGGGGTGTAATTCTGCTGTTATTTCAGCCAATCTGCCCCCCCGGGGGAGTCAAAACCCACTAGTTGAAAGGGATTTATTTGTAATGATTTCTTAGGGCAGCAACTCCTTGGACAAGGGTCGCTAACCTGATGGCAAAATGCTTTTCCATATTTCGGCCCCCCTGGGGTGAGATTGGATTTATTTTTGTCAATCTGGCCCCATGAGGGATTATTATTGTTTTTTTTTTACATTTAGGGCAACGACCCCTTGAACAAGGGTTGCTGCCCTGGAGGGAAAAACTTTTTCTATGTTTCAGTACCCACTGGGGATAGATCGCCTGTTTTTCAGGCTGTTCTAGCCCCCGGGGGGTCGAAAACCCACTAGAAGCCAGGGATTCTATGTATAACGGTTACGGTGAGCGACTCCTTGGGAGTTAATATTTTGACCATTTTACCCCACTTGGGGCAGATCAGCCTTATATTTTTAGGCCAATCTACTCGCAAGGGGGGGCAGAAGCCCCTAAACCAACAGGCCCCTAATATTTTGGGTTGCGGCTCCTTGGGCAGGAGTCACTCCCCTTTTGGTGGTGAAAGTTTTTCTCTTTTCTGCCCCCTTTGGGGGCAGATTAACCTTATATTTTTAGACCCAAGGGGGGCAGAAGCCACTAGACCATTAGGGATATTCCTATATATGGCGCATAATGTTTTAGTGAGGGGCTTGTTGCCCTAGGGTCGCTCCTCTTGAAGGGCTATATATTTTGACCATTTCTAACCCTCTTGGGGGAGACCAGCCTTATATTTTTAGGCCAATCTGCCCCGAAGGTGGGGAAGAAGCCCCTAAACCACCAGACGCATAATATTTTGGGGTGCGGCACCTTGGGCAAGAGTCTCTCCCCTTTTGGTAGTGAATGTTT
The DNA here is from genome assembly GCF_031143425.1 of Pleurodeles waltl. NCBI lineage: Eukaryota > Metazoa > Chordata > Amphibia > Caudata > Salamandridae > Pleurodeles > Pleurodeles waltl. The sequence continues at coordinate 1,846,595,663 of NC_090440.1, forward strand.
TGGCAGATTCTGGCCCCATTGGGTGCAAATCAGCCATATATATTTGGACCGCAAGGGAGGCAGAAGCCACTAGACCATTAGGGATATTCTTATATATGGCTCATAATGTTTTAGGGAGCGACTCCTTGCCCTAGGGTCACTCCCCTTGAGGGGCTCTATATTTTGGCCATTTCTGCCACCTTTGGTGGTAGATCAGCTATATTTTTAGGCCCATCTGCCCCACGGCGGGGCAAAAAACACAAGCTACTGTTTCTGTGTGTGTGAACTAGAGTTCAACTGATGGTCTGTGTGTGCGGGCTAGCGCTTGTCTGGCAGTGTGCGTGTAGAGGCACTTGGCTTGCGGTGTGCAGGGACTGGCCCTTGGCTGGCAGTATGCGTGGTCTTGCCCTTGGCTGGCGTAGTGGTTGAAGAGGCATTTGACGGGCAGTGTGCAAGGAATGGTGTTTTGCTGAGTGTGTGTGGGTGGCATTTGAATGGTGATTGACCGACTTCATTGTGTTTTATAAAGTTAATCGTTTTATTTTTTTTCATCATTTGTCATCATTTGTGATTGTAATGCTTTATTTCCCCTTTTTATTCTAGTGTAAAGCTTTTGTTTTCCTTTGGTGTGTTTCGTGCTTGCGGTATCAACACTGGCTGATCTGCAGTTTGTGTAGTTACAAGTGATAGGTAAGAACACATTTTTACTTTATTGTTTACTCCAAATGAGTATCAATGACCTGCATGTATGTGCTTTTTTAGAAATGTACTAATAGCAGCATATTTAGCCTCTGTTTGAACATGTGTGAATTTTTCCTTGTATTTGAGCACAATGTGTATTGTGTTGTCTTTTGTGTTTCCTTTCTAGTGGGATATCATGGGTGCGCGCTGTGTCTGTGCAGAGTAGATGCTGGTGAGTCTAGCTTTCTCTGGAAAGTGTGTGGTATTTTCAGTGTATAGGTCTTTGCATGCTTTGATTTGATCGACTTTACCTTGCAATTGTTATATGCCAGTAGTTGTACTTTTTGTTTGATTAAGCCGCATTTTGTGTATTACTTATTTTACACTGCGTTGGGTATTGTTGACTTGTTTGTCAATTACTTTTTATTGTGAAGGATTATGGGTAGCTGCAGGATGATCGTTCACCAGGTTGTTAGTATGCTTTTCAAGTCTTCCTCTGACCATGATTATGAGACTGACTGCATCTGAGGCAGTGGAGGAAGGCCAGGAATATGTCAGTGAATTTTTTGTCCAAGAGGAATCATCTGATGATGAAGCCACTCTCATCTTCAACTTGTGTGTCCTTTGAGGTGACCCTTCCCAGGAGCCAGGAGCCGCAGGCACAGTACACACTTCAGTCACCCATAATGCAGAAGGTGCAGTCCTCTGACGGTGCAGCCTCTCTTTGTGCAGTTCCAAGGGCAGCTTGGCAGTCCTTCTTCCATCCCCTCTCCAAATCCAATCTGATCTGAGGGGCAGGTGTGCCATATTTATCCCAGGAAAGAGCTCTGAGGGGATCACATTGACAATGGGCTACTGGGTCCCTCCATCCTAGTGACATATTTCCTGTGATGTATGGCATATGCTATCCAAGAATGCAACATTCCTGCCCTTTTCAAGATGGCACAACCTTTCTTTATTTGCAAGGACCTTGGTAGCCCACCCTAGAGGTGCAGCTATCAGAGGGCTACACACCCATGTGGAAACCTGTTTAGGAATGTGTTTTGCCTCTCTGGCTCCACTTTGTCTATATGAACAAAAGGCAACCTGCCCAGGGGTACTGTCACTACTTCCATTAAAAAGGCTGCTTCCTCTTTGAAGCTTGCCTTTGGGCTAATACCTCCTCTTCCAGGATGACCACTCAGAGTAACACCCCAATCTGTGGCAACTGTCTCTGTTATTAAGCTTGGGAGTCATTCACAAGTCTCCTCAAGTGTGCAGAAAGTTGTCTGTGTGCCAGGGTTGTGAGGCCACTGGCTAATTGGAGTACAGCAATGGCAACTTTCTAAAAGTTGCAGAACTATCATTGTGACTCAGGATTCAACCTTGGCATCAGGTCAGGTTTAATACCACAGTTAAGTTGATACCTTACATCACCCAGTTAGGTAGTCCCATTCAGATGGTAGCCAAGCTGGGTGGCCAACTGGTAACCCTGTGTTAGTCAATAGAGCTACTAAGCTATCCACAGCAAAACAACAATTTGGAAGATTTGCTGCTAATACACATAATAAATGTATGTCCTATTTCACAATTAACAGCTCCCTGCCATAGGCATCTGTAGGTCTTTCTTAGGGGAGGCTTGCATTTATTGTTAAGGGAAGGAGTGGTTTATAGATTGATTTGAATGACAACGTTGATCTGGCAGTATAAACACTGTCCTTTCAGTGTGCAGTGGCAGGCTTGGAGCCATTTTGTACTTTGTCACACATAGGATGGCACACACACTGCTGCAGCCCTGAGTAGAGACACTGGCACCCGTACCCTTGGTACCACATACTAAGGACATATAAGTAAGTCAGTCCTTGCCAATTGGGTATAGCTAATTCAACATACAATTTGCAATGGGTCAGAACACTGGCAATAAGTTATGGCCTTGGTGCGCTCTCTAAGTTGAAAAACCAGCAGCTAGTAGCCCAAATGTGAGCAAAAAGAGGGGTGAAACCCGCAAAACGTCTGATTCCTTACGATTATTAGGAAGAAAGTTACTTCCAGTTTCAATTATCTAATGCCCAACATCCATTCCATTCACAATAATTATTGGGTGAGATCCACACTTAAGAGTCAAAACTAATTTATTGGCAACTTCTGCTAAATTTATTAGAAACAAATTAAGACAGATAAAAGTCTCTGCTATTCATTCTGATCCACTTCACTCTTGGATGAATCTTAAAGCAATGCATTCTTCATTTTCCATGCCAACATCTGAGTTTAAAGTGGCATTAATGCTGTTCAATTTAACAGGAGAAGCAGCAGCATGGTAAGTGTCACTGAGTGAGCAAGAAACCCCACCATTTAATTATTGGGCACCTGGTTAGAAGTAGAATTATTTTGTGTATTTGATCAGCAGACATTCACAAAATCTGACCTATTCAACACATGTTCACTTACTAGTAATAGAATTATCTGGGCCTGCTGAAAAAATAGCAACCCTCTTCTAAGGAGACACAAACCCAACGACTGGGTATAAGAACTTGGGTTATTGTTTGAGGGAGCACAGACCTACTCAGGAAACAACCACAATCATTGTCAGTGGGAACCACAAAGGTAATTAAATTAACCCCATGCTTAACCCTCTGGTAGCTAGGCACAAAAGCAGTCAAGCTTAAATGAGAGGCAATGTGTAAAGTATTTAAGCAGCATCCCAAACCAATTTAGAAAAATGGAGGAAATGTATAAAATTATACCGGAATGACAAAATTTAAATCAATAGTACTGGGGATAGTCAGTTTTTAATTTTTTCGTAAAAATAGCACTTAAAAGCTCAAAGCACCACTCTCGGTCATCTGATCATGCTAGACTGAGGGAAAGGCACAAGTTCAGGCTGACCAGGTTAGTCCCACTGAAGACTTATCTTCTTAAGTCTGGCACAAAGAGTTATATTTGTGTTTGAGGAGGCTGGAAGGAGGGTTGCAGGTGTTTGTTGGTGTAGTGCAAAGTTCTGATCGTCCTTGCAGCTTCACCTTGGCGGCCATTGCAGGATGTACTTTTTGTAGCGTGAAGTGCAATTCTTATGTTGACGGTCATAGTTGATAGTAGCTATTGGCATGAAAAGCAAGTCTCAACAGAGCTTTGCATTACTGTTCGCCTCAGGTAGCAGAGTTTCAGCACAAACGGGCCAGTTTGTAGTCAAGAGGAACCCAAACTTCAAAATGTTCCCCTTTTCTTAGAGGAGCTTCCACTGATGTCAGCTAAGGGTCCAGGATGCAGAGGCCAGCAGATGGAGTCAGACAGCTCAAGGTTCAGTTGGTCACCTGGGTAGTGGCAGGGAGGCTCCTGAAGCTTGTAGTGTTCCTGTAGCTCACACAGGGGGCTAGCCAACTAGCCCTTGAAGTGACTGTGGTGGTCCTGGGGCTGAGTTTAAAGAAGCAGGTCCAGTCCTCCTTCCTCAGACAGCAAGGCAACAAGAGAGACCCTACAGTAGCAGGGCAGTCATCTTGGCAACAGAACAGCAAGGCACTCCTTCTTCTGAATCTTTCACAAGTCCAAGAGTGTACTGAGAAGTGGCTCTAGAGATCCAATATTTATGCCTGGTGCCATCCTTCGTGTGGGCTGTTCCCTGACCTACTCTAACACTGGTTGTGGAAAGTGCTTCCCCTTCCCCTGGTCGAGAATCCAAACTGTTTGGGGTGGAAACAGGCAGGGTAGGCTTAGAGTTAGGTTCCTTTGGGTGTGTTGCAGGCAAAGCCCTTTAAAGTGTATGTGAGGCTGGGTACAGCTTCTGCCTCAGCCATCCTGCCAGGAAGGCCAATCCTGCCCACAACTAAGCCTCTTTTTTCATATTGCTTGGAACCAATACACAAGCTCCAACAATAGAGCCATTCAGAGTCACGTGGCCCAGAACACTGGCAGAGAGAGACAGTTGGTTGGGGCAAGAAAAAACTAACTTTCAACAAGCGGAATTTTCAAAATGTTAACTTAAAATTCCACTTCACCATTAAAGAGGATGTTAAATGACAATTAATTTGGGTGTAAGCAGCAAATTACCTTCTGCTCCCCATCTAAAGTTAGCACTTACTAAATGTAATGAGGTAACCCAGCGCTAGTCAATGGGAGAGATAGGCCTTACAACACAGAAAACTATTTTAGAAGTTTTTCACTAGCAATACATGTAAAACATAAGTACACGTGTTCTAAGGTTCAAATACAATGCACCCTGCCCCAGAACACTTTAAGGACTAGCATAGAGGTGGCCTATAAGTATTAAGAAGCAAAGGTTAGACCTCGCAAAAAAGGTTTATTGTGTCAGCTCAAACTGACAGTTTAAAACTGCAGTACTGGCTCTAATGGAGCATGTAGACCTGATTTAAAGTGCTACTTTGGTTTGGTGGCATAATGTGTGCTGCAGGCCCACTAGTAGGCCCTGAGTATATACAGTACCATATACTAGGGGCTTGCAAGTAAATTCAGTGTGCCCAACAGGTGTAGGTCAATTTTACTATGTTTTAATGAGAGAGCACAAGCACTGGCTAGCACTGGTGAGCAGTGGTAAAATGGACAGAGTCCTAAAGCCAATAAAAATAAATGAAACAAACGGGATGAGTGAAGCTAAAATGTTTGAGGGAATACCACACAAAGGATGTCAAGTCTACCTCTGTGATGTCCTGATTAACTTGGTGCTACTGTTAACTCATAAGGTAGCAACAAGATAAAGAGAGAGAAAATGAGGGGGAGTTTAGATTTAGACTAACTGAAAAGACTTGTGGGCAAGTTGACAGTCCAACCACATTAACAAACTCAAGAACCAATGAAATAGAGAGAATTGAGACCCTATTGTGAACAAAGATGAAAAGGAACAAATGAAAAGCACTAATATCTGTATCTACATTGGGTCAGGTATATATTATATCAAGGCATGCCCAAAATGAACAAAGAGAAATTTGACAGGTAAACAAGAAAGTTTATTGGGATGAGAGGTCATCCCGTTGAGCAAGAAGATAGACAAGGCCCACATAAGGGAGGCGTTTCATTGAACACAACGAAACCAGAAACACCCTGCTTGGCTGACACAGTGACAGGTGTATCTTCAATAAAAACAAGCATTTGCAATGCGAAGGGTCTCGCGTTTGCTCATGTTAGAGCTGAGAGCGTTGTAAACACCTAACCCGACTTTTCACCTATCGGCAAAAGTGCATTTATATACGTAACCTGAAAAAGTGCAAGTAACTATGTAAAGCGCTCGACTTCTGCAAAGCGAGATCGCGCTAGTAAATTAGAGAAAAAGTAGTCCACGAGCCTCGCATGTTTTCTGTACTTGGGCGCTGCGCTCGAGGAGGGATAGCCACCGGAAAAGGCATGAGGTATGCATGCCTTCGACTAATGAAAGCAAGCAGATTTTATTAGGCAAGCCCACGAACCAATGAAAAACACTGACGTGACGTCGACAGGGCTCCAAGCCCTTTTCTAAACACTAAAGTGTCTCGCTGCGATACGCATGCGCGAGCGAATGCAACGCAGGCTCGACCCTAAAAAGTATATCCCAATTTACCTGATGCGATTGATTCAAGGGTAACATGACACTTTGCATACTGGGTATTTGTACCAACTGTAGTATTATCAGTACAGAAATATTTACAAAATGAACAACTAAGATCATTAGCCGGTACCCCCTTAACATTCGTTCCATTTATCCATTACACATTACTTCTGAAACTAAACAGTGCACCAGAACATAGTCATATTATTGTATTTCAAAATTCATGCACTATTTGGTTTAACCCTACTTAGCACTATGCCATGGTTGACTAAACATAATCCCATTATAGAATGTGATCAAGGCACAATGTTCATTACTTCCAAAGAAAATGACACAATGGTTGTCAGGCCGCCATTTGAAGGTATTAGGAAGTCTCTGATTCACTTCTAATCAACCTATGGAGTTTCCAGTGCATCAGTTCCATATATTTAAAGAGTTTTCCAGTTCGTGAGAGATTGCAGTGATAGGCGCAACTGTGTAGAATACACCATTCATATTATTTTGCCTGTTATAGATTATGGTGACAGGCATACCTTCCATAGTGACAGGTTTGTATCTATAAATTATTTAAGACTGTTGAAGATTGTGGTGACAGGCACACCTTCCTACAAGACACCAATGTTTTTGTTGAAAAAAGCACAATGTGTCTGTACTGATAGGCACACCTCAAGGTACACGTGAGTCTTGACCAAAAATTTGGACAAGAAAACAGCTGTGCTACATCTTGAATGATCATCTGTAGCTTAAAATTTGAGTTTCCATCAAGTTTGTGGCTTGTGTCAGGCAGTCAGTCAACCTACCCTCAATGTTTCTTGAGACCCCTGAGTAACCACTGATACAATGGAAGCAATGGTTTGACAGCCTTCAAAACATATTTAGGATATATTGATGCTTTTTGCTTTCACCCGGAGAGAAAAATTAAATCTGTTGTCACATTCAGTAGGTTTTGAGAGCAGGTAAATATACAAATATTTGCCAGAATATGAAGGAGTAGAGGGTGAAGGGTTAGATGAATATCAAGAAGTTGTTAAAAAATTGGAACGTGGATTTGATGTTCCTCCAAGTTTAGCAGTGTTGTGTTGCAAATTTCTTCAAAAGAAGATGAAATCATAGATACCTATGTGAGTAAATTACACAAACTTAGCCCATAATGTCAATTTGAAAGTTATAATGACCAGTTGATAAGAGATCAGTTTATTGACCATTGTCCTGATAGGCACATTCAACAGAAACTGCTGAATATGAGTAACCACTTCGTAGACTCATTCATCAATACTGCATAAAGGTTTGGGCTCCCTCAGTTTTCCTTAAAGGAATTGAATGATACTGCGGGTCAGAAGATCATGGTAGGTGCAGTGAAAACCAAGGGTACCATTAGGAAGGAAAATAAGTGTAATGACAAAGGATTCTTTCGATTACAGAATATTTGTTTCAGATGTGGTAACTTCCCGCATGTAAAAACAGACGGGCCATGTCCTGCCAGGAATGGAACATGTAGACACGTGCACATGTTCTAAGGTAGGTCACTTTGCAAACGTCTTTCTCAGTAATTGACAACAATATACTAGAACAGCATAGGTAGAAGAAATGCAAAACTTCTCTTTAGAACATGTTGCAGAGGATTTTGAGAACATGGTATTGATAATATTCTGATGAGATAGTCAAGGGAAATCCCTTAGAATGGGTTGACCCATGTATAGCCATTGGTGTGGGGAACAAAACACTGCAGAAAGAGTGGAGAAGTTTGCAAGAGAAGGGCGTAAAAGAAGCGATTGAATCCTCCATTTGGCTGTCTCCATTAGTGGTAGCACTCAAAGGTATGGTGTAAATAAGGAAATCTGGTTAGGATCACATCCCTTGCCAAAGAACAATGAGCTGCTAGGAATGGTGGGAGGATCCATGATTGATTAAGCATCAGCGTACTACTAGGTAGAACTATAAGGCTCATACAGACATTTCACTGCTTTTAATTTACACAAAGGTACAATTCAGTACTGTTGCATGCCTTTTGGACTTACGTCAGTAGCACTAGTTTTCCAGAGGATAATCTTCCATCTCATTGGTTACATTCAAGGGGGGTAGAGGGTGGAGTGCCAGGATGATGTATGGTAAATACTGAAACCCTGGAGCAGGATGATGTAGTTTTGGGGAAAGTTCTATATATCTTCACAGAAAGTGATTAAAGTGATTAAAAACAAAAATGTGAAATTTGGAAAAAGTCCAGTGACATTTTATAGCATATGATATCTAAAGATGACACAATGACGAAACCGGCTTTGGTCCAGGCTATGATATAATGCCCTGAACAAAGATGAGTTGTGATCATTCATTGGACTATGCAACTTTTCTTCCAAGTTTATCCCTGATTCTGCCACAAAAATAAGAAATTTGCCAAGCATGTTAAAATAAACTGTTCCTTTTCTTTGGGATGCAAGTTGTCAAGCCACATTTGAATGCGTCAAAAGCAAAATGACAAATGCTACAATGCTTAAAATGTTTGATCCAATGTAACCTTCTATTAAATGCTGTTGATGCCAGTAATTATGGAATAGGTGCAGTGCCTACTATAAAGGCTTGAGAGGGAGAATTCATCTTATGCGTCCAGACCAATGAGGGATTCAGAACTGCACTACTCTGTGATAGAAAATTTAAACCAAGTGGGGAAAATAACTTACTTTACAAACTGATCACAAACCTCTAGTGTTTATCGTCAATGGAGAGAATATCAAGAATGCCATCCCACGTATTGCAAGACTGACAACAAAATTCTTGCAAGACAATTTTGACATTAAACACATACCTGGTAAGGGGAATTGTACTGCAGACATCTTGTCTAGGTGTCCTTTGAAGGAAATAGAAACTTGCCAAGAAGAAGAGGATATGGAGAACTGTTTCACAGCAGATGAATCAAAGGTGTGTGCTTACACTGAAGAAAAATGGAGAGAAGCGAGTGAAGAAGATGCTATATTAGTCCAAGTTAAGAAATACATTGTGGAAGGGTCACCTAAAGAGAAGAGTATACAAACTAGTAACCAACCATTTGGTAAGATCGCTGATGAATTGTCAATCGAAGATGGTGTCGTTTTAAGGGAGGACAGATTAGTCCCCTTTTCTACTATTAGAAGAGACCTAGTCACCATGGCACATGAGGGACATTTAGGATGAACTATGACCAAAAGGAGAGTTAGGATGAACATTTGGTAGTCCATGGACAGTGAAATGGCAAAATTTGTAAAGACTTGTGTTGTCTGTTTGAGCTCTGAGAGAGGGCCATAGGTCCAAGTTCCACCTTTACATCTGATTGACCATCCTGTCTGTCAATGGTATAAGACTGGTATATATATGATTGGACCTTTTAATTTTATATAGCAACAGTTTTGTTTTTCTTTTGTTTTAATAGAATACTGTATAAAGTGGGCAGAGGTTCATTTTGTGGCAGACCCTTCCTTGAAGAGTGCCTTTTTGAATGAGGGTTTCCCAGAATATTTGGTCTCAGACAATGATGTACAATCTGTTGGTGCTGACATGAAGAATTTTCTTCTTGAATCTGGTGTGAAGCATTTGAAGAGCTCATTGTATCACCCCCAAATAAATGGCCTAATGGAAAGGATGAATAGGGTGGTGATAGATTCCATTAATTGGGCAAAGAATTAAGGATGTGCAGTAGTAGGAACACATTGACTACAGTGTCACCATTTGAACTATTAAGGGCCAACCTCAATTTTGTTCCCTGCCTGAACGTCTAGGTACCTCCCCAAAAATGAAAAAGATTTGGAACTATATGAAATTTTGCAGGACGGGGTAAATGAAGATCAAGAGAAACAAAGATTTTGCTACAGGTACATAAGATGTATAAAAAATGAGGAGGTTTGAGTAGGTGATTTGGTACACATAAGAAAACCAGACCTTGTGAGGAAAGGTGATGCCTCTTTCAGTGTACCAGTCAAAGTTATGAGTGTGTAGAAATGCTATTTTGGTTGAAGGTGAGCAATGGTGGAACATTGGCGGGAGTTGTAATCATTTCTGGAGATCAAGGAAAGAATCTAGCACAAACTCTTAGTGATCAGACACAGAGCCCTTTTAATCAACAAGAGAATGATACTGCCTCAGCCCGGTTGTTCAAAGACAAAGATCATAACATTTAATGATAATGACAATACTGAGGCTGACCTATGCAGCTCCAGTGGTATCAAAAGATTGCCTTGTGAAACTTCAAGAGTAAGAGTGTATTATAATATGATATGGCTACTACACATTGGTCACTTCAAGAACAGTATTGTTCGATAACTGTGTATGGTTATTAGTGAAACAACAAAGTTGTTTTTTCATTATTTTTGTTTATATTATTTTAAGATAACATACAGGTTTCAAATATTATTTGTGTTTGTTGTACTGTAAACAAACAATGTAAAAATGTATAGCTATGTTCTGGATCATGGAATGTTAGGGTGGGTGTTCAATGTGACGAGGGCGAGACAGCAGTTGTGCTGGAAGGGAGATGCATGTTGACAGTTGTTATCTGGCGGTGACTGTGTATGCTTATTCTTTAGTAATCTCTCATTTCTGTTGAAAATACACAATGTTTTGTGAATCTGTCAGTCACGACACTCGGACTTCTAAGTGACATCATATCCAACTCAAGTTATGCTCTTGCTGTCTATTTGATGTCACTCAGAACTCCTCATTGAGGATTTTCCCATAATTCACTGCTACCTATCTATAATTCTAAACGTAGTTGTCATGACTTTAAACTACCTTTTCTGTTGGAGTCAACACAACAGCATTGGTACAATGATTACTGTAGAACAGAGCAGGTCTTGTATTTACAGACTTCAATTAGCTTTTTATTATAGACTTTCACACCCTCATGATGAAGTAGTGTTGGTGCGCAAATCAATGGCAGTTGATTCTCTCTAATTGCATGATTCTGAATAGCTGGTCCAAGAGTCAATTGAGACTGGGATGATCTTGTGTTTTATGAAATAAAGCTAAGAAGAAGGCATTTGTGTTATTTTATCTTTACACAACTACACACAAAAGAGGCTCAACAAGTAACTTTGTATAGTAACAGTTCACAAAACCCATGTCAGTAAGTGATCGGTACAGCCATATCCATGGAGACTGTGTACTTATATCCCTTTATACAATTCAAATAATCAGAAAGCCCGGGTCTGCATAACACATTTTTACTTTGATCCAGTATAAGTACTGAATACCTGTTACATATAAACTATGCAAGGAAGAAGAAAGATATTTATTATGGACAATCTCATATGAAGCAATTATTGAAGACATGCTTCAACTAAACATTTTAATGTCAGTGCAAGTAATTCTAACGTTTCGGACCGACTTTTGCAATACTCATGAACCCTTTATTTTTTACATTGCAATGTTGATAGAAACACCCTGAATACTGCATGCAGGCTGATAATGGCATACTGTTTATTTCAAACTTGATTATATCTGTTTCTGCCCTGTTTGCTATAATGAAGTCATTAACTATGCTCCAAGCTCAAGATCAAATTGACACATGCAAAGGCCTCCTGTTTAATGAGCTCGGCATGAAGGTTGATTTCCTTATGAAACCATAGCGCGGATATCATCAAAAAGGCCTTCATATAAATTCTGGTAAGGATCAGATAGATATGGCTGGCCTGAAAAAAATAGTTGAACAATGTGCTGAAGGGCACAGGATAAAACTATAAACTCCAACTTGCATTCAGTCCTTTTTAGATAAAACAGACCTCGGATTTGTTGTTTTGGTTGATTTGATTAGTTGAATATTATATGAGGATATATATATATATATATATATATATATATATATATATATATATATACACATATGCATTCACTCAAGAAAACAAAGGTTATTAACGTTATAGTTAGGTATCATAAAAAGATCTGTTTTTGTTTAAAACAGAAAATCTCAGAAATTCACTGACAATTACAACAGATAAAGTTATGTTAATTTGTCAGGGACAACATTAACATTTTGAACTAAAAAAAAAACACAGACATTTACCAGTTATATTTACCAGAGCTAACTATACATTGTGCCCTGCCATACAATGATTATGATCTCATGTATTACATCACTGATTACATCATTTATGACATCACTGATTACATCTCAAAAGACATCATTGATGACATTCCTCATTGTAGGAGGCTGACCTGGCTTATAGTGGGTACCTTGTGGTACTTACACCTTGTGCCAGGACCAGTTATCCCTTATTAGTAGATTAGAGGTGTTCTAGCAGCTTAGGCTGATAGAGGTAGCTATAACAGAACAGCTTAGGCTGAACTAGGAGACATGCAAAGCGCCTACTATACCACTTATATCATATAGCACTATATCACAAGAAACACAATACTCAGAGTTACTAAAAATAAAGATACTTTATTTTAGTGACAATATGCCAAAAGTATCTCAGAGGATATACTCCCTTAGAAGGTAAGCAATATACACAAAATATACACACAAACCAAAAGCAGGTAAGAAAAGTAGTGCAAACACTGTAGGACACAATAGAATGCAATAGGAGACAATAGGCCTAGGGGCAACCCAAACCATATACTCCAAAAGTGGAATGCGAACCACGAATGGACCCCAGACCTAGTGCAGTGAGTAGAGGGTCGCTGGGAGTGTAAGAAAACACTGAGGGTGTCCAAGATACCCCACCACAAGACCCTGAAAAGTAGGGGTAAAGTTACCCTACCACCCCAGAAAGACAGTAAAGTCGAGATAGGGGATTCTTCTTGGCTTTCAGTGCAGGGTGAAGGCAGACAACCCTCAGAGCATGCACCACCAGGAAAAAGTTGAGAAAGCTGTCAGGATGACAATGTTGCTGGTAGTCTTCTTGCTACTTTGTTGTGCAGGCATCCTGGAGCAGTCAGTGGTCAATCCTTGGCAGAAGTCAAAGCAAGAAGTGCAGAGGAATTCTGGTGAGCTCTTGCATTCATTTTCTGATGAGAAACCCACAGGAGAGACCCTAAATAACCCTTAGAGGAGGATTGGCTACACAGAATGGTAAGCACCTATCAGGAGGGGTCTCTAACGTCACCTGCTGGCACTGGCCACTCAGAGGTGTCCATTGTGTCTTCAAACCTCTGCATCCAAGATGGCAGAGGTCTGGGACACACTGGAGGAGCTCTGGGCACCTCCCTTTCTGAGGTGCTGGTCATGGGAGTGGTCACTCCAATTTCCTTTGTCCAGTTTTGTGCCAGTGCAGGGCTGGGAGGATCCATGAACCGGTGTAGACTGGCTTATGCAAGGAGGGCACCATCTGTGCCCTTCAAAACATTTCCAGAGGCCAGGAGAGGCTACCCTTCTCAGGCCCTTCACACCTATTTCCAAAGGGAGAGGGTGTAACACCCTCACTCAGAGGAAATCCTTTGCTCTGTCTTCTTGGGACTGGGCTTCCCAGGCCCCGGGGGGGAGAAACCTGTCTGAGGGTTGGCAGCAGCGGTAGCTGCAGATAAAACCCCGGAGAGTTAGTTTGGCAGTACCCGGGCTCTATGCTGGAACCCCGGCGATGCATGGAATTGTCCCCCCAATACCATAATGGTATTGGGGTGACAATTCCATGATCCTTGACATGTTACATGGCCATGTTCTGAGTTACCATTGTGATGCCTCATATAGGTATTGACCTATATGTAGTGCATGCGTGTAATGGTGTCCCCGCACTCACAAAGTCTGGGGAAATTGCCCTGAACAATGTGGGGGCACCTTGGCTAGTGCCAGGATGCCCTCACACTAAGTAACTTTGCACCTAACCTTCACTAAGTGAGGGTTAGACATATAGGTGACTTATAAGTTTCTTAAGTGCAGTGTATAATGGCTGTGAAATAACGTGGATGTTATTTCACTCAGGCTGCAGTGGCAGTCCTATGTAAGAATTGTCTGAGCTCCCTATGGGTGGCAAAAGAAATACTGCAGCCCATAGGGATCTCCTGGAAACCCAATACCCTCGGTACCTAGGTACCATATACTAGGGAATTATAAGGGTGTTCCAGTGTGCCAATCAGAATTGGTAAAATTAGTCACTAGCCTGCAGTGACAATTGTAAAAGCAGAGAGAGCGTAAACAGTGAGGTTCTGATTAGCAGAGCCTCAGTGATACAGTTAGGCACCACACAGGGAACACATACAGGGCACACTTTATGAGCACTGGGGTCCTGGCTAGCAGGATCCCAGTGACACAGGCAAAACAAACATACATACAGTAAAAAATGGGGGTAACATGCCAGGCAAGATGGTACTTTCCTACACTCATGACATCATCCAGCGAGCTTGCTTGTTTGTTTTTACAATTTTCATAGTGATAGGAAGCTACCATATTAGTTTTCTACCTAGTTTTGAACAGCCTGTGTCCAGCTAATCAGTGTAATTGTTTACACAACGCAAATGCTCCTAATTCACCATAGTTGTGCAGAGGTAATTAATATGTTATAAATGTTTGTATTGAAGAGTAACTCTGTGTACAGGTGACAGTTGACCACTTGGGTTCATGTGGTTGTCTGAATATGGAGGGTTGGCTTCAGTGCCTGCCCACAGGCCTTCGACTGTGTGTGACGGGGATTTGGATTTATGTATGGTAATTAAATATTACTTTACATTAAAAGAAATTCTCCAGTTATATTTAGCTATTAAATATAACTTGCGTCCCATCTATGCACTGCTTAGGACCGCTAATATTAGAACATTCATGACATGTTCTATGACATAATTTATGACATCATTGATAACATTATTGGTGGTGCTGCCTCCCTTCCCCAGACCTATTATGGCCCCAGGGACATCATCCTCCAGAACATTTTTCTTGAAGGGGAGGGGGGGCAACATGCCCCCATCCTTGAGCCTTTTATGGCCCTGTGTACCCCATCCTTCAGGGCCCTATATATTTTAAAAGAGGCCACATGGCACCCTCCCAAAGCCTCTTACACCCTGAGGATCCCATCCGGGACGGCTCCTCTCCCCTAGCTCCCCTCCCTTAGCCCTTGTATCCTCTGTTGAGCCCACCACTAGGGCCAAAACATACTAAAAAGAGGAGGGAAACCCTTCCCAAGCCTTAAAAGTCAATCGGGACCCCAAGGGCTATGCACCCCCTCCATGTATAATATTCAGCCACAAGGGTAGGTTCCCAGGGGCCTAAAATGACTTGGGGAGGGGGACAGCGCATTACCCTCACTTTATGAAATTAAGCCCTAGGAGTGGACTCCCCGAATCCTGTAATGGCTGTCAGCAACATTTTTCTCATGAGTGCTTGCTCCCACGGTAATCTGACTTTTGCAGGAGTGAGTTGAACCAAAAAAAAAAAACACTCCCCAAGGGTAATTAGACCAGTACATTTTTTAATTGCCACTTCTGCCACAGTCTTTCGAGCCTCTCTCAGACCCAACTATCCAGATATACAAATATTTGTGAACCTTAATTTCTCAAAGACTATTGAATGAATTTACACCAAATCTTTAAAACTACAATCTGTGGACCACGATCTAGCCTCCTGACAAATTTGGAGTAATTCTTATAAGCAGTTTTTGTTGTAGCCCATCTTAAAGAAGACTATAGAAAATGCATGAGGATTTTGTGTTTTGTGACTCCCCTTTTTTCTCAGCCCCCGTTTGATGGATCACCACAAACTGATCAAAAAGTAGCACCTTTTTGGAAAGTTTTGTGGTGATTTGACAAACTGGCCCTAAGAAACAGAATAAGCATTCTTCCTATGGAACATCTGACCTAAGTATAACTACCCGGTGATGACTGCCAATGTGTGGGGGACTGTGTGTGTGTCTGTGTGAGTGTATTTATATATATCAAAACAATACCCTTTCATGCATAGAGTGAGGCATAAATTATACAAAAAAGAAGAGAGAACTCCGGGTAGTTCCCAGGATTAGGTGGAGGGAAGTTCCACTATAGGGCACGCTACAACACCAGTGACACTAAATTTGCTCACCTCAAATGTTTGCTTTTCTAGTTTGCTTTTTTGTAGCATTTGTAAGCATAGGATTAGCTCAGTGTCATCCACGGTGAGCTAGAAAGGGACAATGGACCGTGTTTGGAGTTTGGCGGAGGGGATTACTCTGTCACAAGCATGACGGATATACCGTCCGCAGCATTACAAGTTCCATAGGATATACTGGAACTTGTAGTACGGTGGACAGGATATCTGTCATGTTTGTGGCGGAGTAATTCCCTCTGCAAACTCGTAATGAGACCCAATGTCTTTTGCCATTTATACAGCAAAGTCTTTAAGCATGAACTAGCACAGTGCCATTCTTGACGAGCTGTAATTGACAAAATATTTTCACCACTCCAAGCACAGAATTACAGCTATGAATTGGTAAACTACCATCCAAGCCAACCAGGAATGAGCAAAAGCAACCCCTGACAATTATCCTGAGGGCACTGAAAGCAGAGACTAATTCTCGGCTCAAGATGTTAGCAACAACGTGCAAAAAAGTAACACACTTGGGTGAAGAAAATTTGGGAAGTAATCTCTTCATTTTTCGATTACCACATGTGAAAAAAACAAAACAAAACATTTTTTGCAAGCCTTACAGAGTAATTTTGTTATAGAAACATAGTTTAGCAACAATTATTCATCAAAAGTAATCTTGAACATTCTTATTCCAATGTATTTCCATTGATACCTACACTTTGACGCAGACAGCATTTTTAACCTGACTACACCCAAATAAACATGTAGTATAAAAAATAAAAAAACTGAAAAACTGTAATATGGTCCAATATTGCTATGTTCGTGTCCTTGGGACATTTACAAACCGCTCGGCCTTTGGCTTCATGGTTTATGAATAAAGCTATCAGTTTTCATGACAGATAAATATCTATTTTTCTGACTGAATTTATTTTCAAATATCAATTAAAAATATGTATTTTTTTAATGTGACTCTAAATGTTGTCAGTCTTGATTCATCTTGATTCGAACTCCTAATTCTGTTTGAACTGGCTAAGAGAAATAGTTTTTCTCTTGTAAAACCCACATCCCGCCCTTTGTAAGTATATTCCAAGGAGAAAATTGTTGGCAGGGGGGTACTGCTATAACTTACATAAGGGCATAGCCCTCATAGCTGTTTCTTGAGCAAACCAAGGTCATGTCATGATACCCTCGAGTGTCTAGCGCAAACGCAAATGAGGTCAGTGTCCGTGTCCCAAAACTGGTCTGTCTCTAGTGCATATATTTGTCTCTAGGGCAAATATTAACTGTGAAAATCTTGGAGTTGGTGTATTGGCTGCATATAATACAGCTCAGAAACACAGAGAAGTGATTGTCACTGTATTTCTGACCTGTGCTGTCTGAAGCTCATGCATTAATTTATAGATTTTCCAAGGTAAATGTTTTAATTTTGGGGAAAACAAAAGCATAGGCGTGTTCCGCATTTGCACTATAGGTGGGCGAGTAAACAAATTTACAGGGAGATTCGAGCCAGAGCCGAGCAAAGGGTCTGACTGAGAGCCCATGCACGAGCCGAGCCTTGAAAAGATTTGCCATTTCAGTATTACAACACTTATCATGTGAAAATATGAGTATTTAAAATGAAAATTAAAAAAAGGTATTTCTTTAACATACAGAGGCTCTTCGCTTTAATACATCTGATATTTTTTGTACGCTGCACATCTATAACTCAAATTTTGGAAGGTGCTCTGATATGCCATGAGGTATAAATAGGAGGCTTTATAAAATAAAATATTGTCATGGATCACAAAATTTGGTCAAACGAGTAAGTTAGCATTGGTCCCAGATTTTCCAGTTTCATGTTATGCAATTCACCCTCTAAATTGCTACCTCTTCTCTTTTACCACGACTTGAGACAATCGGAAGAAAAATAAGAAAAAAGTAGCCAACTTAGTGAATCAAAGTTTTCAGAGAGACTCGTTTTGCCTATTCTTTCGGTCATTCTAGTGTCTTTGATTAAGACAAAAATTACACATAATTCATCATGGCTGGCACAAACCTGGTACACTGTTGCCACGTAAACTTAGATATCAATGGATAAAAGAAATAGCTTGACATTGCATTACAGTTGCTAGCACGATTCTTTTCAATACAGCTATGGTTTCGTATCCACTTAAAACAGCTTCTTTTTTTATTTGAGCATTTCTTTCTTGAAACGCTGCCAGCAATTACTTCTGTTTTCTGATAATGCCAATGCAGCTCAACTTTAGAAATCCTTCACATGAGCTTTTAGAACGACAGGAAGTCTATCATAGTTAATGCTGGCCATGCTCCCCCTAAATGAGCACAATGTGGCCTGCTTAATGAGCGTCAGGTTTCATTCTGAAACGACAGGACATGACACTAGTCCAGATGGTATTTTGTTTGTCTTCAGTTATTATGTGTGCATTTTCACAAGGTTCCTCGAAGAGAACAATGCATGTCTTAAATTACACAAATGGCTGCTAAGAAAGAGGACAGCATGCTGTGAGAGGGGATGTGATAAAATGTGGAAAAATGCAAAATGTCCTTGAAAAAATAAATTGTGTTTCCAGGATACCTATATCCTCATCAGGCTAACACTAGCTCCATCAGCTGAAAACGGCACAACATTTCGTCATTTTAGAGCACCCATTTAAAAAAAAACATTTACAAAATATTGTTTCTGGCAGGCGAGTACTTAAACATAGTCCAAGGTAAAATAAATATTGCTATTGTCTCTTACATTTCCCGATCACCACACAATTTCTACTCATGTAATTTTCTAAAATATATAATTGAATCATATAAAACTATTGCAAAAATAAAAATAACCTCTGTGGTTGGTTTAACTGAGTTATGATTATTAGTCTATTATTAAAACAGATCAGCTGATATGCATTTTTGAGTTTCCGTATAAAAAGAATAAGAACAGTAGACGTTTTTATTGCAAGGTTTTTTGTGTTTTTCAAATAATACTACTAACAAAGGTACCACAAAACTGCAGTTCGTGCTCCTTAGGACAGGTCCTTAAGAGGTCCTTTAGAGTTTTTCCCTTCCAAATCTTTGCTGCATTGGAAACGCATACTTCCTTCTGTGGACAAGTCAGCCATTGCTACAGTGTTGGATGTGGCGATCATTATAGGTAGTAAAATCCAACACTTATTTGTTCCGAATTTTTGGGGTGCAATAACTAAAGCCTGCGATTGGGTTTGAGCGGGTTATAATCAGGCAAAAGATGGTCCACTCCAATTCATATTCTAAGTTTGGACTTCACAAAATTGGCATAACATGAACATTTTGGCGCATGGTAAATCAATCTGTTTATTCCAGGATTTACCAGGTATTTTTTACCTGGTATATTACAAAAGGTTGAACAACTGAAATTTAATGGGATTGTGGACTTTATTGCGTTATTTAATTTCCCTGCACCTCTAGGCATTTGAGCAGGGATCTCACTTTACCAGGGCGCTTATGGTCAGGCCGAATCAACAGTTTCAAAAGTTGCAATGCCCACTCAACTAATTTTTGCATATAAATACATTTTGAAAATAATTTGAAAGCAATGAATTTGGCTTAGCATCTTTTGAACACTTTTTCACTGATATTATGAGAAAACCGTCAATATTTCAAATGTTAAACAAATGGCATCGTGTGTTCAGAAATGAAAAAGTAAACCTTTAAAGGGATATTACAAAGTATAATTACAACTGTTTCAGGCAGCTAAACTACAGGCCGAGCAATTAAATACAATCTCAAGATTGATATTCTTTTGAAACATGCAGTAATCCTTTGAAATTAGCGCACGAAAGTTCTGAAAGCAAGTTGAACTGAATTCCCCCTCTTCCTTCTCTAGGTTCAATTACACATCAGGGGGACCATAAGCATACCTGCCAAGAGCCACGCATTTGGTTTTAGACTAACACACTACTGCCAGCTTTCCCGCATCATTGAACGTGCCCCATTAACTACACACATCAGCTGAGCTCCAGTGACAACTAAATAAATATACTTAAATATCCCCTTGCATTGGAGACTGAGTCCCACCTCTTTGCTTTATGCATCCAATCAGGACGATCAGCATATAAAAGCAATCATGTTAGTTGCCGCCTAGAGATTTCTGTGGGCTATGATTGAAGACCGCCTCTGAGGCTTCCACTTCACTAGTCACACAGATGAATGTTACTTGCAGTACTTCTTTATACAGGATTAGAATTAAAAATTATGATATTACTTTATTATTATAGGAGTTATTGCCAGCATTGTGGGTTTAGGGACTATGCCCAAAGTCAAGGAGGAGGCCTCATTGTCATCGAACTATGCCGAACTCACCTTCAACCCCTCAGCGCTAGCTTGTTGCCTGTTCATGTGGCGCAGGAGGTATTGCAAGCATTTTGGATGCAGGGACTATGCATCCCAGGAGGAGCAGGGTCAAGGATGTGGCCCCATTGTCATTGGACTGTGCCCAACTCACCTGCAGTAGCAATAACATTTTGCTACTCTTGTGACAAGACTTGGTAGTTGCGATGGGGAAAAAGAAATGCACTGATAAGCATACAAATAAAAAAATCCCACAAGCTAATAATTGCACTTCACAGGAAATTGACAACTTTATTGAGGAAGTTCAGTCAATCCTGTGCCCGAAAGCATTGAAAAAGAAGCTTGAAGCTCTAGGGAAAAAAGTCAAATTGCCCCATTAGTTAAAAAAAGGTTTCTGGAGAACCGCAGGCAACAACACATTCTGATACTCAGGCTGTGCGCAGTTCACCAGCTTCACCAACAGTGCAGGCTGGTAGCTGCCCTATGGTAGTGTCGCGTGGGCTCTCATTATCCTAAATGAGACTACTGGATTTCTAGGGAGCAAAACCGGATTTAGGGTGACAGAGGTCCTTCCAAGTGGGTCAGACTCAGTCCCCCACACTGTGAACGATCCTGCTACCTAGAATTCCAGTAGTCTCGTTTAGGATAATGAGAGCCCACGCGACAGTAGAATGCTTGAGGTTGCATCTATTCCATGTGCGAATCTCTTTTTACCCACTAGTAGCTTCTGGCGAGCCTGCTAGCAAGTCCCGGTTAGGCTCCCTTGCTTTTATTAAGTCTTGAGGGTTGGAATCTCAAAGCAATCAAATTCAAGATTTGTGGAAAATGATTTCTCTCATTAAGGAAGAAGTCTCTGATTTATGAGCTAAGGTGCAGACCATGCTGGACATCTTACAGTCCGGCCAACTGGTTGATACCCATAGGAGTAAGTGCTCCGAGCAGTTAACCAAAGCGGTGCAGATATAGTCTACTCGCCCTATAGGTAGATCCCCATATTCTGACCCAAGAGAACTTCTTTAGGTCTCCCATTATCTATGAAGAATAATTCTAGAAACCCATAAGGGCCCCATGTTTTAACTATTCAAGGGGGTCTAGCAATGCATACCATGACCCCCAGAGGGATAAGTTGGCTCTATCTCCAAAGCGCGGATGGAAGTTGTTACCTTCATAGATTTAAAAAAAGTAATCACTTGCAAATTAGTCCTCCTGCTATCAAGGCTTTGAATGCTCCTTTACTGATTCCAGACATACCACCGTCATGAAACCCCATGTGCCCTGGCTCAAAATTTCATTTTGTTTCAGACCCGAGGGTGGTCTATATGATGTGTGTCCCCAAGATACAGACCCTCCATAGGGAAAATGAAGAGTTATTAGTGAATAAGGCAGTTCATTGGATTAGGGACGTCCGGAATTGTCATAGTATAATTAATTCTGATATTTCTGCCACTTCCTGAATATCATCATTTGATAATAAATCTAATTTAGTTAACACTGGCACATCCATTTTTCGTTAGGGGTTTAATTTCCCTGGAAACCCTTGCACCTCCTCCAACTAATTCTGGAATTCAGTTTCAAGGACAGAATGTGAGTGTACCACCTTTTCAACATCTTTTGTGGACTGACTGGATAGTTCAATTAGTCCACCAAGAATTAGACAGGATACAACATCTTCTCCAGCAAATCATAGTTCTCTAATAAATGTTCCAGTGTTGCCCTTAAATTATGGTAGTTTATGTTTGTCTGTGTCTTCTGTCTCTACTAATTTGGCTCATGATCCACCTTTGACAACTGACCTATCCTCCACAGAAACTGTGCCTGTAATGGTGCAGCAGGTTCAGAGCAGAGAGTATCTTCTCAAACTTGTGAGCCTATTTCGGTATTATCCAGTAACAAATTAGTAATTATTTATTGGAATATCACGGGATTTAAAAGCAAGGAAGACCAGACAGACTGGGGGGCCTTTATTGGTAATGGGGATATTGTTATGTTTCAAGAGACCTGGCAGCTAGAAGTAGCGCTCCAGCTGTCTGGAAGAGCATCAGGGTGCTTGGCTTTATGGCTTAAATTATCCTCTAGATATTATGGAAAATTGTTAAAGAACGATTCACCCAATCTGATGGGGTTGGAGCTGTGTTTAGGTAATGTGAGAAAATAATTATTTATAATGTATATAGCAGATCTATCCTAAAGTCTTCAGAATCTCCAGTTCTCATGTTATTGAAAGAGTTAATTGACAGGAATCCCATGTGGTCATGTGTGGTTGCTGTTGGGAACTTTAATACCACAAATTTGATTCATCAGTGCTTCTTAGGGAGATTTCCGGTGAGGAAGATCAAATACGGGGAATTCCGCCAGCTATGGGCCCTATATATATTTTTGACAGTCAGGGTTGCCTTGATGTAGGAAGTTGGCTCTGTATGTGCTATTTCAAAGTAAGGAATAGCATGCACAGAGTCCAAGGGTTCCCCTTAGAGGTAAGATAGTGGCAAAAAGAGATAATACTAATGCTCTATTTTGTGGTAGTGTGGTCGAGCAGTAGGCTTATCAAAGGAGTAGTGTTAAGCATTTGTTGTACATACACACAGGCAATAAATGAGGAACACACACTCAGAGACAAATCCAGCCAATAGGTTTTGTTATTGAAAAATATATTTTCTTAGTTTATTTTAAGAACCACAGGTTCAAATTCTACATGTAATATCTCATTTGAAAGGTATTGCAGGTAAGTACTTTAGGAACTTTAAATCATTACAATAGCATGTATACTTTTTACATAAAACACAATAAGCTGTTTTAAAAGTGGACAGTGCAATTTTCACAGTTCCTGGGGGAGGTAAAGTAATGTTAGTTTTAACAGGTAAGTAAGTCACTTACAGGTTTCAGTTTTGGGTCCAAGGTAGCCCACCGTTGGGGGTTCAGAGCAACCCCAAAGTTATCACACCAGCAGCTCAGGGCCGGTCAGGTGCGAAGGTCAAAGAGGTGCCCAAACCACATAGGCTATAATGGAGAGAAGGGGGTGCCCCGGTTCCAGTCTGCCAGGAGGTAAGTACCCGCGTCTTTGGAGGGCAGACCAGGGGGGTTTTGTAGGGCACCGGGGGAGACACAAGTCAGCACAAAAAGTACACCCTCAGCAGCGCGGGGGCGGCCGGGTGCAGTGTGCAAACACGCGTCGGGTTTACAATGGTTTTCAATGAGAGATCAAGGGATCTCTTCAGCGTTGCAGGCAGGCAAGGGGGGGCTCCTCAGGGTAGCCACCACCTGGGCAAGGGAGAGTGCCTCCTGGGGGTCACTCCTGCACAGGAGTTCTGTTCCTTTAGGTGCTGGGGGCTGCGGGTGCAGGGTCTTTTCCAGCAGTCGGGAAATGGAGTTCAGGCAGTCGCGGTCAGGGGGAGCCTCGGGATTCCCTCTGCAGGCGTCGCTGTGGGGGCTCAGGGGGGACAACTTTGGTTACTCACGGACTCGGAGTCGCCGGAGGGTCCTCCCTGAGGTGTTGGTTCTCCACCAGTCGAGTCGGGGTCGCTGGGTGCAGTGTTGCAAGTCTCACGCTTCTTGCGGGGAGTTGCAGGGGTCTTTAAATCTGCTCCTTGAAACAAAGTTGCAGTTCTTTTGGAGCAGTGCCGCTGTCCTCTGGAGTTTCTTGTCTTTCTTGAAGCAGGGCAGTCCTCAGAGGATTCAGAGGTCGCTGGTCCCTTGGAAAGCGTCGCTGGAGCAGGTTTATTTGGAAGGCAGGAGACAGGCCGGTAAGTCTGGGGCCAAAGCAGTTGGTGTCTTCTGTTCTTCCTCTGCAGGGGTTTTTCAGCTCAGCAGTCTTCTTCTTCTTGTAGTTTCAGGAATCTAAATTCTTAGGTTCAGGGAAGCCCTTAAATACTAAATTTAAGGGCGTGTTTAGGTCTGGGGGGTTAGTAGCCAATGGCTACTAGCCCTGAGGGTGGGTACACCCTCTTTGTGCCTCCTCCCAAGGGGAGGGGGTCACATCCCTAATCCTATTGGGGAATCCTCCATCTGCAAGATGGAGGATTTCTAAAAGTTAGAGTCACTTCAGCTCAGGACACCTTAGGGGCTGTCCTGACTGGCCAGTGACTCCTCCTTGTTATTCTCATTATTTTCTCCGGCCTTGCCGCCAAAAGTGGGGGCCGTGGCCGGAGGGGGCGGGCAACTCCACTAGCTGGAGTGTCCTGCGGTGCTGGCACAAAGGGGTGAGCCTTTGAGGCTCACCGCCAGGTGTGACAGCTCCTGCCTGGGGGAGGTGTTAGCATCTCCACCCAGTGCAGGCTTTGTTACTGGCCTCAGAGTGACAAAGGCACTCTCCCCATGGGGCCAGCAACATGTCTCTAGTGTGGCAGGCTGCTGGAACCAGTCAGCCTACACTGAACAATTGGGTAAAATACAGGGGGTATCTCTAAGATGCCCTCTGTGTGCATTTTTTAATAAATCCAACACTGGCATCAGTGTGGGTTTATTATTCTGAGAAGTTTGATACCAAACTTCCCAGTATTCAGTGTAGCCATTATGGAGCTGGGGAGTTCGTTTTTGTCAGACTCCCAGACCATATACTCTTATGGCTACCCTGCACTTACAATGTCTAAGGTTTTGCTTAGTCACTGTAGGGGCATAGTGCTCATGCACTGGTGCCCTCACCTATGGTATAGTGCACCCTGCCTTAGGGGTGTAAGGCCTACTAGAGGGGTGACTTATCCATACTTCATAGGCAGTGTGAGGTTGGCACGGCACCCTGAGGGGAGTGCCATGTCGACTTACTCGTTTTGTTCTCATCAGCACACACAAGCTGGCAAGCAGTGTGTCTGTGCTGAGTGAGGGGTCCCCAGGGTGGCATAAGATATGCTGCAGCCCTTAGAGACCTTCCCTGGCATCAGGGCCCTTGGTACCGGGGGTACCAGTTACAAGGGACTTACCTGGATGCCAGGGTGTGCCAATTGTGGAATCAAAAGTACATTTTAGGTGAAAGAACACTGGTGCTGGGGCCTGGTTAGCAGGGTCCCAGCACACTTCTCAGTCAAGTCAGCATCAGTATCAGGCAAAAAGTGCGGGGTAACTGCAACAGGGAGCCATTTCTTTACACTTGACAATTTTAAATCTTTGTTTAAGTTGTAACTCAAGAGCCTACAATGGCCGAACTGCTTCTGATCTGGCAAGATGCCCTACCTTTAAAAGGAATGCATACACAAGCACTATTGATTACTTTCTACTAGATTTTAAATTGTGGAGGAATCTTAGTGACATGGAGGACATAGCGAGATGTGAAAGAGATCATGATACTTTGATCCTTGCCCTCTCAAAGTTGCCTTTTCAGAGTGCCAAGTGTAACTAACAATCTGAAGAATTTGTAGTGGGAAAATGTAATGGAAAATGATAGTGTCCTAGCTCAAGTGTATGCAGAGCTAGGTCCTACTTTGTCCCCGTTTTCAGTCACTGATTCATCCCCCTATTAAGAAATGACCTCCCACAGTAACCCTATTACTCCCAACTCCACGTGGTACAACAAGTCCTGCAGATTGACAAAGAGTGCTTTACTTAAAGCAATCAAGGGTGGTTCTCAGCATGAAGTACGGCTAGTCAGAACTAAAGACAAACTATAGCAGAAACAGGCTAAAGTAGATTGGGATAACTCAATTGGGGAGGATGTGATGGGTGCAATCTGCTCAGGTCACCATATCAATTTTTATCGTGTGGTTAGTCATGGTGCCAAAACATTCACTTCGGGAAGTGTCATCCTTCCTCAGGACTGGGTTAGCCATTTTCAGGAGCTCTATAGGGCTGGCGCTGAGGCCCCCAAGATTTCACTGAAGGGGAATCCCTACTGCCCAATTTAGCATCTATTCCAACTTATGTAGATGCCCTGACAAGTTATTTTACTTTGGCAGAGACCCACCGTGCAATCTGCATGCAGAAAGCAGATGAAGCTCCTGGGCCGGATAAGTTTCCTGTGGACCTGTTTAATTCTGAACCTACTGCCTTGGCCCCGTCTTGCCATTGTTATTATGGCAGGCAATCAAATTCCTCATCTTGAAAAGGAGCTGAGTTAGTGGCCATTTTCAAGAAGGGTCTCAAATGCGATCCAGTTTGCTATAGCTCAATAAGTCTAAATGATGCATGGCAAAAAAACAATTGTGGACAAATCTTGGACCATCTGCTGGATTGTATTGAGGAGAATAAAGTTTTATCACAATTTCAAGCAGGGTTTCATGCAAAAATGAGCTCAGTGGACCAGGTGTTCAGATTTCAGTTGATAAGGTGGAAGGAGGTGGGCATTAGGAAAGGTAGCCTTTATGTAGCGTTTGTTGACCTGAGGGCTGCCTTTGACATGGTACCTTGGGACAAACTGTGGATACTGCTTAAGGATCTAGGCCTTCCTGACCCACTTTTGAATGTTATTCTGCGATTACATCAGGACAATTATGCCCAAGTTAAGTGGGGAGTCAATGGTGAAGTGTGGCTCAATGGTTAGAGCGGCAGACCCTGAAGCAGAGATCTGGCTCAAGACCAGGGTTCAAGTCCCGCTTCGGCAGGTCTTGGGCTCAATTCCCCTTGACCAGATAATTCTCGCCTCGGTGCCTAATCTAATTCATGGGTCCCACTCTGCAACTCTGGGCAATAGCTTGCTTAATCTCCACAACGGCCCCAACAGCGCTTGGATGCCTGGCTTCACCCTGGGGGTGCTCAGGAGTGGGCGCCTCACAGGGAAAAGCCAGGAGGGGTTCCATAGCGGTATGAGTACAGCGCCTTGAGACCCTAACGGGTGAGTAGTGTGCTATACAAGTGCTAATTTACATTTTACATTTACAGACCATATTAAAAATTCATATGTGGGTTAGAAAAGGCTGTGTCCTTGCCCCTACTTTATTCCTCCTCTTCATAAATGGATGTGTTGACTTGCTGATGAACTGCAATAATGATGTACCAACTTTAGGAGGCTGAAAAATTCCTGCTTTACTATATGTGGATGACATGCTTCTGGCTTCAAAAACGCTGCAAAGGCTTAAGATTTCTCTTACTAGGTTTAATCTGTATTGCGCTAACCATGGTTTGGGCATCAACACTAAAAAGACAAAGTTTATGGTGATTCATCCCCATAGGCATTTCAGAGGGGCTGTTACTCGGGAGGGTGAGAAGCTTGAGAGAGTCATGGACTTCAATTACCTAGGAGAATGCCTTTCAGACAGTAGATCTTGGGATAGACAGATTGTAAACACTACACTTATATTGCACCACAGAGCAGGAGTTGCTCTGAGCTTGGCTAAAAGGACCTCTTTCCATCCTGTATCTCCCGTTCTGGATTTCTGGAAAGCGCAGGCTATTACAGCTTCAGCGTATGGGGCCGAACTGTGGTTTTACTGTAATGTTGAGAACACGTTTCTGAGGGCTGCTTTTAAACTTCCGCGGAGTACTTAGTTGGTCTTTAGACTTGACCTGGATTTCCAGACCATCATTCCTACAGTAAGGTTGAAGCCACTGTTGTATTGCTTAAGGATTTTGTTGACCTTGGAGTTAGAACCATATGTGCAAGGCTTGAAATACTTCCTAGGCAGACAAAAAGAAATGGTCACCATGCTGTGGCTGAGATATGTGAAAGTGATGTTGTGTTCTTTGGGTTTGTCCATTTTGTTTTCCTTTCCGGAGTTGATTACTCCTACTGCAGCTACTATGATGAAGCCTGTCATTTGCGAAAATGAACGGGCATCCCAGGTCCATCGGTGTATTGCAGGTTTACTAGTAAATAGCTTTTTAGATGCCAAATCTGTCCCTCACTTTGAATCATACATGGATGAGATTGACCCACCTTTTAGTAAGGCCCTGCATATGTGATTGAGGCTAGGTAACCTGCGGTTGGCATAGTTTACTTCTAAAATGGATGGGTTCCAAAGTAGGGATTAGCTTGTGCCCAGTATGTACCATGCCAGTGGAAAGAGCGGGGCACTGCCTTTTCTTTTATTCTTAAATATACTAGTCAACATAAACTTTGAATTGTTCCACTATGCTGTGTTCTGAGCTTGCTCCAGCTGTGGGTCTCTCTGAGAATGCGTTGGTTTAATACTACACCATGTATTGTATTCCCAGTTGCCAAATATTTAGAAAGCACATGGTTTGTTCGGATAAAGGCCCTATCAGCTTGAATTGTGAGAATTTTTGATATCATGATTTCAGCTTTCTTTTTCCCTAAATATCACACTTTTAAGAGGATGACATGGACCAAACATTGTCAGCTACTGTATGGTAATATGTCTTTTTTTATGAAAATGTTTAAACATTGCATCTATTGTTTTTGGGGGAATTTGTGAAGTATTTCTGTGCTGTTTATTTTTCGTATTTTTCTTTAGTGTGATTGGGAGTTAAATTTATCCTTTTAGTATTATCTTTTGGGTTAAAATGTGTATTTATGTTTGTGTTCTGATGGTCCTCGACCGAAATAAAGTATTGAAAGTGAAAAAAAAATGATATGCCAGTCATTGTAAGCAATCGATGAGGACAGTCGTACACTGCATGCTCTGCAGGTGAGCGATCTTCTAATCTGCCACTGCAACAGGTGAAGAAGTTGACCAGAGTCACCCAGTTCCATTAAGTCGATATACCGAGATCCCAGCCATGGCTCTACCAACTTTCAGCAGTATCCAGGCTCACTTTTCCTCTGAGGTTCAGCGGCTTCCTCTCAGCTGAGGCACATATGTTTGTTTACAGATCGTACCCGTCCCCTAACATCAATCAACTTCAACATCCCCAGCACTGGAAGTTGTCAACGTAACTAGTAACAAGTGAAACATCAGCATCTAAGAGACTAATTTTTCTCAATTGACATCAGCACAGGGTAAAGAGCTCAAACAGTTTCTGATAATTTGAAATGAGTTACTGACATTGACTGCTCTAGCAGTTAAGTGGTTGTGTCCTTCCTCCAGTTTTGCACATTGCTTTTATTTTTTGCAATATCACTTTGCATAATGGGGCATTTAATCTCAAAAAGTAAAACCACAAGTCCCAGAATGCAACTTGATATTGGTTAAAATGCCAGAGCTAGACGTATAGCCCATGATAATTGTCAATTGGCAGCCTTTCAGTGTTAAAAGGGTGTATTCATTATATCATTAAGTAACAACCGATATGTCATAAGCTGTAAATGCTAGTCATTACAATTGCTTTCACAATCTTAACAAAAGGCTCTGCGTGAAAACACAGAGCTTTTACTTTCGCCGTTTCAGACAAGAGTTAAAAGAAATTTCATAATACATATAATTCACAGTATTTGGCAAATATATGCCAAAAAAGGTCAGCATTGAAAAACGTAAGTGAGCACTTGTACTGAAATATTGACAAGCGTTTTGTGCATTTTCCCCAAACCTAAGTTAAGTCAACAAAGCAGATTGATTCTGCTTCATGTGAAAAGATTCACTTAATTCAATAACTAAATAAACATATTGAGAGGATTTTAAAGCCGAGATCTCAATCTGTCTCGTGGCAGATTTACCTTCCTTGTGCAACTATTCACACCTGAGATGGAAAAATGCGAGATCACTGTGTAAGGTCTTATGCATGATTTATTGTACACATATGGAGCACATAAGCCTCTTCATTCAGTATTCCCACAAAGTATGTTTATGTTTTCATACTGGTAGCTCCCATAACAGGAATGTACTTCAGCATAGGTAATCTTAGTTTTCTGTAGTTTCCAAAATAAGATTGTCCCCTCAAGTACAAGAAGGCAGTCAATGACACCAAAGCAGTGTCTAAGGGGCTGCGAGGTAGTGGACCAAACACATGATTTTATGGGACAGGAAATGATAGTGGCAGGTGGCAATAAGGGAATTATTGCTGAAAGAGGTGTCATGATATTATGAGAGCGCCAAATATGGTCAAATTGCGATGCTATGTAAAGTTCCTGACAGCGGGTACGATAGCTGCAAAAGGGCCTTGGACACGCATCTGGAAAAGTTCCTTTTATGAGAACATGCAAATGATTTGCTTGGGTCAAAGGCAAGGTTTGTCCTAAGTGTCACACGTGAGGCCTGAAAATGTGTCACAGCCACTGCAAACAATGAAATGTCACACATAGCAGATTTAAAACTTGGCAGTCCAGTATGAAAAGGGAGCACTGCTGGGATTTCCTTCCAAGGCATGTTTTTTTTTTAAAGCAGGGCACTGTGCTTATAGTGACCAGGCCTTCAATCTTCTTTCCGTGTAGATATTTGTGTGAAGAAAGGTTACATTCATCAATATACCCTGACCTACATGCATATAAATAAAACTTTAATAAAATAATGTGCTTTTCCATATTGTGGACAGGGATCAGTGAAGCAAACGTTTGTCTATTTTTAATCCCTTGCATGCGAGAGAAGATATGTATGTGTCATCTAAAACAAGAAAAGATAATTCTACTCTAGACTGCCATTGCTCCATCATTTTTTGCTACCATGCTTTAGAATGTAGTGGACATTTTTATAAAGGAGTGATACAGACACCACAAGTGACTTCTCCTTTCGAGGACATTAAAATATCATCTAAAGTGCGTTTGTGTTTTAAAAGTTACTGGGCCAACCTACGTAGTCTTATAGATTTACAGTTACGAATCGTGGAATATATGCCATCTTAAGTAGGAAAAATATTTTGTGAATTTCCTCTTGTTTAGACTTTATTACCCCCAAGAAAAATTGGTAAAGCAGGCATGCACTACTGGTGAGATGCAACTACTTTCTAAGGTTAGTTCCTTCTTTCCATGAAACAGATTATGGGGGTCATTATGACCCTGGCGGTTCTGCTCCGCCACAGCGGCAGTGGCGGCTTGACCGCTAATAGCGTGGCGGTGCAGGACCGCCAAATTTTGACAATGGAAGTGAACTGGCTGTACTGCAGCCAGTAGTCAAACTATGGTGGTTGGATGACCGTCATCACTGGTGGTCTTGTGGCTGGCGGGACTTCAGCAGTCTATGTTGTAGACCACCGAAGTCATAATGAGGGCCTATATTGGTTATTCAGTAAACAACTTATCTACATCCCTGAAATGGCTCACAGCATAATACATTTTCAAAAGTGCCCTTCACACAATAAAAGAGTATTTTCCAATTCATCTTTCACAAGAGTACTTAAACCTTTCAAGTGAAAACTGCATGTGTCATTAAATAATCTTGCTTGTTTGCTCTACAGTAGAAGCAGAATATTACTTTCTGATGCTTCACCATGGCATAAATTCATTTTAGAATGCATTAAACACCATCATTAGCCTATCATTCAAATATCAGAGAACCTCATAGAAGCATTAAAATCCCATGAAGCTGAAATATGGCACACTAAACTGTTAGCACATTATCTGGGATGTTATCAGATGTGTCCTTATCCATGAAATACTTTAGTGGTGCAGCTTATGATGCAATACCTATCTCCAATGTAGATTAGAGCACTCTACTTGTGATAGCTGACATCCCACTACTAGCAGCCTTTTGATACAGAGCAACTAATGTGTGACCTATAAGAATGCAACTATACTCGTTGTATCCTTATCTCTTTCTACGATCATCATAAGTAAAGATACATTTGGAATGAGACAGTGTCTTTATAAACACAAAATGTTAAGCATGTTTTTTAAATATGTTAGCTTCACAAAAGACAGATAGTGAAAGCCTATTTAAGTCAACATTAAGCAAATATGCACAACAAAAACTATATTCTTACCTCCTTATCTCATATTTAGATTTATTTTCTTTTATAATCATTTGTTTTGCAAGAGCTTTCATCAACTAACACCTGTCCATATGGACATTTCCTACGCTCTGGAGACTGATACTTGTCTATAATGTAAATATCCCTGTTTAGAAATGAAGTCTTCATAGGTAAGTCTGCACTGCAGGCTCATTGAATATCAACCTTTTTTGTAATCTGATTCTGTATCTGGGCTCCTCATACCTATGCTGAGCACCAGGACAGATATTGACTTAAGCAGAACTATGTGATACACCACTGCATAGTTCTACCAGACAAGGCAAGTCACAACTTGGAATTGCTATCAGCAGTCCAGGTCATCAGATCACTGAACATAGGCACACACAGGATTTGGCATCAGTTTACTTTGGAGTTAAGCCTGCATTTGACAGAAATAAATCATTTGGCTGTATCGTGGAACATTGACCACACAAATATTGTAGCAAGAATATTGACAACACTAATATAGTGAAGGTAAGTATATATAGGTGAAGTAGCATTTAACATACTTAACTCCACATCTATGCAACTTGAGAATGTATATTCTTCTGTATATTTTTATATCAATGTCAAGGTAATGGTTGTGTTGTTATGTATATACTGACTTATCTAAACTGTGCTTAGTTATCTTTGTTCACTTATACATATTTACCTTCGCAATACAATATTTTTTTTGTTGGATATGTAGCTCTTGATATTCTGTTAATATACCACACAAATATACCTTAGTGAATACTGATTACAAAACTATGAAAGGGTCAATTGTGCCAGCAAAATACTTACTTACTCAAGCATTCCTCTACTATAATAAATTCATACTACTCAACCAACATATTCTCCACTGCTCACTGCAAAAGGATAAAGCAGTGACTTCAGGCACTGACATCTGACTTCCATAAGTACAGCAGTATCTTGTACCACAGTATGTGTTTGGGCAGGAATGGCTTCTTCATGGTAAACGGGCATGTAATCCAAGACCTGAATTACCTAAATACATGCACAACTGGTATCCTGATTTTTGTTGTCCCAGCCACCAACTTAATCTAGAATGTGCACTGAGGCCTCTCCCTGTCCACAGAGATCCCAATGGTGGGAACCTGTTCTGAGGCTAGAAGGGACACAGCAAGTATGCCCACTTTATTATGATGGGGCTACTGCATCTCCTGGGTTGTTGATAGAAGGTAGTAGTGACAGCATACAGATGTTTGTTGATAAATGATACTGAACACATCTTTTTCCTGTTTCATAACATACCAGTACTGCTCATATCAATTTCAGCTTATGTTACACCCATACTCTTTTGCTGATGAACTGTGTGTTCTCAATTGTGTGTATAAATGGTGCTGACTCTAGCAGTACTGTGTTTCTAGTGAGATTCTGGTTGCTAGGGCCAGTAGGCTCTGATTTGACTAGCCCTTTAGTTTGAGATGGCATTAGATGAGGAATGGTTATAGCTTCCCAAGGCAGAGGAACTGTACCACATGCATTTCTTCAGCGGAAGGGTGGCAATCCACCCTTTGAAATTCTATGAGGCCATTTTTGAAGGGGGTTGTAGATTACTCCCTCCAGAGCACAGCCACCTAGTAGATGGTGGGGGCGAAGTGGTGATTCAGCAAGTTTTGGTATTAAAAGTGAGGAGATTTCTAGGCAGGGCATGACTGATGTTCATGAAGGCTGAAGAGAGTTCAGGAGAAGAATCTTCATGTTTCATTGTGCCCAGGTTTTGGGCACACTTGCATAAAGCCAGCATCATTGCTACCCATTGTGAGTGGCATCATCTTGCAAAACGTCTGTGCGTGTACTGCAGCTAGAAAAACAAATTTGAGAGTAAACTACTGCAAACTGGTTCCACTACATAATCAACATCCCTTGTCTGGAAAATGTTTATAAAGATGTGATCCAAGCTGTCCCACTTTGGTTTAGATCCAACTTCACCTTGATCATGGAAGGGAGTGCTCTACAGAGTATTCAAAGAGCTGCTGTGATTCAGGGCTGGTGTCTGCATGACAACCAGTCTCTTAGCAGTAATAAGACATCCCCATAAGTATGCAAAACTTGAGGGAGAGGCTGTGGGTCTGCATAGCACCTATAAGTCTGCCTGCCTGCTCAAGAAAGGAATGAGAGCGACAGGTCTTACAGAGGCGACAGTGTGCATGAAGGAAAGCCCAGCCATGTTCTTGGTGTGTTTAACACCCAAGAGATAGACAACTTGCAACTGTGCCAATTTAAGCTGTGAGTGGTCACCTGGCCTCCCTGCATGGCTCATTTGGAGAAGTTTGTGATGTATCCATAAACCCAA
This sequence comes from Pleurodeles waltl, assembly GCF_031143425.1. Taxonomy (NCBI): domain Eukaryota; kingdom Metazoa; phylum Chordata; class Amphibia; order Caudata; family Salamandridae; genus Pleurodeles; species Pleurodeles waltl. The sequence goes on from NC_090440.1 coordinate 1,846,630,097, forward strand.
GCAATAAGCTACCATTTTGCACCCATACAGCATGATCAGATGGACTTTCACCGCTGCTGCCTGAATGTGCAGTGCATCTGCCAACATTGTAAAGGACCTGTCTCACAGCCTGAAGGCTGCAACTGCTGTAGACAGGCATCAGCCAACCAGGCCTGCTGTGCTGTTCCTGCCCGCTGTCTTAGCGAGAAGCAAGGGCACTGCCCACGATCCTTCACCCACTGAAGTAGGTAATAATGGTGTTATTGTAAAGCCCTCATCACCAACCTTTTCAAAGAGCCACGCAAAAAGGCTGAGAGTCTGTATCAAACTGTGCAATATCCTCTATCACTCTCTATGAATAACCTTTGAAAGGTCAGCTTCACAAGCACAATTAGTGTCAGAAACAGCATGGTTGGATTTTGGTCCATAATCAATTAGGACATTAGCCACGTGTCTGATACCCTTCACAAAATTTCTTCATTAAGACTGGACACCAAGACATTTTACTAAGACTAAGGAAGAGTCAGATTATGCTTAATTTATCCCCTCGGCCAGCAAAGGGCGCTTCTAATTGGAAAGACTTCTTCCCTACCCGTCACTCTGAGTAAAGTGCCATAACTTTTAATATAAGATTGAAGTTGATGACGCAGAAAAAGAGAGGCTAACAAATATTCATATATTATGTAACCAAAATCGTATAAGGTAGTGTGACTTTAGCAAAGAAAAATAATGTACGTGGGAAATTGTGCCCACGGGGTAGTTCGCCATTATTATAAACAAGCTTAATTAATCATGAAGAATTGACAATGTAGTAATCCTTTATAATTGCAAATGAATTCTATGATTTTCTTGTTCAAACTGTTATATGCTTAGCTTAAATTTAGCAGAGGCTTTGGCCTAGTTGCCTGGTCTCAAATTTAACTGCGTGTTTTTCACTTGTATTAACAAAGACATACTATTTTACTTTAAGGTTGTATTTTTTCCAGTAGAGATGACTAATGCACTTATCTCAAGGTTTCGTGCTAGGCTAGTTTCATCCCTTTTAAGCAAGGTCAGTTTCTGCAGGTGCGGACAATAAAAGCACTGATACCAAAATAATTGGCAAACTTTGTTGCAACTTGTGTTCCAAGGCTCCAAGGACACCTTATGCATAAATGAGTACTAGGAGAAAGACACTATTCATTGGTCAAAAGGAAGCCACCCTATGAACCCTCCAATGGAAGACCCTGAAGAATTTGGGATGTTTCTTACTTAAACCCACTGGACAAAGAGAAGTCAGCCTTTTTCTTTGATGCCATTTTGAAGCCTGATTCAAGAAGCCATTTTGAACGACCCTCTGATGCCTTTTCTCTGTCGCAGAGAAAGAGACTTTAAGAATTCTCACCCTAGAGACTTTAACTCTAATTTTGCCCCGTCCTGCCCATGCAGTAACTTTTGCCCCATTCTCCTTGCTGCCGCAAGGAAACTTGCCCTTAACTTTGCCCCCTTTAAAATCTGCCCCATGCTGATCGAACCGGTACCTGAAGGACAATGACTTTTCTTGAATGCTGATTGTATTTGGTAAATATGAAAGGATAATTGTATTATGCATTGTGTTTTCCTTCCTAGGTACCAACTGCTTATTTTGAGAGGGCCCAAGCTAGAAGTTTTCTAAATTTGTGTTGACTAAATTCGTTTTGCATGAAGCCCCACATGCCAATGCTAATTAGAAGTTAGTTGAGACATTCACTTGATGCACCATGCTAAATTGAAATCTTGTTATGGTGACCGATGTATGCAATTAGTCAAATTCAGTTACTCATATTAGTGATTTGCATTGCTATAACTGAGTGCATTATAATCCAGATTTTGCGTAGATTGCGTTTCTTCGGTCATTATGGACAGCTAGTAATGTTCGTATACATATATCATTTGATTTTGAGACTCATATATATATTGTGGTAGCTTTGTTAATATAGGGAAAATAAACTCATTAACTTCAAATAAACTGGTATGGTTATTCATGACTGAAAGGTCATGGTGTGTCAAATTACCGACTGTTATTGATTCCTAATGTGTTATTTTGATCTATTAATTAAATATTGGATATCGATTACAATAGTTATTGATTTAAGTGATCCGACTATTCTAGGATGAGGAGAGCCCAACTCGGTTAAAAGGTTCACCGACCTCCAGCGTGTCCAAGCACAAGTAATTTATAAGGGCTGGACGCGCTATCAAAGGGGTGTAAAGCTCTTACAGCATAATAGCTCTATTGCCTCAGGCTAAACAGGATGCTAAAGCTCTCATCCTCATTTTAGCCCGGTTCAGGGCCTTTAACAACCAGTATTGTCCTTGGCTCCTGGCTATAATGCTATAGTAGCATGCAGCGTGAGGCAGGAGGTGACATACCAGCATCGGCCATATCACAAGTTTGCTTCTAAATCAGAACACTGCAACTGGAAAAAGTATACATGAAAAATCATTTGGAATATGTTATTTTTAACAATAACAGACACTAAAAAAACAGTGTGGTTAACGTAAAATCAAACATTACATACTGTACTATGCAAATACTATGCCCCTACACAAGGCAGCATAAACGATTCAAAAACGACTTAAAATGACAAAATAAACATTTTGATAACGTCAATAAAATGCTTAAAACGCACTTGCATTTGTAATTTCACTATAAACATGAGATCAATTGCATGACACTGACAAAATAGTTTGACAACGATGTTTTCCACACAGGGAGTGGTCTTTTAAACATTACATTTTTCTAACAGCCCACCCTAGTATGTCTCCCGACGTCTTTCAAGAAATCTTTTATGAAAAGGAATGGAACTTTCAAAGGCTGAACTAAAAACACCAACATGAACAGCAAGCCGGAACACAGAGAGCCAGCAACTTTCCATGTAAGCACTACGATGAACGTCATAATGAGACGGACTGCAAGAAAACAATAGCTAGGCCCATTCCAATATCAACAAACACACATTTTTTTGGAGTGGCAGCAGCGGTATATTATAGAAAAGCAGAGATCAGCAGATGTTTACCAAAATGTGTCAATGCCTCAAATGTTCAAGTATTACTTCACCTTTCGAAAAAAGGAAAGGAAACTTCTCCTGAGAGGTGAGGGGCGACAAAATGTCATCCACGAATTGTCACACACTTACAACTACATTCTCAGTGGCAGCAGCAAATGCCTCCATTGCACGTAATGTTCAGAATATACAAGTTCCGACACTGCAAGAATTTTGTTTTACCAATATTTACATCAACGACTAATGTAAAAACAGCATTTGTGCAAACCGCCAAGACAAACAAGTGCATTTTGCACCACCGGTGATTTACATATCAGTTTAAGACTGCCGAAACATTTCATAGCAGGGGTCCGATATTTAGCAGTAGGTTAGTAAAGAACAATATAATGTATGTTAACGTGACTTTTGTTCCAGCAAGCAAAGCAATGATCAGGCACCACTTTTGCACATCAATACCAGTTCATTTATTTCTGCCAGCCATGATAATTGCTACCCTGATTAGTCTAGTAAACGATCCTAAGTACGACTGTGACACTAACGTACTCCGGACATACATACATAATGTCAATCCAAAAACGACATTTAACATGTTTTAAAAAATATTTCCAGTGCCTCATAGCCACTGCAAAGCATTAGCTCCAGCCAAAATTGTACTTATTACCCCATGCCCGAGTCTTGACTCCTGATGACCATCACTTACTTTATTTGATAACCTAATTTTTTTCAGGCTGGTTAGATACATATTTATGTGCCTATATCATCTGCTCACTTTCACTTCCTTTAATCAACACCCTTAGTGTTATTGTGCAAAGGAATAAATGTTTTGCACACGTGCTAAAACGTTCCAGCATCAAATATAAAGACTTCACCTACCTTAATTTGTGTTTGAAGGGCAATACATGTTTTTTCAATTAACAGGGGTTTTAGGATTGTTTGATTAGCATGCCTGTAAAGTACTAATCCTTGAGGTACCTAATTTCTTGTACCTAGGACCTATGAAGAAAGAGCTTTTGAAAAAAAGAATTCCTTTGAAGTTTCCAAATTTGATGTTAAAAATTAAAAGTATTATCGTTCCTTGTGTCATCTTCTTAAATAGAGATAGTTTGGGTTTATTTTGAGTGACTGTTTTAAGTTGCTGCTGTGAACTTAGTGTCACGGTTTTAGTTCATGCTGATCACCGGTGAGAAGTAGAAGCTAAGGAAATCCACGTTTATGGCCTTGTTATAATGGAGCTACCTGCACTGCAGTCATGTCACTATTCTACCTCTGGTAGCTAATAATTCGGAAGGCTATACTGTGATTCCTTTGACAGTCCCAGGAACATAACTTTAATTAATCATTACTCGGTTTAGCTACAACTGCTACTATTTGTAGGAAATCCTCCTTTTTTGCATGGTCATCCCAGATTTTTCACTTTTTGCTTGGAGCCTAAATTTCCCTGCCTGGACTCTTCCTTCCAACATGCTAAAATAGGTATACTTATAAATGGTCTATCTAACTAGCCTATGGTATGAGAAGAACCCAGGGCTTGCAAATTAAATGTCACTAGTGAATTGTATCACCCACTGTGGCACCTACTACAGTGACAGAGCAAACATGACTACAGACCTACCATCAGTAGCCTAAATGTTGCCGTTTCAGTCTTCAAATTTGAGCTGCCAAAATACCTCTTTTCACAGGTCAAAACCTTCCTTTTAAATAATTCTATGTCGCCCCAATGCAGGCTTTGTCACCCACAAGGTAGGGTGCATGGTATTTAAAAGTAAGACATGAAGGAATATAGGGCCAGATGTAGCAAACTTCTGGATTGCGACTCGCAAATTGCGAGTCAGACCGACTCGCAATTTGTGAGTCGCAATCCAGAATGTAGGATGGTGTCCCTGACACCATCTGCAACTCGATAGGGGGTCGCAAAGGCCCACCTCATTAATATTAATGAGGGTGGTCGCAATTTGCGACCCCCTTGCGGGTGGCAGCAGTCACAGCGATGGTGGCCTGCTGGAGACAGCAGATCACCATGTCTGTGACTGCTTTTAAATAAAGCTGTTTTTTGTTGTTGTTGTAATGCAGCCCGCGAGATGCATTACAATACGGAGTAACTAGCCTTGCATTTTTAGTACCCAAGGCCCTGGAGTCAATGTTTAGATCAACTGCTTTGTGATTTATCTGCTTCATAATAAGACAGTGCATACGGTTTGGCTTTATCTTGCAACCATAACTCAAAAGTGTGCTACATACATTTTATCCAGTGGACCCCATTAATTTTGTTGGGAAAAAAAGCAAGTTTAGGACAGCCCATAAGTACTGCATAGAAGAAATATGTTTGTGGTTTGAGATGTAGCAATTTGGATAGCACTCTATATACTCTATGGACTTTTTGGAATCAACAGATTTTATGATGATTGTGTCCTGACATATATATTTTTTAAAGGATTGAGATTTTATTTGAGCTCTTTTTAGAACCGTGAGTTGAAAGAGTTTTTGTGTCAATTTTTACAACGTGTACACAATTAATTTTGTGAAAGTGGCAGTAAAATAAGTTAAGATGACTTCATATTTTAGCTGACAGATGTATTCAAATTGTAAAACAGCATTTTTATTATGTGAATTTATTGAACTTTTGTAATGTTTTTATTGATCACACAAAAACAGCTAATTAAAAAATTAAATATTTTTAATAATTAATAAAAATCCAATTCAATAGTGAAGTCAGATATAAAAAGATATATATTAAGGTAAAGGTACTTTTAGAAAGTTACCTTCTCCCTGCCTGAAGCCTCAGGAGACCCATTGGCATTTGATCTCCCACTTCAGCCACTAGGTAATTCATATTTAAACAGGTGTGAAATGCCTCCCAAGAGCATAAAATAAGCTGAATATGCAGAGCTGACACAACAACCTGACCGAATATGCAGGATGCGACTGTGACTACCCTGAGAACCAAGCAGACTCCAATTTCCCTGAACATCCTTTTTGGCATTACAGTGTCAAATCCTGCTTGCATGTCAAAGCAAGCTTGACGGATCTGCTGGTTTGAAATATAATACTTGGGCCACATTTCAAAGGAGGGAAAGATGAGGCTGAGACAGCATGTGTGTATCCTCGGTCTGGTTGGTGGTAAACCCAGCTTGTTTCCAGCAGACTTCTGTCTCTGAGATATTGGAGGTACCATGGCTGTTCCAAACTTGATCGTGGAGAAGTGTATCAGGATGAATGTGGGAATTGTATCCAACCCACCATCCCTCCCGGTCAAAGTCAGAATCTTATTGTACCACAACCATTTACTAGCACTGGCATTTTGTGCTTCTTGGGACTATTTCTATCTATAATGTAGGAATACCATATCCCTGGTTCCCCCTATTTGGCTTATAGTCATGTATTTGCCAGTTTGTTTAATACATTTTCCACTATTTTTCAAATTTGGGTTGGGATTTTTATTGTGTTGTATTTCAACTGTATTACTCTTTTAATACCACATTACTATGTTAGATATCACCTTTAAGTTAAGCCTGTCTGCTCTATGCCATAGCTACCAGTGGTTTGACTTTGTGTTGGTTTAATGACTTTGAGGATTCACCCTGAGAAGGTTTGTGATTATTGCTTGAGTTGGGTAGTCAACTAATAACTAACTAAATAATCCAATTTCTTACACCGTTTTGTGCCATTCCAGTTATTCTAGACAGTTCTTGAACGTGCCTATCCGCTTACTAAAAAAGAAGAAAAAAAATGCTCCTTAGGATCTGTGCATAGTGTAATGAGGGGGTTATTCTCATTGTTGGCTTCAGATACCTGTTTGCTTTCACTCTGAAACAAAAGACATGTTGGAAGTAGGGCAAGAGACTTTGGTCAGATCTCTGATGTAAACATCTATGAATTAGCTCTATTCCTTATGTCAGGTTCTCTGAATGACTTAATAACAGACTGCAACATTCCGTAGCAGGCACCCTGTCAGACGTTTTACAACATTTGTATTGCTTTTTTGACATTATGGTCCTGCCCAACTGGAAAAAAGCTTGCATGAGACCTCTTGTGAAGAAATTGTGAGCGGAGCCCAACATCCTCAGTAACTATCATCCCTTATCATTGCTTCCATTTCCAGTGAAAATCTTAGAGAAGGATGTGAACTCGATTTTGAAGGTTGTCTTGAGAGTAATGAGCTGCTGGATCTGGATCCTGCCCAGTCAGACCTTTGTCCCATGCATGTTACATAAAGAGCACTGGTCTTCGTCTTGGATGATCTGAGGGTGGCAGTTAACAAGGGGAACTTTGTAGTTGTAGCATTACTAGATCTATTGGCCTCATTTGTTATGGTTTCTTACGTGATACTGAATTTGAGATTATCTGAAATCAATTTAAAGGGTAAAGCTCTGAGTGTGTGTTTCATATCTGGATGTTAGAACTCAGGGAATCCATCTACCTCTGTAGCTTTCAGAACTTAGACACACAAAGCAGGGAGCGCCACAGGTCCCCACATTTAGCGCCATTTTATTTATTATCTACTTAAGACCATTGGCAAAGCCACTTCATCATCTTTGGGTACTCTTTATGAATGATGCATATGACACCCAACTAACAACATCTGTGGATCCAAAGAAACCTGCACCATATTGTAGGTTCCATCAATGTATGCAGGCAGTAACTAAATGGCTGACCTTGAATTCCCTCAAATTCAGTGGTGTCTTACTATGCCACTAATAAGAATCTATGGGCACTGCCAGGAAACCTTTGGCCTCCTCACTACCAGTTTTCCACAGGTGGCCTCTTAGGAGGGCAGGAATCTTGGAGAGATCTTTGATAATGCTCTAATTGTGACCAAAGTTCATGAATATAGGCTGTCATCTCATTACTCCCATTTTCGAGAAAGCTTTAAACTCTTCTTCCAGAGCAACATGGACCTTTGATTGTTCTGGCTTATATACTTGGATGTGGCAATTCATTGTTTCTGGATGCCTCAGATCAACCGACCAAACTTTTGGAATCTATACAGAATGCTGCGGCTCATTTGGCCTGGTCACTTCCATGGATTTTATTGGCTTCATAAGTGCTAAATAGCTTGCACTGGTTAGAGGTAGCTAAGAAGATCCTTTTTAAATGTCTTTGTATTGTGTACAGTGCTTTTCACAAGATGGGCCCTGTCTATATGTAGAGTAAGTTTAGGGTGTACTGCCCTGGCCACCTGTTGTGACTGACAGAAACTAGCCTTCTAAAACATTATAAGTATACGCTTGCTCTGGCACGGGCTGAGCGTTTTCAGCTTAAGCGGTGTGCTTATGGAACAGCTTGCGAACCTTTCTGCAAAAGTCAGTGGACCTCGGCAACCATGGAAAGTCAATTAAAACCTGGCTCTTTACAATTTAATTGCTGGCAAGGGCTGTAATTATGGGGAAGGAGCATTGCGATACTATTTAGTTTTAGCAGTAGTTTTCCTTTTCTAGGTAATCGTGAGCTTTACAAATATGTTTGTAATAATAATAATAATAGCAACAACAACAATAATAATAGAATAGACATACCAAAAAGCCATCGAATTCATCAACTATGAAACTATGAAACCAAGCGATAGCACAAACTGCATTCCAGGATATATGATAAGTGTACTCAAGGGTAGCACAAACTGCATTCCAGGATATATAATGATAAGTGTACTCAAGATCGGGTACTTCATCCTTAAGTATAGCGAGAGGAGGGAACAAACCAGCAGCAATCCTGCAACTGATGGCAGCCAATAAATGTAAACCAACAGGTGGGATTTGAATGTCATTACATTTACGATCGTGCCGAGTAGCTGCAAACTGAGGGATTAGAAATGAACTTTGAACAGCCAGGGCATTGCACACAGGAAATTGAATGACATTTGAATTGTTAGGCATGCTCTCATTGTTAAGTGTAAAGCCATTGTTGTAGAAATAATCATTTAAATTTCCATAAGACTACCAGCCTCCAGTTTTGTTTAGTACCTTGGTGGCTGAGTGCAAAATCAGAAGCCAAGAACGACTGTCTGAGATGAGCGACAGCTTATAAATTTATTACTGCACTTATGCTCACAGAAGATGTCATTATGTCACTGTCAAAGTGGTGCACGTGGGAGGAATCGGGCATGACGTGGCAATTGTCAGGGACACAGGCCGCCCAGGTAGGGGTGGTGGAATGTAACAGAGATCTAATGTTCCTAGGTAACAGGAGCATCAATGACTCTCACTGGCAAAAGCTGTGCATATGTCTGCTACTTATACAGCGTTGGTAGAAACGAAGAAATGTAGTAAATCCTCTCATCCTCAGCCTTATGTTAGACAACAGCTGATTGGACATATGTGTAGGAAACTAGGGAGAGAGATAGAAAGAGAGAAATACTTATGCAAGCTGTGACTGAACTCCCTTAGTGAACACGATGTAATTTTCGTTAGTTCAACAGGGTTTCTTTAAGGAATCTATGATTTACAATTAGCTCTGGCATGAAACAGTTCGACTGTGCTGTTTGGTGCACATCTGCAGCAAAACCAAAAGAGCATTGCAGGTACTAACTGATTTTGAAATAAGGAAGCAATATAAGCTACAATTATAAAAATAGCATCAAAAAAGGATGAAGAGGAATGAAACTTTGCTTCGTTTTTGCCTGCAGGACACTGGTTTGGTCAGAACATTCCTTTCTTCAGACAAACTCCTCAAAACAGTCTGCTATCTGTATCTCGCCTGACATTTGAACACAAGGTATGAGCTCACATTCAGTTTTCAGGTGTGATAGTGGAAATACCGTTTTCTAAAAGCTGATGTTATTTTCATGAAATAAATTGTCATTTTTTCCATCTCAAGCCAAACTTTTAGGAGAGCGTGGACCCAGAATCCTTTGAGGCCAATCAGTTAGGATGTGAGGTCATTAAGGGCAGTTGGGTCATCCTACTCAAAGAATTGACCCTCACATTTAGGACTATTCTATTGGTCGAATATTTTTATTTTTTATGTGGCAAAACCTGAAGCTTTGGCTAACAATATCGTCTGTTTGTATTCCGCAGACGCCACGAACTTCTGGATTAAAAGATCTCAGTCGGGAAAAAAACTGGAAAACTTTCCCTAGGTAGTCGTGTCTTTTTAAGGCAGTCTGATCTCTTTGTTCCAGGCTCCTAAAGAAGAATCTGAATAGAGTTTCATTTTTTCCTGTGTTCCACAAGTCGCTAACTGTTAGGAGATCATTCATGGACATGGGTAAGGGACTACATTGTTGAAAGGCTTCTCAAAACTTCCAATCAGGTCCTCTTCCCAAATATCCAGCTGCAAATGGATTGCTGGTTATATTCAAGCTGGATCCACATCTGCCTTTCTACATACAAGACATCCTTTACTCTGTCTCTTTCTAAGAGAAATTCCAACATGCATGCTTCCCTGGTTAAAAGCAGGATACATTTCTCCTGTTAGATTAGCAAAGACTATCTTCCTCAGACCTCTCAGTAATATCTCTAGCCCTAGAAATCGAGAGAAATCTGAAGTCAATTCAATCTGTAGCCCGCCTATGAGACAGATGTGAATTCTTCCAGCAGGTGTCAGGAAACTCTTTGTTACTCATGGCTCTCTCCACCAGAACATTCTGGGCCCAATCCCAATTATTAAAATATATTACAAGGTGAATATTAGTTGGCAATAACTCCAAAGCAAATCAAACTAAAATGATCACACCTTCATGAGCAGGATAACAGATCATTTTGTGTCCAGTATAATGCAAAATAGCCCATTAACTTGCACACAATTTTGTCCTAAAACACTGTGAGACACTGATAAAGAATGAATAAGGACAAAGCATTCATATTGTCTGATCTCTCCTCCCTGAGAATACTATGCTAATGTATTGCTAACAAACATGCTACTGCACGCTTTAATATTTTGATTATAATGGACGGTCAGGAATTTGCTAAGGAACATTATTTCAACCTCGAATTTCTCAATACATATATGAAATACATCGCAAAAGATGAGATCTTGGGCTTTTCTGTCAGTCTATGGCATGTGGCATGCGGCATGCGGGTCTGCCTTAGGATACACTATTTGCCGACCCCGTACATACAGAAAGAAGTGTTTGCAGAAATGCATAAATTCACCTTCCGATTTGTACTCCTTTTATATAATCGGTGAGACAGTGGTGAGAAGCTAGAGCATGTGCAGAAATTAGCCCCAGCATATGAATCACTTTCAAGTCTCAAACACTAACAGGCAATCTCAAAATGCAGATTAGTAAATTAGAAAGTAGTTCAATATTAACCAATGTGGCAGTCACTGGAATGTCAAAGAGTACTACAGTATAGAATTCAGAAGAAAAAACACTTCTTATGGTTCCACGGTTTGCAGCTTATAAAGTAGACAGCATCTAACTGTTTAGGTGACAACCATGAATACCATAATCAAGAAACAATGCTTTAAACAAGTGTACCAATAAATAAATACTACAGTTTTTATGTGCCTTTCTATGCTTCTATTTTTTTTTTGTATTATCCCTATAGCCACCTTTAGCACCAAACCCTTGTTTCTGCAGGTCACATGCCAATCCTATGCACTTCCTAAAGATGTGTCAATGTAGGTTAACAGGGTTGCAGTACAATCACCATACTAGTGACATAATGCACTTCTAGATAAGTTTACTACGTTATCGGAGAGGGGAGTTTACGAAAACAGGTGGGGATAATGGTAATACCTTCTGAATCCCACAATATCATCTTTCAGTGATGCATGACCCCATCTTTGAAGCCTGGTAACACTGACAACAAACATCTGAATTACATAATTGTGTAGTGAGCGTTTCCTTTTAAATAAACACAGCATTTTAATGTGTTTTGAAGACCAACAACAGAGAAGTGTCTTGTTCCCTCTTGTCAGCCAAAAGGAGCTGTCCTTTACATCCGAGCGGTGTACCCTTTGGTTAAACTAGAACCAGAGACTGCTAGTCACCATCGAAACAACCTGGCTTTATGTGATTCCCAAGCGGGACTGTGACAAATTTCTTTAGCATCTTAACGTAAGAGGAGAGCTGGGAAAGTGCTACAATTTAACAGAATTACGTTGGATCTTATGAAGTGTTTGGTATTAAAAACGGTATTTTGTGACATCTCTAAGCAGCCTGGTATTGTTACCTACGCAATGAGGCAGATCACTATGACCGAACGTCGCTTGCGCTCAGACAGGGTTTTGAATACATTTTACAGGAACGTTACCTCCATGTATAAGATATACGATTGTCTTGTCATAACCAGATGTCCCTTTATAATAAGCACTTGGAAAAGTAAGTTCCCTAATGGCAGATAGTTTTGGAACACCATTTGCTGTGAAAAAGCTGTGAGAGGACCACATAAAAAATCCAACGATACCCCTTGTGTGTATGTTCAAAAATTGGCATGTCAACCATTTTTTGCCACCCACTGTTACTGAGTATTGTCTATGAGGGTAGCAATGCTAGTGTCTGTGTAGGAATATCAGTTATGACAGGAGTTTAGGCTAGTACACCATTTGGAACGCACTATTTTATTTGGTTAGCTTTTGTTCTAGAATTGCGTTTTTACTGGCTGAGAATTGCAAGGCTCAGAGTGTTTTCTATTTAATTGGCTTGACAGAAGTCAGTGTGAGTGTTGATGTGCAGCATGTTAGTTACAGTAATAGTAAGCTTGGGCTTCCAGAAACCAGCTAACTTTCAAATCACTCATTGATGGTATCATTGGCTTGGTTCCTGTACTCTGCCTTTGGGATAAGATGCCACTGAACAACATGTAATGTCTTTTTCCCGAGTACTAGAGAATAAGGATATTGGGAGTGGGATGCTGAAGAGACTGAAATCAAAAGTGAAGCAGTGAAATAGCAAATGCTAAGATCGTATACAGAGATGAGGATTTGCACCAGGAGCTCCTAGGACACCTCAAACAGAAGTTTACAATTTGTATCAGCTTACCCTGACGGAGTATCATGTTCTTAGAAACTCGGCCCACCTACCTCCCACACTCAGTAGAATTTCTGCAGATAAAAGTTGGGCTTTGAGATAAATAATATTTCAAGTAGGATTATACCCATTAAACTGCCAATGAGGCAGCTCAATCTTTCTTTTGTTTTGCTTGACCTAATATGAGAGGACTGTAAATTGTGAGTGGAAGTGTAGTGTTGGATAATCTGAAGATAGGAGCAGGGGAGTGAGAGGGCACCAACTTTGTGTCCATGTACACATAACTTCATCTGTCATAAGGGAAGACATATATTCAAAGTGGAGTATAGTCAATCACTAATTACTTCAGGGCTCAAGTCCTTAAAAAAGAGTGGTGGGAATAACCAAGTTAGCCGTTATGCAAGTGGCATCATGGCGTGTGACATCATGGCATAAGGCATTGCACATGGAATCACAGGGAGTAGCATCACAACCTGTGACCTTTCAGGAACTGTCATCATAAGAAGTCACAACAGATCTTAAGACCTCACACATATGTTTAGCAGAACTAACATGAGTATATTTAAGTACATTACAATATTTAACAAATTAGATTTTGCATCGGATTGTGCCAAAAGAAAGTGAAGAAACCACAAGCAAAATCTGGACCTCAAAATGTACATCTATTTTTGAAAACTCTTCTAAAAAGAAATTGGAAACGAGGAGAAACATAGCTGTACATGTGTTCTGTTTCATTTGTTGCAAAGTGTGCATTTTATTTATAGCTTATGGGATTGAGGTACCAGCTGCATAGACCTTTTTGTGAGAACTAAATCTCAGTGACTAATAATAATGGTAAGATAACTCTTGTGGTTAACACCTTTGCTGGAGATTTACCTGTGTTTTGCCTGGTCCCAGTTTTGAATCAAAGTAGCAGAGACAGTTAATGTGTCTCCAGCAAGCACATTGTGTAACATCATGTTGGACTTTTGGCCATACGCATGGTCATCCCTAGTCTTTTTGCCTCCTTCCTCCTGGTTTTTCTGACCTTTCGCTGTTGGCTCTAGGACTCTGAGCACTTTATCACTGCTGACCAGTGTTAAAGTGCAGGTGCTCTCCCATCTAAAGTTGGTATGATTGGCTTATACCGGATTGGCATATTTAATTTACCTATAAGTCCCTTGTACAGTGGTATCTCTATACCCAGGGCCTGTAAATTAAATACTACTAGTGGGCCTGCAGCGCTGCTTGCGCCACCCACTGAAGTAGACTTTCAAACCTGTCTCAGGCCTGCTAGCGCAGGGCCTGTGTGCGCAGTTTTCTGCCACAGGGACCTGGCATCTAAATTTACTTGCCAGGCCAGAACTCCCCTTTTACTACATGTAAGTCACCCCTAAAGTACGCCCTAGCTAGCCCTATCGGCAGGGTGCCATGTATGTAGAAAGGCAGGACATGTGCCATATTGCATGGCCTGTCCTGGTAGTGACAAACAACCTAACTTGGTGTCTCACTGCTGTGAGTGCTGCCTTCTCATAGGATTGCATTAGAAATGCCCTGCCTTATGTGTAAGGGGTATTGTCTGATTTATGAGGGGTAGCGTAGGCGTGTTTGGTATGGTTGTGATGGTGATAATAAATACTGCTTACTGGTGTGGGTGTGTTTTTTATTACTATCACAGAAATGCCACTTCTAGAAAGTGCGCATTTATCTGTGCTTATGACTCTGGTGTTTTGCAGCTTGACTCCAATCCACGTCTGGGCAGAGTGACAGTTGGGGCTTTGTGCATACTTTTCAGACAGCCTGTACACAGGGAGGGTGGAGGTGTCACTGAGGTGCATCTACATACTGAATAGTCTTCCTGGGCTGAGAGAAGGGAGAGGCGGGGCACACCTACATTTGTAAAGGCTGTGCCCTGGCCTCACACAATAGGGTCGTTAACCCCCCACTGATGTTTGGAGCCTGTGCTGGAAGGAGAGAGGGGGCACTCCCAGAACCAGTTGTAACTGGCTGGAACCTCCTCTCCCTATCATTGTAAAACACTGTAAAACAGGACTATAAGTACAGGGGAATTTTCCCCACAATTTGAACATCCTTGGAACTTGAACCTGGACACAGAACGCTGATGAATGGACTCACCAGGAAACCGCCATGGACTGCTGCTGCTGTGCTAACCTGTGACCTGCCTGGTCACTAGGAGGAACTGCCACCATCTGCACCCCTTGTGCTGGCCTGTAGCTGGGCCCACCAGCCCTGTGCTCCTTCTTGTTTAGTTGTTCCCAGGGGCAGGGTGCTGTGGCCCCTGACCCCTGCAACGATCTTTTACATCCTTGCCCAGGATGCTTTAAGAGAAAAAGGCATTATTTTTCAGGGTTGAAGTTGCTGCGGTGCTATCGCGCTTTAAAAGCGCTTTTCTTGGACTACAGGAAATCACCGCCGCAGCCCGGGCTTTTAATGGTGCCCTCGCGCTGTCTGGAGCGCGTTTCGGCTACAAAGAAAATCACCGCCGCAGCCCGGGTAGGGCTGTCTGTTTAAAGCGCGAGGATCGCGCTGACTTTAGTGCCCCCGGGGCACTGCACGGAGTAAAGGAAGGAGCTATCACGCTCCTATCGTGCTCCCGGGGGACGCGCGCTTTGTGGAGCGCCCCCGGGGCACCAGCAGGCCCCACCTCGGGCCGCAACGTCATCCGAGGGAGAGGAGGACGCCTCTCCCTCCCTCACAGGAGTCCCGGAGGCAGAGGGAGAGGAGGACGCCTCTCCTCCCTTGCAGGAGTCCCGGAGGACTCTCCTGCCATTTCGGGCCGGGCGGCAGCCTCACTGGAGGCTCGCCCTGGCCACCGGCTCTTTTGTTGGCCCCCGCGTGGGCCAGTAGCATTATAACTGGGAGTCTCCCCGGTGCGAGGGCCAGTATAGGCCCCGGGAGACCCCAGGAGTTAGCGGGTCCCCGGTGGGGCCCGCGTTTCACCCAGGAGGGGGTGCGAGGCGCCCCCCTCCACCTTCAAGGATTTCCCTTACTTGGGCCCCCCCCTGGAGAGGACCGGTGGAGGCCCAGGGGGCCCCCCAATGATCCCGGGTCCCAGAAGGGGCCCGGCCAGGAATCAGAGAGGGTGCGTGCTGCCCCTCTCTATCTGCCAAGTCTAGGGAGGCCCCCGTTTTGCGCAGAAGAGCGCCGGGGGCCCCATTATTCGTTTTGGGCACTGGAGGTGCCTTTTCATCATTTTTCAGGTACTTTAAAACGGACTAATGTAACGTTGATTTAAAGTTCTTTTTACAGACTTTGTAATTATGTTATATTGCCTGCCTGTCCTATGATGTGTTTACATATGTGTGCACATGTTCCTTTTATGGGCATGACTTGCTAATATGTTTGCTTAACTTGCCATAGGTTTTCTAATGTTCCTACTATGGGCGTTTTATGATATTTTTATGACAAGTGTGCTAATGTGATAACGTGTTTCCTGACTACTGCTTATGCTGCAGAATACTGAGTAACCTGTGTGTTATGTGTGACTACTGCTAGTTTGCAGAGTAACTAGTGTGTAACGTGTTCTGACAACTGCTAAGGTAGCAGGATAGTACTGTTATGTGATGTTGGTCTAATAATTACGTTGTGTACAATACAGTGTATTTTTATATAATCTAGTGTTGTGTTTCCTTGGTGGTGGGAATATTGCGTCACATGTATGTGTGTGTTGTGCAAACGCTTTACGCATTGCCTCCGGGTTAAGCCTGACTGCTCGTGCCAAGCTACCAAGGGGGTGAGCAGGGGTTATCTTGGACGTGTAACTCCCTTGCCCTGACTAGAGTGGGTAAGTTCTGCCTGGCTGAGGTACATACCCTAGCCAACCAGAAACCCCATTTCTAACATTGGAAGTCAGCGGTGAGGATAGGACTTGCGCTTGCACAATACCATTGTGACTCATTATTTCACTACAAGGATTGCGTTTAGACCATCACATGTTTGGCTTCTCTTAACTTTCTCTCTTTGGTCATTTTTCCTGTTTTCAGTTCTCACGCTTGGGTATTGTGGTTGTCACAGTTGAGTTATTTGTACCTTTTCAAGATGGGGCTTACCTTTGATTTAGAGGACCTGCCGTTTTACACGCAGGGGGAATTAGAGGGGTTCTGTAGAGAGAGAGGGCTGCCTGTAGAAGGGGACCTCAGGAGATCTCTGAATTTCTTTGAAAGGTTTGTGACATTTACCCAGGGAGGGAGTGTGCGTAGGGGGTACCCAGAGGATCCTGAGTGTAGCGAGGGTTCCCAATGGGAGGGCTCCCAGACCTCATCCCTAGAGAGTGGTAGAGAGACTGATCAGGAGGGTGAGAATGACCGGTTGGGGACGCCAGTTGACAGGGAAGGCCCCAGTGATAGGGAGTCCCTTGCTGGGTCCAGTGTAAGAAGCAGGGCTACCTCTCATTCCTTGACGCCTGATGAGCTAAGAGATAGGCGGGAAGAGAGGGACCTGAAGTTGCAGTTAGCGCGCCTAGCTGTTGAGGAGAGAAGGGCTGAGGTAGAGAA
Organism: Pleurodeles waltl; assembly: GCF_031143425.1. Lineage (NCBI taxonomy): Eukaryota > Metazoa > Chordata > Amphibia > Caudata > Salamandridae > Pleurodeles > Pleurodeles waltl. The sequence continues at coordinate 1,846,647,505 of NC_090440.1, forward strand.
GGCCTTAGTACAGGAGAGAATGGCAGAGGCAGAGAGGGCCTTTGCCAGAGAAAGACTCGCTCTAGAGCGCAGTCTGAAGGTTCTGGACTCACCAGCGCTGCAGGTGGAGTCCAGTGGTGGCAGCAATGTACAGTGCTGTAGCAAAGAGGTTCCTCACATACCCATAGATCTGGTACCTAGGTTCCAAGAGGGGGGTGACATACGTCAGTGGTTAAAGGAATATGAGAAGGCTCTGGTAGAGCGCAGGATCCCTGAGAAGGATTGGGGAACTGGCCTAGGGAGTTTTATTCCTGAGGAGGGGAGGGATGCCCTACTGACTCTAGAAGAGAGTGACAGGGAGGGGTACTCCGCTGTGAAGAACGCACTGATTGTGAAGTATGGTTTTTCCCCTGAGGAATACAGAAAAAGGTTTAGGGGTGGTAAGAAACTGTCCCACCAGTCTTGGGAGGAGTTTGTGGAGGATTGCTGCATTGCACTAGATGGATGGGTGAAGGGTAGCACAGTAAACAATTTTGAAGGGCTGTTTAATCTGATTCTCAGAGAGCACCTGTTTCGTTGTTGTTTTTCAGAGTTACGCCAACACTTGTCAGTGTGTGAGCTCTCTGACTCCAGGGAGCTTGCAAAGGAGGCAGACTTCTGGTTGCGTACCAGAGGGTCTGGTGTGACATTAGGGGGTGTTCCTAATGAGAGTGGTCTAGGTGTTTCCCAACAAGGTGTGGTGGGAAAGGAATGGAGTGTCCCAGGTAGGTCCCAGTGGACTGGGATGGGTGAGGGACCCCATGTCCCGTCTCTGAGGAGAGGGAATGGGGCTGGGCTGAGGCCCAAGGTGCCCAAGATACCGTCCCAGGCCCCTGAAGGTTCCATGAGTGAACGCCAGGAGGTGAGCCTAACCTGTGCCGTAGGGCCAGCTGTTCAGAAGGATCCCATTTTGTCATTAGGATTTAGGCGGGTGGCTGGTGATAGCGTTCCGCCGGTCCTGGTGTCTGGTAGTCTCGCTCTACAGCGGAGGAGGCGGAAATCCAGACATAGGGTTGAGAGGGGGCTGCGGGCCCCAGTGGAGAACCTGGAGGGTCAGGGGTCAGCTCTGAGTGCAGAGCCCCCCGGGAATGACCTTGGTGAGACCATTTCTGGGCTGGGGGGAATCCAGACTCTGTCCGATGGGCAGAGGTCAGGAGACCTGCGCCAGCCAGACTCTTGTGTGGCCCTTGGGGAAAGTGTTTCCCTGATGGGGGGTAGGTGTGCCCCCCAGGAAGTCCTGGTGCGCCAGGCAATGATTCAACCGCAGGGTGGTGACTCTGGGTTGGATGATCAGGTTCAGGGGGTAAACTCTGACCTGATGGGGAGTACGTGTGCTCCCAAGGAAGTCCTGGTGCGCCAGGCAGTGGTTCAACCGCAGGGTAGTGACTCTGGGTTGGATTGCCAGATTCAGGGGGTAAGCTCTGATCTGGTAGGGGGTAGGTGTGCTCCCAAGGAAGTCCTGGTTCGCTGGGCAATGGTCCAGTCTAAGGGTGTCGTCCCTGGACTAGATAGACAGGTTCAGGGGGTAAACTCTGACCTGGTTGGGGGGGCGGTTAGTGTGCTCACCCCCCTGTGTGAAACTTCTGGTGGCTTCTCCCGAGGTGGGGAGATGCAGGACTCTGGAAGTGGGGTTCAGGGAGGGGGAAGCCCGCCCTGGACCCCGGTGCAACCCAAGGGTGTCGTCCCTAGGTTGGGTGGTCAGTCGCCAGGTAGTGATCCTGGGCTGGCGAGAAAGTTGTGCAGGGCTGCTGTACCCAGCACCCTGGCAAGTGTGGATTCTGGTGATACCCCTCCTAGGAGAGGAGGGCGGGATCCTAGAAGGAGGGGTAGAGGGAGGAGAGCCTCGCCTCTAGCCCCTGTAGAACCTATGGGTGCGGACCCTAGGTTGGTGGATCAGTGGCAGGGTAGAGCCCCTGAACTGATCGGAAAGGGAGTGGAGACAGGTTGCTTTGCACCTGGGGCTACCGCCCCCCACTCATTATGGTTTCAGAGACCAGAGGCTCCTAGATGGCCTGGGGCCTGGTTCTGGCCATTGGCAGCTAGAGAATCCCCGTGGGTTGGTCTAGGCTGCCTGGGACGCATTGACAGAGAGATCCCAGTGGAGTCAGGAAGGCGTAGAACTGGAACATGCCCCTGCTGTTGTGGGCCTGGGTCCTTGTTCTATCGCCCCAATCAGGAAAGTACATCAAGGTATTGATTGTTCTCCCCTGGATTTTGGCTGGTAGGGGGTTGTGTTGGACTTTTGGCCATACGCATGGTCATCCCTAGTCTTTTTGCCTCCTTCCTCCTGGTTTTTCTGACCTTTCGCTGTTGGCTCTAGGACTCTGAGCACTTTATCACTGCTGACCAGTGTTAAAGTGCAGGTGCTCTCCCATCTAAAGTTGGTATGATTGGCTTATACCTGATTGGCATATTTAATTTACCTATAAGTCCCTTGTACAGTGGTATCTCTATACCCAGGGCCTGTAAATTAAATACTACTAGTGGGCCTGCAGCGCTGCTTGCGCCACCCACTGAAGTAGACTTTCAAACCTGTCTCAGGCCTGCTAGCGCAGGGCCTGTGTGCGCAGTTTTCTGCCACAGGGACCTGGCATCTAAATTTACTTGCCAGGCCAGAACTCCCCTTTTACTACATGTAAGTCACCCCTAAAGTACGCCCTAGCTAGCCCTATCGGCAGGGTGCCATGTATGTAGAAAGGCAGGACATGTGCCATATTGCATGGCCTGTCCTGGTAGTGACAAACAACCTAACTTGGTGTCTCACTGCTGTGAGTGCTGCCTTCTCATAGGATTGCATTAGAAATGCCCTGCCTTATGTGTAAGGGGTATTGTCTGATTTATGAGGGGTAGCGTAGGCGTGTTTGGTATGGTTGTGATGGTGATAATAAATACTGCTTACTGGTGTGGGTGTGTTTTTTATTACTATCACAGAAATGCCACTTCTAGAAAGTGCGCATTTATCTGTGCTTATGACTCTGGTGTTTTGCAGCTTGACTCCAATCCACGTCTGGGCAGAGTGACAGTTGGGGCTTTGTGCATACTTTTCAGACAGCCTGTACACAGGGAGGGTGGAGGTGTCACTGAGGTGCATCTACATACTGAATAGTCTTCCTGGGCTGAGAGAAGGGAGAGGCGGGGCACACCTACATTTGTAAAGGCTGTGCCCTGGCCTCACACAATAGGGTCGTTAACCCCCCACTGATGTTTGGAGCCTGTGCTGGAAGGAGAGAGGGGGCACTCCCAGAACCAGTTGTAACTGGCTGGAACCTCCTCTCCCTATCATTGTAAAACACTGTAAAACAGGACTATAAGTACAGGGGAATTTTCCCCACAATTTGAACATCCTTGGAACTTGAACCTGGACACAGAACGCTGATGAATGGACTCACCAGGAAACCGCCATGGACTGCTGCTGCTGTGCTAACCTGTGACCTGCCTGGTCACTAGGAGGAACTGCCACCATCTGCACCCCTTGTGCTGGCCTGTAGCTGGGCCCACCAGCCCTGTGCTCCTTCTTGTTTAGTTGTTCCCAGGGGCAGGGTGCTGTGGCCCCTGACCCCTGCAACGATCTTTTACATCCTTGCCCAGGATGCTTTAAGAGAAAAAGGCATTATTTTTCAGGGTTGAAGTTGCTGCGGTGCTATCGCGCTTTAAAAGCGCTTTTCTTGGACTACAGGAAATCACCGCCGCAGCCCGGGCTTTTAATGGTGCCCTCGCGCTGTCTGGAGCGCGTTTCGGCTACAAAGAAAATCACCGCCGCAGCCCGGGTAGGGCTGTCTGTTTAAAGCGCGAGGATCGCGCTGACTTTAGTGCCCCCGGGGCACTGCACGGAGTAAAGGAAGGAGCTATCACGCTCCTATCGTGCTCCCGGGGGACGCGCGCTTTGTGGAGCGCCCCCGGGGAACCAGCAGGCCCCACCTGGGGCCGCAACGTCATCCGAGGGAGAGGAGGACGCCTCTCCCTCCCTCACAGGAGTCCCGGAGGCAGAGGGAGAGGAGGACGCCTCTCCTCCCTTGCAGGAGTCCCGGAGGACTCTCCTGCCATTTCGGGCCGGGCGGCAGCCTCACTGGAGGCTCGCCCTGGCCACCGGCTCTTTTGTTGGCCCCCGCGTGGGCCAGTAGCATTATAACTGGGAGTCTCCCCGGTGCGAGGGCCAGTATAGGCCCCGGGAGACCCCAGGAGTTAGCGGGTCCCCGGTGGGGCCCGCGTTTCACCCAGGAGGGGGTGCGAGGCGCCCCCCTCCACCTTCAAGGATTTCCCTTACTTGGGCCCCCCCCTGGAGAGGACCGGTGGAGGCCCAGGGGGCCCCCCAATGATCCCGGGTCCCAGAAGGGGCCCGGCCAGGAATCAGAGAGGGTGCGTGCTGCCCCTCTCTATCTGCCAAGTCTAGGGAGGCCCCCGTTTTGCGCAGAAGAGCGCCGGGGGCCCCATTATTCGTTTTGGGCACTGGAGGTGCCTTTTCATCATTTTTCAGGTACTTTAAAACGGACTAATGTAACGTTGATTTAAAGTTCTTTTTACAGACTTTGTAATTATGTTATATTGCCTGCCTGTCCTATGATGTGTTTACATATGTGTGCACATGTTCCTTTTATGGGCATGACTTGCTAATATGTTTGCTTAACTTGCCATAGGTTTTCTAATGTTCCTACTATGGGCGTTTTATGATATTTTTATGACAAGTGTGCTAATGTGATAACGTGTTTCCTGACTACTGCTTATGCTGCAGAATACTGAGTAACCTGTGTGTTATGTGTGACTACTGCTAGTTTGCAGAGTAACTAGTGTGTAACGTGTTCTGACAACTGCTAAGGTAGCAGGATAGTACTGTTATGTGATGTTGGTCTAATAATTACGTTGTGTACAATACAGTGTATTTTTATATAATCTAGTGTTGTGTTTCCTTGGTGGTGGGAATATTGCGTCACATGTATGTGTGTGTTGTGCAAACGCTTTACGCATTGCCTCCGGGTTAAGCCTGACTGCTCGTGCCAAGCTACCAAGGGGGTGAGCAGGGGTTATCTTGGACGTGTAACTCCCTTGCCCTGACTAGAGTGGGTAAGTTCTGCCTGGCTGAGGTACATACCCTAGCCAACCAGAAACCCCATTTCTAACACATCAGATAACAGATTTTTATTTTATGTAAATGGGTAAGTGGGTTACTGCTTTTAACACTAAGATCCTTTTTGTTACTTGAATCATAAATTGTAATTATAGTGAGCTAGGAAGGACATGTCACCCATAAACCTTGTAATCCTCGCTGTCTTATGTAACACTGATTTACACACATGATTGACTGTCAATGCAATATATATATATATATATATACATATATATATATATATATGAAAGAAAAGATGTCCTGATCAGCGTGTTACGGCGCACTTGATTCTCCGATGGTGCTGGTTTGAGGCAGGACAACCATATTTCAGAAAACAAGATTCTCTTTTTGTTTTAGCAAGAGAAAACCGCACTCTGTCGTTGTGCCAAAAAATACTTAAACTTTTAATACATTAGTGAGATTATAAACAAACAAACAGGAATCCCCTGGCGCGTTTCGGTCTCACCGGACCTTGTTCACAGGTGTGAACAAGTTAGGCTGGACGAGGAGTGTAGGGAAAAGTGAGCCACACCTGTGTGATGGGCTTAGCCAGATGTGAACCTCCAGGAGAGATTTTCACCATCTTGTATTTTTGAGAAACAGTGCTTTATGGGACAGAAATGTGCCACACTTTGCAGGAAGTGGACATCACAGAGGGTAGAACCCTATACTCCATTGGTCAGGGGTGACCCCCTGCTTGCCAGCACAGAAACATGGGTAAAAGAAAGAGAGGTGCACAGTAACGCAGATCCCCAGTGGAAGAAACCAGAAGAAGGACTGCCTTGCTGAGTCCATGGTCTGCACCAAGAAAGACTGCACTCTGAAGGACAACACCTACAACATACTCTGGGGTTCACCACAAAAGCAATTTATCTTGCTTCAAAAGATCCATGAGTGGACTCCCTGTAAGTAACAGGTACAAAGGAGCTACCAAGAGTTCCTTGCATCAACTCCTGCAAGAAGAGCCCAGTTGACCAGTGTCCAGTGTACATTTAGGAATTTCACCAGATGCTTTTTTGGAATTGTAGTCCCAACTCTTCATGGAGCAACTACGAGCTTCTGAAAGCTTGGCTGGTATTGTGGACCACCCAAGACACCAAAAAGACCATCTGGAAGAAGATCCAGAAGTTAGGAGACATTTGGAGCATTTTTGGGAAAAGCTCCATATGGTAACTGACCTGTCGTCGAAAGTCAAGACAGCAATGTCAAGCCAGCAATGTCAAACCGCGACCCGGTCCGAATTGCAGGTTTTCCCCCACTGAAGCTCCAGAGCTCTTTGCCATTGACAATGACAACGAAGACCTCCAGGATTTCACCAAGGCCATGTGCTGAAGCAAGCAGCTGTTGTCAAACTGCAACCCGGCCTGCAGAGAAGCCTCGCTCGATGTCAAGGGAAAAAGAACCCAAAAAGAAACTAAATCAAAATTTTGACCGAGGCCTACCGTTCAGTGTATCCAACTTTCGACATTACTATGTAATTGGGTGGAAGTAAGTAAGTGTAAAATGATATTGATGTAGGTTAAAAAGTTAAGTGATATTTGCACAGTCATGCCAGACCTAAAAATCCATGTAGGATAGACTGTCCTCCTTCCATCTACGCTGCTCCTTGAGAAAAACATAACAAGTTATCTAGTGATCAAAGATACTTATATTGCATTGCAATGTCATGTATATGCCCCTGAAAGGTCAAGCTCAGTCAGATGGATAAATAAACAAAATGATCACAGCTGCATGGAGAGCAAGCACTTTTTTGAGTAAGCACACAATTTCTGCCCAATCAAAATGTTATTGTACTGTAATTGTATTTGTACAGTACTTACTACCCCTGAAGAGGTGTTGAAGTGCTTGAGTACCATGCAACTCTTGTACCCAAAAATAATAAGTGGTGGATTAGTGTTAGAAATGGGGTTTCTGGTTGGCTAGGGTATGCACCTCAGCCAGGCAGAACTTACCCACTCTAGTCAGGGCAAGGGAGTTACACGTCCAAGATAACCCCTGCTCACCCCCTTGGTAGCTTGACACGAGCAGTCAGGCTTAACCCGGAGGCAATGTGTAAAGCGTTTGCACAACACACACATACATGTGACGCAATATCCCCAGCACAAAGGAAACACAACACCAGATTATATGAAAATATACTGTATTGTACACAACGTAATTATCAGACCAACATCACATAACAGTACTATCCTGCTACCTTAGCAGTTGTCAGAACGTTACACATTAGTTACTCTGTAAACTAGCAGTAGTCACACATAACACACAGGTTACTCAGTATTCTGCAACATAAGCAGTAGTCAGGAAACACGTTATCACATTAGAACACTTGTCACAAGAATATCATAAAACGCCCATAGTAGGAACACTAGAAAATCTATGGCAAGTTAGCAAACATATTAGCAAGTCATGCCCATAAAAGGAACATGTGCACACATATGTAAAAGCATCATAGTACAGGTAGGTAACATAACACAATTACTAAAGTCTGTAGAAAGAACTTTAAATCATAATTATATTTGTCCTTTTAAAAGTACCTGGGAATGATGAAGAGGCACTTCCAGTGCCTAAAACGAATCATGGGGCCCCCGGCGCTCTTCTGCGCAAAACGGGGGCCTCCCTAAACTTGGCAAAATAGAGAGGGGCGGCACGCACCCTCTCTGCTTCCTTGGCGGGCCCCTTCTGGGACCCGTGCTCATTGGAGGCCCCCCCGGGCCTCCACCGGCCCTCTCCAAGGGGGGCCCAAGTCAGGGAAATCCTCGGGTTAAGGAGGGGGCGCCACGCACCCCCTCCGATCTGCGAGCGGGCCCCTCTGGGGGCCCGCAACCTCCTGGGGTCTCCCGGGGCCTCCGTCGGCCCTTTCAGCAGGGGAGACCCCTTTGTGATGGCCTCGGGCCCACGAGGGGGCCCACCAGAGATTTGGCGGCGGGGGCGAGCCTCCGATGAGGCTGTCTCCCCGGCCGCGCACTGCAGAGCGAGCCCTCCGGGGCTGGAGCAGGTGAGTGAGAGGCGTCCTCCTCTCCCTCCTGCTTCGACAACAACTCCGGCACCAGGTCGGGCCGGCCGGTGCCCCGGGGGCGCTCCTCGGAGCGATCCCAACCCCGGGGGCACCGCTAGGAGCAGGCTTGCTCCTGATTCCTTCTGTTCTGGGTTTCTCGTGCCCCGGGGGCACTGAGCTGAGCGCGATCCTCGCGCTCGGCAGTAATTCGATAACCCGGCTGCGGGGGTGATTTTAGCAGCAGGAGAGCGCTTTTCAGAGCGCTAGGGCACAATTTAAAGCCCGGGCTGCGGCGGTGATTTCCTTGCATAAAAGAAAAGCGCCTTCAAAGCGCTAGAACACATCCAAAAGCTCAGGCTGCGGCGGTGATTTTTCTTTTAGCAAAAGAAAAAGCGCTTTCAAAGCGCAATGGCCCCTCAGCAGCCTCAGTCATTAAAAGAATGCCTTGTTCCTCGTTAAAGCATTCTGCGCAAAGGTTTGAAGGATCGTAGCAGGGGTCAGGGGCCACAGCACCCTGCCCCTGGGAACAACTAAACAAGAAGGAGCACAGGGCTGGTGGGCCCAGCTACAGGCCAGCACAAGGGGTGCAGATGGTGGCAGTTCCTCCTAGTGACCAGGCAGGTCACAGGTCAGCACAGCAGCAGCAGTCCATGGCGGTTTCCTGGTGAGTCCATTCATCAGCGTTCTGTGTCCAGTTTCAAGTTCCAAGAATGTTCAAATTGTGGGGAAAATTCCCCTGTACTTACTGTATAGTCCATTTTTACAGTGTTTTTCAATGATAGGGAGAGGAGGTTCCAGCCAGTTACAACTGGTTCTGGGAGTGCCCCCTCTCTCCTTTCAGCACAGGCTCCAAACATCAGTGGGGGGTTAACGACCCTATTGTGTGAGGCCAGGGCACAGCCTTTACAAATGTAGGTGTGCCCCGCCTCTCCCTTCTCTCAGCCCAGGAAGACTATTCAGTATGTAGATGCACCTTGGTGACACCTCCACCCTCCCTGTATACAGGCTGTCTGAAAAGTATGCACAAAGCCCCAACTGTCACTCTGCCCAGACGTGGATTGGAGTCAAGCTGCAAAACACCAGAATCATAAGCACAGATAAATGCGCACTTTCTAGAAGTGGCATTTCTGTGATAGTAATAAAAAATACACCCACACCAGTAAGCAGTATTTATTATCCCCATCACAACCATACCAAACACGCCTACGCTACCCCTCATAAATCAGACAATACCCCTTACACATAAGGCAGGGCATTTCTAATGCAATCCTATGAGAAGGCAGCACTCACAGCAGTGAGACACCAAGTTAGGCTGTTTGTCACTACTAGGACAGGCCATGCAATATGGCACATGTCCTGCCTTTCTACATACATGGCACCCTGCCCATAGGGCTAGCTAGGGCGTACTTTAGGGGTGACTTACATGTAGTAAAAGGGGAGTTCTGGGCCTGGCAAGTAAATTTAGATGCCAGGTCCCTGTGGCAGAAAACTGCGCACACAGGCCCTGCGCTAGCAGGCCTGAGACAGGTTTGAAAGTCTACTTCAGTGGGTGGCGCAAGCAGCGCTGCAGGCCCACTAGTAGTATTTAATTTACAGGCCCTGGGTATAGAGATACCACTGTACAAGAGACTTATAGGTAAATTAAATATGCCAATTAGGTATAAGCCAATCATACCAACTTTAGATGGGAGAGCACCTGCACTTTAGCACTGGTCAGCAGTGATAAAGTGCTCAGAGTCCTAGAGCCAACAGCGAAAGGTCAGAAAAACCAGGAGGAAGGAGGCAAAAAGACTAGGGATGACCATGCGTATGGCCAAAAGTCCAACAATTAGCATATGAAAATATGAGTTAATTTGAGCAATGGACATGTGAGTCTGTTATTTGGATTGAATAGGATAATGAAGGGATAGGAGAGGGAAGAGACTAGAAAGTGTTATTTGGTAGGCCACAATAGTAAGATGAGGTTTGGGATGAGTACAAGGAGCGATAGAGGAGGGATACATGAAGTAAGAATTTAGAAAGGGTTGTTTGGTAGATTATAGTAGTACAAATTAGTTTTGGGGTGATCCAAAGAGGGATACAATAGGAATGGGTCCAGAAAGGGGTATTTTGGAGATCATAATAGTGGAATGAGGTTTTGAGAGAGGTTTAGGGAAAGACTTAGACTCGTGCATTGGAAAGAGTTAAAGTTTTTTTCTCCTATAGTAGAATTAAAGAAATAAATATATAGATACATAAGTACATATAGAGGGTACACATGTATAGGGAAGATGATATATCAAGATTTAAAGCTGTATTTTATAAATTCAGACTTTCCAGTGGTGCTGTCATTTAAGCTAATTTGTATATTTTCCCCAATATTTCAATAGTGATGCATTAGTATAATATTTCCATATTGAGAAAGATAAATTGAGTCCCATAAGCACCTAATTAAATAATATATGAAAACTATATAGTGGCCTATATACATGTTAAGCATAGAAATATAGATAGATAGATATACACATTTACTAAACAGACCTAAAGAATATCTATATATTTCTAAAAACGTATTTATTCTACATAGAAATACACATATCTAGATACGTATAATCAAATTATAAATCTTTCTATAGGGATATGCTGTACATTTATGTTTGAGTATGGTAGTTATGTAGGAAAGAACCAACTCATGTAGTTTTCTGAAGCTAAGATAGGTATCCATGGATCTTATATTTGGGTAATGAATCCCATAGTTCAATCAGTTTTTTAAAGCACGGCTACTCACCAGTGAGAGTCTCAAGGCGCTGGTTGAAGTTTGGCTGCTTGAACAAAGAAAGATGTACCACCTATGTTTCTTTTCTTGTATGGTGGGATTTTGACGTGAGGTGCCATTCTGGAGCAGATGTTCCTTTGTTGAATATATTTAGTAATTTTTTACTGATGAAAAGTGGCGTATTCCATGTACTGCTTTGTGGTTGCTACAAAGCAACTTGAAGGTGGATCTGGCAAGCAGTAACCAATGTAGGGCCACTCTAGGCAGGGGAGATGTGGTCTTGTGGCTTTGAATGTAGGAGTAGTCTGGTAGCAGTGTGCAGAATCGGTTGTAGTCTTTTTGTAGTTGATAAAGAAGATCTGTTGTAGAGACCATTAGTGTAATCCAGTTTAGACAGTACAAGATAGATAGTGTGGACATTGTGTTGAAATCCCAAATGGGGGAAGATGTGCCACAGAGTTTTTATAGTAGTGAACTTGATCTTGCTAATTTTTCCACTTAGTCATTCATTGACAACTTAGAGTCCATGTTAATTCCAATGTTTCTTAATACCTTGGATGCTTTAGGAGGTGGTCCAGATCGTCAGGCCAGGTGCAGAGTGGGTCCTAATTTTGCTAACTGCCAGGTGTGAATAATTCAGTTTTGGAAGAATTCAAATTAAGATGGCTCCATGTCATCCACTGATCAACAGCTCAGAGGCAACTGAAGATTTCTGTGTTTCCAATGTCTTTGGGGCTTCCAAGTTTAAGGAGTATTTGTGTGTCATTTGCATAGTTGTAATATGTGAGCTACAAATATTTGATTATTGTCAGTAATTACTTCAAGAACATGTTGAAAAGAAAGGGTGAGATGATAGAGCCTTCAGGTACACCTTCATTTATGAAGTACGGCTTGAATGAGAAAGGGGGAGTATATATGATAATGGTTTTGAAGGTAGGATGTAATCCAGTCGAAAACAGTTCCCTCTATGCCAGCTTCATAGTGTCTTTGAATTAGAATCTCATGGTCAACAATGTAGAAGGCAGCTGAGAGATCCAAGAGAAGTAGTGCAGCAATGCCATTCTGGTCTACTGTGTTTTTAAGGTCATCCCAGATGCTGAGGGGGCAGATTCTATGCCTCTTCCTGGGCAGAACCCTGTTTGGTATTCTGAAAGTATGGAGTTATCTTCAGTGAATTGTGACATCTGGGTGAATGTTGCTCTTTCTATTAGTTTGACAAGGAAAGGCCCATTTGTAAGCAGTCTGTAGTTGTTGATGTCATGCTGGTCCAGGTTTATTTTTTATTTTTTTAACGTTTGTATGTATGGATTTTTAGGTCTTCAGGATCGATTCCCGTAGTTGAAGAATTAATGATAATTATTTTTACCGGTGTGGCAGCCAATATCGATAAAAAAATGTTTTTGAATATTGTGGTGGACAAGGGTCAGAAGGGCAGCCTGCTTGCTTTGACCAGGTTCTTAAATTCACTTTGTGATATTTGTTTACAGAAATGCAGTGGCTGGGTTAGCCTACCCCTCGGAGGGGATTTATAGAAATAGTTTGGTGCTGATGGCTTTCCTTTGTTTTAAATATGAGTCCAACGTGTCAGCTTTGGTTGTGTAATTATTTCTTAGTTTGTCAGTGCATTCTTGAGTAATGGGATGGGTTCCTTTTGTACCTTTAGGTTTACAAAATTAAGCGAGAATTTTATAAAATTCTTTATTTGCACATTTAGGATTCTGTACTATGCTCTGAATAGTACCTTTTTTAATTGTTGGCATATATTCTGTTAAATTTGTGTAGGTGAAGTCTGTCTTGATTGCAGTTTATTTTGAGCCAGGTGTGTTGCAGTTTTCTAATTTGTTTTATCTCTTTTAGGTCTGTATTTCTTAAAGGTGCTGGTTTTCTTTTGTTATGTTTTGCTGTTCTTAGAGGTATTAGAATATCAAAAGCTTTCTGTTTCCACTCAAACGTTTTGAATGGAATTTATTGTGTCTAGATCTGTGTTGAATGTTAGTTGTGCTTCTAAGCTATCAAACTGGGGATCCACGGTTGATAGGAAGATGCAAGTAAGGTGGCTTTCGGTGTGTTGTTTTGCAGTGTTTTAAATCGGAAAGCTAGCAAATGGTGGTCTGCCCATGTGACTGGAGTAAACCTTTGAAAGGTAACTAGTTGTGAATTTGGAAAAATTACCTTTAGGGTGTGTCCAGTGATGTGTGTGGGTCTATGGGTGATCTGATGGAGTTCGACCAGTGATTTTAGTTTCTGGATGGGGCATATTAGGTTTGTAAAACCAAATTTGTAGGTCACAAAGAATGCATAGGTTGGAGTGTAGTGTTTTAAGGTTTGAAACTCTGTCTAGAAATGTCTTGGAATGTTGCATTGCTAGGTGGTGGTCTGTAAAGGAGAAGGAATTTACAGGAGGAAGTTGTTGTAGGGTTGCATCTGGTAAAGAGGGCCTCACAACTTCGTATGGAAACAATGTCAGCTTTGGTTGAGATTTATTATTTGCTTGAATACAACAGCTAGTCCTCCTCCTCTTTTGTCTATATGATTATGTGTGATAGTTAAATGGCCTGGAGGAATGGATTCATGCAATACCGGGGCCATGTCATGATTCAGTTAAGAAGAGTAAGTCAGGTTGTGTGTCAGTGAGTAGGTCGTAGATGTGGTGTTTGTTTTTAGAGAGTGATCAAGCATCTATTAGTAAACAGTTTAGAGATTATGTTTTGGTGGAGGTGTGGCTTTGTTTTTTAGACGAGTGAGCAGTATTTTTCTGAAATTGTAGCTGGTTTTTTATTAGTGCTGGTATTAGCTGTATGAAGATAGTAATAGTGTTGTTTTTCTATAGGGTATTCCTCGTCTGGCAGGTTTAGAAGGCATTTTGATTGGTCTGCTTGTATAGGTGGCAAAGACGGTGGTTGAGAGTGAGTTGGTGAGCAGTGTTGTTTATGTAGGGTAGCCTTGTTGTGTAATAGACATGAAGATGCAAAGTTGTGAGGAGTGGCATGTTGTTTAATTTGTTTACATCTGTTTAGGGGAAAGGTGTATGGGTTAGGGGTGGTGGAGGATGTGATGCATGTTTCAAGGCTTTAAATTGTGCAATGGATGAGAGTGGGTGATTGAGAGTTGTTATGTTGGTGCATTTGTGTTAGGTGTGTGTAAAAAGAGAAGTAAAGATGGTTTAGGATGTGTATTATCTCTATAGTCAGGAGGGTGGGAGTGGATGTATGTTTCTAATTTGAGATGGAATTTATTATATTGTGATGTGCTGGTGTGGGTGTTATGCTTTGTTTTAGTGGGGTAGTGAATGGAGATATTGATGTAGTGGTTTTCTGAGGAGGATTTTAAGTAAAGTGCTGTTGGTGAGTGGAAGTTGAATGGTAAAGGGGTGGCGATGTGCTTTGGAAAAGATTGTATGTGGTGCGTGACGGGATGAACAAGCGTTATGAATGTTTGAGTTATATTTGATAGCTGGAAGAGGTAGAGGTAATATGTGTGTTATACTGGAGAGTAAGGACTATTTGTATGTGTGTTTTTGGTAAAAAGAGGAGGAGTGTGTTGGTAAATGATATGATGGAGAGCTGAGTATAGGTTTTGTGGTGACAGAAATGGGTCTGTTAGGAGCAAGTAAAAGGTAGAGCTGTTGCCTTGTATGAACAGGAGTGTGTGTCCGGATGGATTAATATATAATATATATATATAATGTAGCTTTGTGTTGTGTTGGTAATGTGTGGATTTAGTAAAGGTAGTAATGGTAGGGGACAGAGCAGTGTTTTGTGTGAAGGTGCTATTGTGTAGTGGATTAGTGTATAGATGTGGTTTTTGGGGTTTTGTAGTGGATGTTGATATTTTGAAATGTAGATGGGGTTTGTTTGTAGTAAATGAGTAGAGTGCATTTGGTGACTGTGTTATTATGTTTCTGGATGGGCTAATGTGGGGCTGGTAATGGGCAAAAAGGGGAGCATTTCTGGGCCTAGGCCCGACTTTCCCGGAACAGGCCCAAACAGGCAACTGCCCTTGTCCTCTCCACCCTTTGCCTTAGTGCCCAGTTTGAGATGTCCTGAACCCAAGGATTAAATAGCCTTAAACCTAACCATCAGTACCCTAGCCCTAAATCCTAGGGCCAGTGGGAGACCTGGCCCTTTCAACAACTCACAGCGCTAACCCTAGCAACCAATCCAAAACTAAAACTTAGTACCTAACTCCAATAGAAACCCCAGCTCTAGGAATCAATCAGCACCCCAGCCCTATCACCCAAACAAAACTCTAACCCTAAGCCCAATAGAAATCCTATCCCTATGAAACAATTAGAATCCCAGATCTATCCACCAATCAGAATTCTAACATTAATCCCTAAATCCAATAGAATCCCTAGCCCTAGGAACAAATCAGAGCACAGATGCATTAACCAGTAACAAATTGACATAAAAAGGCATGCGATCTTAACGACAGGGTGGTGGGCATGGAGCTGCTCTTCCAATCAGAATCTCTTTGGATACAGACAGACTCGAGCCACAATCCTGTAAGTAAGGCCCAAATGAAAAGCCACTAAAAATACAGCTTTTTGTGCACTTAAACAAAACACTTTTCCTAGTCAAAAATTAGTGCTACATACACTTTCCAAAAACAGTGTAAACCACAAAGCAGACTAAACAGTCTTTTAAACACACTCTGCTTAGCCTCTGAGATGTGGTTTGCCGTTTTATCTTTTAAAAACACAGGGAGGTGGATTACCCGATACATGGCACAGTACAGACAAAGGCTAGGAGAGTCATGGGTAGAAAAAAACAGCAGTTTTAAAAGTACAAATTACACAGTACTCAATTTAAACAGTCACTGGTAGAGAAAAAAGTAGTTTGTGGCACAATTTAATGCCTTAAAACATTAATTACATGCTCCGCCACCACTCTTAACCCATACACCTTGCACCCTAAACAGACGCAAACAAATTAAACAACATGCTACTCCTCACAACTTTGCACAATATAAGTCTGTGCTCATACCACCTTCTCTGTCTTTTTGCAAACTAAGCATTTTAGGGCACAGAGAAGCTGGGGTTACAAAACACATGCACTCCTGTCTCCCAACATGTGGGTGGAGCCAAAGCCTCTCTCCTGATCATTCTCACATATTTGTCTGGCAAAAGCTGCATTGTCTAACCGGACCATAACCAGTGCGAGGTTGTGGCCAGAGCTGCCAGCTTTAGAGCTGGGGAATCAAACTAGAGTCTCGGCATTGGCTCAATGCCCTGCTATACTGGGTAAATCAGTTAATCTGTCCGTGCCAAAAAAAAAGAAAAGTGACTGTGTGATATAGAACTGGTGCTCATGTAAAGTATTCCAATACCTTTTGTCTGAGTTTGCACTATACAAAACTGCAAAATAGTCAAACATAAATTTCACAGACACCACATTTAACAAACTCAGGAAATACATAGTCAGCTGTGAGTTAAAGAAAATAACCACTCTCTAAAAACATTGATACTCTGCACTTCCCAAACCTTTGAAACATGGATATTATTATTTGTTCTGCTTTGTTGAAGGTAAGCAGCCAGTAAGCTCACAAGATATAAATTGAGAAATTCCACACGTTTCTACACCTGAAATGCTTGTGCCTCGAAGGCCTCTAACTGCAAAAGAACAGGCCATATAAAAAAATCCATGCAAGTCATTTCAGTCCTCCACATTCAAATACCATAAAAAAATGTCCAAGCAGCAAGTACTTCCAAACACCCTCTTCACAAAATATCATCAGCATGTTTTTAATGATATTTGAATGAGGAGTAAGGAAATTACATTTTTGGAACTCTTTGATAAGTGAAGATCCTTTGCAATAAGAACATTGCGTGCCGCGAACATTTTAAGTCAAAATAATTATTGGCTTTCTGGATTTACAAATTATGGAACTACTAGCACATCTTAGTTCTCAATTTCAAAGTACCTACCATATGATTATTTTTTTAACAGACGAGAAGAACCAGTAAATGCACCTTTTATTATATTATTTGAGCCCACCCATGTCCATTTTGTATTACCAGATGTTTAGCATTCAGCACACAAAATACTGGCATATCAGCAAACCCCACAGAAGTATCTGGATTCAGTCTCCTGAAACAACCTTGTACTATGACTTTGGCAATGCTAAGATAGTACTGTAGAAGAGGACACACAAGCATTAGTAAAGGGGTGACTGTGAAATAATTCTTCTGCCTTTTATGTGGTGATTTTGCCATCACTCTTAACAACATACTGTAGAGATTAGCCAAAGGAGCTGCACCATCAAGACATAAGATGTTAAGAAAATATGTCCATGGTAGAAGTCATGTTTTGGCAAGCTTTGGCAAATCCTCTCCTGTTGAAGCGCAGGCTTTGCCCATTACGCTACATGTGAAAGCAACCAGAGGAGGCCAAGGAAATGTGCCAATGTGGTGGCGTATCTAAATCAATTTTCATAAACAACAAGCAAACCTAAAACTTAAAACCCATTTTAAGATTCTCTTTTTGAGATTACCACCTGCTTATGCTGATGCAGTGGCTGACCGTTCTCTGAGCCTGATGGGTCTGGGGGCAGAATATGGTGATGAGAGACCAGCCTCCAAAGAGAAAAGGGGAGTAAATAGTCCTGTATTAAAAAGCAAAATCTGATATCAACAGTGGAAGGACACAAACTATTGTATCACAATACTGAGACTAGGGAAGAAAACCAATGAATCAGGAGCAAAAACTATTTATGACATTTTAGAACACAGTTTTAAACGTGCATTTATTTTTATGCATACATGTAACTCACGTAAAAAAAAAAATGAATTCAAAATCAGTACGATGAATTCATGATCATCTAATACACATAACATACTTTTTCTACTATTTCTTCCTAAAAATAATACTTTCCATGTAAAAACTAATTAATAATTCACTCAAATAATAATGCACAATATCCTTGTATTACAATGTTGTGTCAAATACAAATTTAAACATGCACATTCTTACATTTCCACATTAATTTCTCTTGTTCGGCTTTTAAATGAAGGTTTGTAAGTCATCATATGTTAACTTCTATGCTACTAATGTATTAGTAAAATTTGATCTGTGTCACCCCACAGTTCCTCCCCCTTGGCTGGCATCAGATTGAACGTCTCCTGAAGAAAAGGTGAAGATGCAGAAGTTTTGGGCTACTACAGACCACAAATTGACCTCTTTGCGCTGAAAATCTCATGCCCTCAATAACTGCCAAGGTGAAGGTCCAGCAAGACCTGCTCTTCGTGCTGACAGTGACATTCACAACTATTCCCAGTGCGAAGCTCCAGTCACAACTGGCTCTTTGAGCCACAGCAATGACAGTCTGGAGCACATGAACTGCTTCTTGAGGTGACTATCTCCTCCAAGTGGCCCCCACCAATGTGAACTGCACCCTAGACACAGACTTGTGAAGCTAACTCTTCAGCTGGACAAACCTGGTTCCTGTATCTGACCCATGCTCCATCGCGGTCGTCCTCTACTTGTGACTTTCCCCCAGTCCCGTGCAACCAGATAACCTCAAAGGACTCTTTACGCTATTTTTGACACTATTTTCACATAAAATGTAAAAACTAATATGTGTGGTTCTACTGATTAGATTTGTGTCATTTTGGTGTCATATTATTTATTAAAATTAACTTTATTTTATTTATAGATTGGTTTGGGAATTTCTTATGTGTTTTCACTGTTTGAATGCTGCATACATTGCTTCTAAGTTAGGCATCAATGTTTTTGTGCCAAGGTACCACGGGTTAACCACGGGTTGATTTAATTACTTTTGTGGTTCATCTTAACAGAGAATGTGGCTCTTACTTGAGCAAGGTTAACTCCCCACTTAATGGGGTTAATCAACAACCCAATTTCTCACACCATGCTGTCAAGATGCAAGCAGATTGTAAACATTTTTAACGTCTGACTTAATTCAGGAATCATGAGTTGTATCTGAAAAGGTTTTTAAACAGTTACAAAAACTTGGGAAGGTTTGATATGTGCAGTGCACTGCTTATCTCGCCTTAATTAAAAGCACAGGCAAGTCAATTGGATGATCAAGAATTTTAACCCAGCTTTGTTGTTGGAAAACATAGTCATGTATCTGAATGCGACTGGGGCGTATTTCTCTGGAAGCAATACAAGCAATATGCTATTGTTTTCTTTTAGCAAGAACATTCACATCGAGTGCAGGGCTTTGCCAGCCAGTCTTCGGTTGCCGGACCGCTGGATTGAATTTATTTATTTTTTGACATTTCTCCAGGTCACATCTACTATTACATTAAACGCCAGGTGATTCGATGCAAACTCTGAATCACCTAAGAGCACTGGTAATTGAAACTCCTCGGGCTTCCTGCCTCCTGCCCTGCGGGAAGTCCTTTATCACCCCATGAACAAGGTGTCCTAAAGGCAAACATTTATCAGGCAGCAGGGATCCTTGAGGCTCTGGCATGTCTGCATATTTAGAACGCTCACCCAGGGAGGCGCGAGGGTAAGCCTCAGAAACGATTTGGCTTTTTTTTTTAAATCTACCAAAGATTAAGCTTTCATAAAGCACTTCCAAATGGACTTTCAAAGGCGCCTTGAATAATCGATAAACTCCATAAAGGGGAGCGTAATCGGTTTACCTCACAACTCATGGATACAAAGATTAACTCATCGTTGTTTACAACTGAACAAAATTACACTTTATGGATACAAAGATTTATCTCGTTGTTTACAACTGAACAAAATTATACTTTACAATTTTACAGGCTCTTGGATGGCTCGAGTTTTTTTTTTTTTTTTTTAAAGACCGGTAACATAAAGGAACGCGCGGTTATCAGAACTGCACGACAAACAGAGAATATAGTTGTTGAATTAGCTGTGAGCACGGTTGAGTTTCTGGAGCAAAAATGGGCTAAAAAAGTGTTGCGATCAGTGGTTAAAATATGAATGCATCGATGGGCAAGAAGAAGCAGTGGAAACGACAACTACATTTAGAAATTCTATAAGACCTCAAACTAAGTTTATGTTTCACTTTTTTAAGTTCTAATTTTTGGTGGCAGGGGAGAATTGCCATACATTATCAGTTCACCTGCCCCTCCGAGTTCATGGTTCCCTTGCCTTGTTCAGAGGTGAGAAACTGCCGGTTTCTGATGGCAGAGCCTCATGTGACTCCACCATGGACGCCTTTATCCTGCAGTGCCTTAGCCACAGGAACGTCACTGTAAAAGCTTTAGAGGGCCTGAAAGGTTAAGGCAGGGCCAGTGTCATTGCAAGGATACCATAGATCGTAACGTAAACAAGGATAATGTGTCCCCATCATTTGGTTTCATAGTAAAATCATCTGTTAATCCAACGCATTGGGCCCTTCAGTCTCCTGGGTAGCAGCGCCACTGGCACCTGCTACAACAACAAAGCCATTTGTAAAGCGCACAGCTACCTCGAAAGAGGTGTCCCAGCCATAGCTGAAATGGTCACCCAAACAAGGTGTCAGAGGAGAAACTCACCAAATACAGGAGTCAAAAAGCAGAGTTTTTAAAGACTTATTAAAAGGCGTTTTGGACAAACAGTTGCTTAAGGCAAAAAGAAGTGAGTTCCACAGCTTGGAGGTCAGGTAGTTAAAATATCTGCCTCCTCTTCTAGCCTTATGAATACAGGGAATTTGGAGGAGCTTGAGATTGTTGGATCTCAGTGATCTCTCTTGGACATATGGTTTGAACCAGCACTTAAGATAGAGAGGGCGCTTGTGGTTGTAAGCTCTAAAGGCCAGGAAAAGTGCTTTGAAATGGATCCTCTTGTTCACAGGAAGCCAGTGAAGATGATGAAGATGACTTGACACCGAGGCCCGAAGGGGGATTTTGAGAATCTATTGGGCAGCAGCGTTCTGATCAATTTGGAGACGCTGAATCACAAAGGCTCGGAGTCCCAAATACAAACTGTTGGAGTAGCATAGCCTAGAAGTTATCAAGACATGGACAATCCTCTTGCGGTGTTCTACAAGAATAAAGTGCAGCATAATTCTCAAAGATCTAAGAATGAAGAAGGAGGTGGACTGGGATTCAGAAGTAAGATCTGAGACAAATTTCCTTACGAGGGGGGAATGAAGAGGGGAAGCACCCATTTCCGATGGCCACCAGAGGCTGAGTGAAAGGGTGGACTTAAAGCCAAAAGTCTGAGACAACTCGCACTCATCCAGTCCACCACCGATTTAAGACAAAGTTTGAAAGCATCAAAGGATGTGGGAACATTTTCTTGGAACACCAGGAGCAGTTTAGTATCATCCATGTAGGATATAACTCTCACTCTTCAATTTTTTACTAACTTAGCCAGAGGCTCCATATAAATATTAAGAAAGTGTAGGCTAACAGCAGAGACCTGCAGGACTCTGCAGTCTTGGGTTTCACCTCTGAAGTGAAGGGGGGGAGGAAAGAAAGCCTGGGAGTATCCCTTGAAAAGAGATTTAAGACAGAGTAAGCCTCAATCTCTGACACTGATCTTATCAAGTCTCTCCTGTAAAATGGTGTGCAAAACCCTGTTGAATGCTGAAGATAGATCTAAAAGCATTAGCATGGTAGAGGGGTCTAAATCTACGTTAGTCATTATGTAGTCAGAGACTTTAAGTAGAGCTGTATGTGCAGTAACCTGCCTGGAAGCCTGATTGCGAGTCGTGTAGCAAGAGGTTTGATTCCAGAAAATGTGATAGTGGCTTATTTACACTCTTCTCAAGAAGCTTAGCCACTGCGGGAAGGAGAGAAATAGGTGTAAAATTGCTGAAAACCTTGGGGTCAGTTGATGGCTTCGTCAACTGGGGGAGCAGAAGAGCTTGCTTTAAAGCTGGATGGAACTGGCGCCTGCCTGCTTAGGAGATTTATTAAGCAGCCTCTTAATAATGGGGTTAACCAAGGGTGTGGCGAGTTTAAGAATGGCCGGGGGACAGGGGCCAAGGGAAGAGCCTGACTTGCAATTTGCAAGTGTAGTTGCAGATTCCTCAACTGAAATGGGGATAAATCTGTTCAGAGATGAGTCCAAAAGGGCCTGGGACGGTGTTCCTTGATGATGGAACAATGCCCAGAGAACTGTTCATATGTGACTTGAATTTTCCTATGAAAAAAGTCAGAGAGGCCCTTGCAAAGCTCCATAGAAGTAAGGATGTTTTTAGTTACTATGGGGGAGAGAAACAAATTGACCATATCGAACAGATCTCTGTAATACACTTCACAATAAAAGCTCTTTTGGCCGACTGAATAGCCGCATGATACTTTTTGACAGTGGACAGATAGATAACTTTTGCCTCCTTAGCAAACTCAAGTCTCCATTGTCTTTCCAATCTTGCACACATGGATTTCTAATCCTTAATTTCATCAATGAACCAGGGTGCAGAGGGCTTGAGTCTCTTTCAGAAGGAGGCTTTCCAAGGTACAATTTTGTAAATGGCCATCGTAAGCCAACTATCAAAATATGATACACTGCTGATAGCTACTCCCCTTGGCAGGTCTTTCAACACACATTTTTCCTGCCTTTAACCACAACACATGGGAAAAACCTCTCTGTTCATAAGAGCCATTGAATTTTTTGTGTTTCACTAACCAACCCCGCTTTGAGGGCACGTGTAAACAAAGCAGATGAGCTACCATATATCAAGGCTAACTTCTGATTTTAATTTTACGTTTGTCAAAAGTGTTCTTTCCACGTTGGTGGATGGATTTTCAGCAAAATGATCCCTACAAATCTGACAGATCAATATTTTGCTACTTTGTTATTTTACTACACTAAGTATGCCTAGAGGGTACAATTACTGAACAGTGTAACCTGTCTCAGTAACAGTGCATGCAGTAAAGACTGTAATGCTGTAGTTATACATGCAAAGTGCACAAAATGGTACAGAATAATCCCTTCTTCTCTATGCTCCACAGATGTAGCCTTTGCTGTAGCTTAACGAAAGCAAACAACCTTTCTGTTAGACTAGGCATCCTTGGCGAGGTCTCACCTAACGTTTTGCCTCTGTTCCCCAGGTTGTTGATGTGTGTTGGACTCTGGTTTTGCTGCTCTGGGCACTTTACCACTGCTATCCAGTGCTAAGGTGCAAGTGCTCCTATGTAACATGTATATGTATTTGGAGCTCCATCATTGGCATATTTGATTTACTAGTAAGTCCCTAGTGCAGTGCACAAGAGGTTCAAGGACCTGTAAATCAAATGCTACTAGTGGGCCTGCAGCACTGGTTGTGCCACCCACATTAGTAGTCCTGTAAACATGGCTCAGACCTGCCACTGCAGTGTCTGTGTGTGCAGTTTTAAACTGCCAATTCGACTTGGCAAGTGTACCCACTTGCGCGGCCTAAACCTTCCCTTTTCTTACATGTAGGATACCCCTAAGGTAAGCCGTAGGTAGCCCCATGGGCAGGGTGCAGTGTATGTTTACGGTAGGACATATACTAATGTGCTTTATATGTCCTGACAGTGAAATACTGCCAAATTCGTTTTTCCAGTTGCAAGGCCTAGCCCTCTCATTGAATAACATGGGGGCTATATTTAAATGTGATTAAAGTGTAGATTCCCTTTGGGAGTAGATGGACATGTGGAGTTTGGGGTCTCTAAGCTCACAATTTAAAAATACATCTTTTAGTAAAATTGGTTTTGAGCTTGTGTGTTTGAAAATGGCACATTTAGAAAGTAGGCATTTTCTTGCTTAAACCATTCTGTGGCTCTTCCTGTTTGTGGATTCCCTGTCTGGGTTAGTTTGACAGTTGGGCTGTTTGTACCTCTCTCTAAACAGTGACACAAAGGGAGCTGGGGTCTAGCCTGCATATCCTGATGAGCCATCTGGGCTAATAGGGAGAGGAGAGGTCACTTACACCTGACAGAGCTGTGCCTGCCCTCACACAATGCAGTCTCCAACCCCCTGGTGTGTGTCTGGGGCCTGGCCTGGGCAAGGCAGGATCTCACAAACAAGAGAGACTTTCCTTTGAAGAAGACCTACTTCAAAGGCAGAACTGGGTATAAGAAGGACACCCAAACCCCTAAAAATTAGATCACTTCTGGACATCAAGAGGAACCTCTGCCTGGAGACGAGCTGAAGAGCTAAGGAGATGTGCTGTCCTGCCTGTGGCTGGGCTTTGTGGAGCTATCCTGCAGTTGCTGCTTCTGCCTGTGCAAGGAGACAAAGAATGGACTTTGTTGTGCATTCCTGCTTGAGAAGAAATCTCCAAGGGCTTGTCCTAAGCTTGCCTACTGTTGTTGAAGTCTCAGGGCCATCAAAGACTTACCCTGCCAGCATCTGGACTCTCTGCAGAGACTCCTGCCCTGCCTAGTAGTGCCCTATCCAGTTCCTGGGGCCTTGACAGGTGAAGCTGGCAGACCAAGAATGAAAATCAACGCACAGACCAGCGTGCAGGGAAAATTTCGACACACCTCCCGAGATGCGGCTGAGAAACGATGCGCCGCCAGCTTCACGGCTGAAATATACACTCCACCTGCATCGTGGCCGGAAGATCAACGCACGCAGCTTGAGAAACCACGCACAACACCCACTGACAGAGGCTGATAATGTCGCAACCCAAATAGTGCAGTTTTGTTGATACTGTGCAGCAGGATTTTCGATGCAAACCTCGCTGGGTGTGGAAAAACAACGCACAGCCTGCTTGGACCCGAGGGTGCTTGTCCAGACAGAAGCATTGCTCTCCTGCAGAGAGAAGGAATTACGCACGCCAACCCGACCGGAGGAGGAACGCCACATGGTCTCGCTTGCGGGTAAGAATTGAACGCATTGCTGCCTTTTTTCGATGCACACTCGCGCATGCAGTATTATTTTGACGATACCCAGGTACTTTTGAACACTAACAGTGTTATTACTGTTTTCTCAAGGAATTAAGACTCTTTTTACTTTTTCATTCATAACTTTACTTGTGTATTTTTGTTTTTTTGGTCTTGTTTTGTTTAGATAAATATTTCCTATTTTTCTAAACTTGTGTTGTGCCATTTTGTAGTGTTTTCCCTGAGTTACTCTGTGTGTTGGTACAGATACTTTAAACCTAGACACTTAAGTTAAGCCTGCCTGCTCATGCCAAGCTACCAAGGGGATGAGCAGGTGTTAGCTGAGAGTGATTCTCCTTTACCCTGACTAGAGTGAGGGTCCTTGCTTGGACAGGGGGTAACCTGGCTGCCAAACAAAGACCCCATTTCTAACACTTTCCAACTTCACATACCTAGTACCACTGCAACTATTTATCTTCTTTGAGCCACAGTCATATGATTGCATATGTGGCTATCAATGTAAGATGCCAACAGCAGTCACCATTGACTGAGAATGTCTAATACACGAAGCTAGAACCTCACTGGAATGAAAAAGTCTCTTTCATGGTGACAGACATGTATCCCTGCCCTGAGTTCCCCAAGTGCAATGATGGCTGGATCCTTGGTGCTGATTTCTGACATAGGCCTATCTCACAGATTGTGGTTTTGTTGGACCGGGAGGGGCACCCAAAGCGCTACCCTCATGGTGGTGGTGAAAGGCTACTGCCTTTGCCAAGAGTTAAGCAGCACATGTGCAGTGGTGGAAGCATACTGTGTAGTTATCAGTAGAAGTAAATAAGCAGTTTTTGTCTGTGTTCAGAACTGAGGCCTACAGGTTCTCTCATGTAAAGTTCTGCTGCTGTGTGCTTAAGTCACCCTGGGGCTACATTGTGTAATTATGTAGTGATGTGCAGTCCATGTTTGTTGTATGCATGTGCTGGCTGTGTGTGTCTGTGAATGGTACAATGCAAGGAAGACTCTGGGTTCCAATTTGGGAGACCCAGGGCTGACTGGAGAAGCATGAGGAAGTAGAGGAATACCCCATGACAGATATGGGGATTATTGCATTCCTGTGAGACGGGTGGGACGAGTACTGGAGGAGAGAGGGCCAGGCTCTCCAGAACACTTCAAAGGATACTCTTTAATTCAGAGAGAGATAACTGGAAAGGGGTTTTGGCACATTCTAGGAAGGCAATAGGGCTGATAAGAGAACCATAAAGAGTAGGGTAGTACACATATCACTGTGGCTGACATCCAGGTGTGGAACTCTAGTCACTGCCATGATGGATTGTGAGGCTATCCGATTTGATAGTGCGGGATCCTGATGAGTGGATATCTGAGTGAGTTGTGAGGAGATGCCTGCTGCACTGATCGGGTTGCTGTCTATATGCATGCTTAAGTCAGCGACCACTGTGTGCCAGAGGAGGGCTGCCATGAAGTGAGCTGTGAATTTTTCTCCACCAATAAGGGCTTTGACCATGTAAATGGTTAAGTCAGTGACCCCCGCATGCTAGGGAAGGGCCTCTCTGAAGTGAGCTGTGAACTTTGCTGCAACGATCAGCCCGCTGCCGTGTTTGGTGTGAGTCGCTGACCCTGTAAGTAAGAGGGGCCACAGTGAAGGTTGGTGTGCTGATCAGGTATTTTCCCATGTGCATTGTGATTCGGCAACCCTGCATTCCAGAGGGCACCCCAGTGATAATTACCATGCTGCTGTAGCCATTGACAATGTGCAGTCTGAGTCATGGGCCCCATACGCCAGAGTGGGCCAGCATGAAGAGAAACCTGCTTCTGTGCCAATGGGCTCTTGCCTGAGTGGTCACCCCTTGTGCCAGAGGGCGGCCACCGGAAGAACACAAGGGGCACACACTGCTGGATGCCATCATTGGGAGAAGAGGTCATTGTGGTGACCTGTGCTGTCTTAATCCCTGACTGAGGATCCAGGAACCACTGTCATACCCTTCCCCCCAAAAGGAAGGCTAAAGGAGATTGAACGTTGCACCGGAGGAGCGTCAAGGTCACCGAGACACTGCCCTTGCAGAGCCACAGTTGTGATTCGCACGCAAGGCAGCCCCTGCTGTGTCTGTGAAAGAGATGCCATTCAAGTGCTATTGGTTGGAAAATCCTTGCTGGTGTGGGTAAGACTGGGCTACCGGCCAGAAGGCTCCAGGGAGCTTGTCTGGCTGATAGCGCTTTGAAGCTGGAACACTTTTGACTTTTCTAAGGGAGTCAAAGTGGAACTCCTGGGACTCAGACTGCTATTGGGGCCTAACCTGAATATCACCTATAGAGAATATCCACTACCACCAGTGAGAGGTGGTACTGCCACTTCATACTAGAGCACGGACCCCCAGGGCTGTGTATATTGTTTGTGTATGTTGTATTTCATGTTCATTTATAAATTCTGCTTTTAATATTAAAGGAAGTATTTGACTGAAAAATGACTTATTCTAAATATTGAACATATTTTGAGTTGTGAGCCTGTGTTTATTCCCTGTAGCTACCTTTCCACTGGGAAGCCTTGGACTGTTCAACCCACGCTACCACTGGGAGTCAAGTGCTGAATGGGTACTTGGCCCATCTGCTCAGGAAATCCATAACAGGTCAGGTCCTGGGACATCAGTTGGGCCTACTAGCTCCTACCTGCACTGTGGCCCTCTGAGCGGGATTCTGACAAATCCATGCTGGGGGAGCCAACACATTTAATGATTTTACCCCTGTAAATCAACCATGCCAAAACAGAATTTCTCCTCCTCTACTACAATGATTTTTTCCACCTCACTAAAGTGGATTCACTTTTAGATCAACTCTCTTCTGGGTGTTTTCATTACACCAAATCCTCATACTAAATCATTTGACTTCACAATGAACATTCCTCCAGGTTAAGCTGCTCAGGATATCAAAAAAATTTAGTAGGCCAGTCCCATATCAAATCTATGGTGAATTCTGTAGATTAGTCTCATAGTGAAAGAGGCAACAAGATCATTTTTGACCTTCAAATACATCAGTGACACCCATAAAAGCAGGAGTCAATACTGCTGTTTGTTTGACCCAAGAAGCAAAGGAACCTAATGACATACCCAGTGAGCTTCAATGGGATCAGAGTATGGCCAGATTTAACTTATACACTTAAATATTAAGCATTATGGACAAAGGTATCTGCCTTTGACTACATCCTTACCTGAACAATATACTCCATATCACAAAGGGTTTCTTAGATGCCAGGAGCAAACTTATGGTATGAATTGAAATCTCAAAAAGCAGAAAGTGGAAAATGTTGAAGCAAGCCTTCTCCTACCAGGAGCTAGGAATCTGGACTAACTTCCTGAAGACATCTGACTAGGACCTATATTGTTGTCCTTCCTCAAGTCTCTGAAGGTCATATTTTTAAAGGTTGCTGTTGGAAACAAATCCCTTCTTTCCTATAATTTTTGAGGAATATGATTTTTAGGTATAACTTTTGTAACTGTAACTTTCCATCTTCTTTGTGAAGTGTACTGCTGCCCTAGTGGCTAGGTCTGTGTTGTATATACCTTAAATATATGTTACTCAATCCAAGAAACTTTATTTCGGCTACAAGAGCCATAAAAGCGCATAGCAGCAATAAATACACAAGTAATAAATATAACGATACATATAATGATAAAATGGAATAAAAATAAAATAAAATGCACTCACACAATATGAAGGGACAGTCTTGTTGGAACCATTAAGCAGATAAAAATTTCCCTCTAGTGATACAGCTAGCTCCCAGGAATTTGGCGACGGCAATCACTAGCGTTGGCCTAGTGTCTGATCTGAGGATTCGCAGGGCTAATTCAGAGCTGCGGACTCTCAGCAGTCTGCATGCCGGGGCCAGCCATTTCCTGCGTGAGGCGGTATATGCGGGGCAGACAAAAAGGAGGTGAGGGAGGTTCTCAACGGGGGCTTTACAGGATGGACAAGTGGCTGATTCTTAGTGGCAGTGTTCCAATGCAGAGCTGAAAGTACAGTTTCCTTTCCCTTGGGACCGTGATTATCTCCCAAAAAGCCTCATACTTGCATTTCTCTTTTATGTTAACAAAGTCACAAGAGAATGTAGTGTGAAGTGCAGCCCCTAGATCTTCGTGGTCTGCCATTTGCCAATATCGATTCTTTAGTTAGCTTTTCGAGGGAAAGACGGAGGTGGTTGGTGAATTCCAGAGCTCACTGAGCCCGAGTGAGTAAAGTGACCCCTTGATGTATCGTAGACAGGGGGTGCTGTGAAGGTGATCAGTTTTTAAAATAACCTGCAGGGCTTCAGTAAAGGTTTCAAGCTCTGGGGTAGTCCAGAGACGCCGCCAGTATAGGAGAGGGCGTAGGCAGGCTTTATGACCGATGCGTTTAAGCCAAGATCCTTAAAAAAGGAGTGGAGTGCTTGGCAGAAGGGACACAAGGTTTCTTAGGAAATTGTTTTCAGCGATGGTTATGTCTTGGATTTTAGAATAACCCCATAGTTCAGCCCGTAAAGCACAGAGGTTACGGCCTGGGCTTTGTATATCTGTATTGCTGGGCGGATTGGTTTTGTATACGAGAGGTGAAAGTTTTTTAATAGTACCCCTGTTTTTTGCTTTAGTTTTAAGGCTTGTTTCCCTATGTGTGATTTCCAAGCCATGTTTTCAGTCAATGCTATACCCAGGTAGCTGAAAATGCCTACCTTCTCAAGTGTGGTGACCTCTAGTGTAAACTTCCCTCTAAAAGATCTATGGAGATTGAGGGTCATTAGTTTTGTTTTAGAGGCATTGATTTCAAGTCCCCGCGTTGAGCAGAATTTCTCAAAGCACGTGAGGAGTTTCCTTAGTCCACTAGGAGTCTTAGATATCAGGAGAGTATCATCTGCAAAGAGCATGACAGGAATTTTTTGTGTGCCAAGTGATGGTGCGTCAGCCTCCACTCTAAGCAGGTATGGGACAATTTCATTAATATACAGAGAGAAGAGGGTTGGGGCGAGGACACATCCTTGCCGCACACCCCTTGATACATGGATTCTATCTGTTAGTTGCCCCTTATTGTCCCACCTGACTCGTGCGTAGTTGTCCTCGTGGAGCCGTATCATTAGTGCTAGGATGTGCTCCGGGATTCCCATTCGGGAAAGAGTGTCCCATAGTTTATTGCGAGGTACTAGGTCAAAAGCAGACCTTAGATCCACAAAAGCTACATAAAGACTCCCTTTACCAATGAGCACTGTTTTCCAGTATAAAAATAGGAACCTGAGGGCTTGGTCAGTAATAGATATTTTTTTCCTGAAACTGGCTTGGAGGGGACTAAGGATATCATGTTCAGTCATCCAGTCTTCAATCTTTCCCAAGAGGCAGTGGCAGAAGACTTTTTGCACACAGTCAATTAGACTGATTGGTCTGTAGTTGCAGGGGAGTGATCTGTCACCCTTTTTAATGATCGGGACAACAATTGCCCCTTTCCAGGACTCAGGGATGGGGACCCCAGATGCTATTGCGTTCGCTATGATGGTGAGGTATCTTGACCAGGATGCAATATCGGTTGAGAACAGGTCTGTTGGGACACCATCCGAGCTAGGGGCCCTGCCATGTTTTATGGTGCCTAAGGAAAATG
Source organism: Pleurodeles waltl (assembly GCF_031143425.1). NCBI lineage: Eukaryota > Metazoa > Chordata > Amphibia > Caudata > Salamandridae > Pleurodeles > Pleurodeles waltl. The sequence continues at coordinate 1,846,677,722 of NC_090440.1, forward strand.
TTATGTCACTTTGAGAGAACAGCTGGGGCACTTCAGTGGTGGGTACTGGAGAAGTGTTTAGGCAGAGGTCCAAGTGAACAGGAGTGGGGCTATCGTGGTCATGGGAGTACACCCTACTAAAATGGTCTACCCAGTCTTTTGGGGCGATGTTGGTTGTTATGTTCAGTCCACTGCTTTCTGGGCCTCGCGCTGCCAGGGACCAGAACTGACTACAGTTCCTCTCGCGCACTGCGTCGCTAAGTGCTGTCCACCACTTATCATCTTGGTCACGCTTGGCTTTGCGTATGGCTGACTTGTAGGAGTTTCTAGCTAGGCAGATAGCGGTGGCATCCTTGGATTTAATAGCTTGGATTAAGTGCTTATTTAAAGACCGGCACATTTTATTGAACCAGCGGTGCCTACCTTTGGGTCTCTTGCCGTCGTGGGCTGTGTATACTGAGAAGTGGGCTGCGATATCCCTAAAGCATGAGGTGTGAATTAAACTCATTTCCTTATAGGTGATTGCGGGACTCACCTCTAGGTTCATTAATGTAGTCTTTAAGGTGTTATTAGCTGCGTTAATGAGTGCGGGCCGAGCCGCAACCTTATCCCACTTTAGGTGTCGTTTGTCGTTAACAAGGCTAATACCCTCTGGTGCTGCTGCTGAGGAGTTAATTGTGGGCGAGTAGTTGCCCAAAGCTAACATGTGGACAGAGAGAGGATTATGATCACTTTCAGTTCTTTCAATGATCGTCATGTTGATGACTAAGGGTCATAATCTTATGTCGAATAGACAGTAGTCGATTCTGCTGGTGTGGTTGGTTTTGTTGAATGTGTGGTGGCCTTTGGCATCTGATTTAGTTCTGCCATTTAGTGCCTTGAGCCCAAATTCCATGGTTAGTGACTTAACTTGGACAGCGACCTGCGTCCATCTCTTGATGGGTGGAATGGACAGGGCGGGGATAGACCAAGCTCGATCCTCCTCGTCTGTGGACCTGAGATCATCCCAGTCTAGAGGTTCAAATGTGACATTAAGGTCACCTGCCACAATGGTTTTATGATGGCAGGGGCAGTTTTGCAAGAGGGCTGCCAGGGCACAAAGGGTTTGGGAGACTTGACCCCCCGACCCCTCGAGTGTAGATATTGAAGATGTTCACACAACAGTGTCAGGCCCGAATGATGGATGAAGACCTAACAGGTCGGGAGAATCGGTGGGTAGCTGTAATATACGACAGTTAAGTGATGTTCTGATCCAGATGGTCAAGCCCCCAGAAGGCCTGCCTCTAGTACTGGGCACGGCGGGGATGTGGAAGTTTGAGTAACCTGTTCGAAAAAGTGGATCAGTTGACCACGTCTCTTGGAGAAGACATATATCATGTTCTTCAATAAAAGAGGTAAAAGATGGAAGAGGGAGAATAGATTTAAAACCTGCCACATTCCATGAAAAAAGTCGTACCCCAGTGAGTGGAGGAGCTATCCTGTCTAATTGCTTGGTATTTACATAATTAGCTGCCAAAGATTGGTTCGGCAGATGAGGTTGAGTAGGGAGAAGTGGATCAATAAAAATGTTGCTCAGTGAGACCTGGGGTGGGTGGTGATGTTCCTCTAATGAGGCTGACCCGGCCCTGATAAGGGAAGTGCTTGCAGGCTTAGCTATTGGTTCTTGATTTGATGGGCATTATTCCTGCAAGATGAGAGGTGCAGTACTGTCATATTTGTACAGCAAGCCGTCAGAGGTCTGGGGGGATATGTCATGAGAGGGAGAATGAGTACTTGCACTAGCAGTGTTATGGATTGCAGCAGGCCTGGAGGAGATTGATATATGTTTGTTATGTGTTTTTTCAGCATAGATTTTAGACAAAGCTTTAAGTCAATCGTTCTCACCAAGGGTAGATACATTTTTTTCTGGGCAGTAGCTCGGGCAATCCCCGTAGTGCATGAGTGGCCTAGGGTATTTGAACTGGATGCGCAAGTGTGCTTGTTCTTTAATCTAGAGCCACCAAATTGTCCACCATGGTCTCGTCCTTGAGTGTCAGTTTTAAAATATCAAAATGTGTTCCCGGGTCAGGCCATCTTGCAATGTTAATTATGTCCTTGCGCATCACAGAGCGACAGCCTCTTACATGGTGAATCCAGTGAATTGCCTTGTTTTTAATAGAGTCTGCCCTTTCCTTTTGTATCGATGTATTTAACTTGGGAACGTTAACCATTAGAACTACATTTCCTGATTGATACCAATCAGTGGCAGGCTGGGCAGAGTATTTTGGGGCAGTATTGCTCATGAGTTTGGGAATTATGTGATGGACGTCTAGGGTATATCCTGCGCCTGAGCTGTTATGCTAAGGAGGCTTATGGGAGTTCTAGGTCTTAACACCGGCTGGAAGGAGGCCATCACAGCTGAGTGCCGGAAAAATTGGCAGATTCGTCGCGATGCCTGGTAGGGGTGGGATTTGGGCAAGGTTCATGGTAGCCGTGTCATCTGGAAGAGTTAACTGTTTTACTATTGCAATTAAGGAGTTAACCTTAAGCTCAAGTTCTAATACTTCCTTTTTTAATTCTTGTATGCATTGAGTGTGCTGTGGGTCTATGTAGGTTGAGTGTGTGTTTGTGGCTGTTAGCCCGTCCACCCTAATACCTGGGTCAATGTCATCATGTGATACTAGGGCGTTAATTAACGGGTTAAAGCGGTTGCTGCACTGGATGAGATCGTTAGGGGCCAGTGGTGGCTCGTTCACTAGAGATGGAGCAGTGTGGGTGATAATATTCCTGCCCTCGCCCTGCCCTATAGTGGCTGTGTCCTATTCCCCACGTTTCACAAAGATCTCAGCAATTTTCTTTGGGCCAGCCCTCCTTTTGGTTGGGGAGTGCTCCCCCTCCAGTACCGTTGGGATTATTTCCCTGAGGAGTAGTTAAAATTCCCTCACATTCACCCAAAAGAGAGTCAATTCTGTCCATAATGCAGTTATGCCTTTTCCGCTTAGCTTTTAGCACTGCCCCTGCCCCAGCCTCTATTGCTTTCCTTTTACCCATCTGGAACTGTTATTGGTGATAAAGTGTTCTACAGAGTATCAATATAATAATGCAGCCTACGGGATAGCACAGTATTGACAATAGCGTGCAGCGCTAAGATCATTGATGCCTGCTTGAATGGTCGATGGTAGGGGGGTGGCCCAGCCCAGCCTCTTCCGGGCTCCGACGGGCGTGGACGGGCCCGCGTGCGTCCTGGGCAGCGAGGAACCCCCACGTGCTTTATAGCGCTCGTTGGTGTCAAGTGGGTGCAGGTGAAAATGGCGGCCTCCTGGGGCCTCAAAGCAGCTTGGGATATGTAGTCCCTCTCAAGTCTTTAGCGCGTCCCGCGCAGCGAGGTGCCCCCACGCGCTTGACAGCGCTCGTTGGTGTCAAGTGGGTGCAGGTGAAAATGGCCACCTCCTGGGGCCTCAAAGCAGCTTGGGGTATGTAGTCCCTTTCGAGTCTTTAGCATGTCCCGTGCAGCGAGGTGCCGCCACGCGCTTTACAGCGCTCGTTGGTGTCAAGTGGGTGCAGGTGAAAATGGCCACCTCCTGGGGCCTCAAAGCAGCTTGGGATATGTAATCCCTCTTAAGTCTTTAGCGCGTCCGAATTCATTTCCATGTTACGCAGCCCCGTTGTATTTAACGAGCCTCCCGGTTGCGTGCAGATACATTTTTTGGAGCAGCTCAGACTACAGCCCTGTGTCCGTGTTGGCAATCCCTTGAATCCCTGAACATAAAACCGGTCCCGGCTTCACTGCATGATCATGCTAGGCAGCTGCCTATTGCGCCCCTCGGGAGGCCGCCTGACCAGCCCTGTAAGCAGCAGAAAGGCCCGCACTCCCAGCAGAGGGTGGTGAAACGCCGCCTTGCAGCGGCACTGCAGCTTGGCTCCTTTCAGACATGCTCATTGTCTTGGTTTCACTCTGTGTCCTTGTGTGACTCCTCGCTGCTGCCATGCAGCCCTTTCAGGCACAGCCGGGACGTGCCCGTGCTCGCCTCCTTCCCACTGCTTGGTCCCGGCTGTTTACTGTTCAGTCACACGAATTAACGCACACAGAGAAAATCCAAGAAATGTGTCACTGAAAACATCTGTACCTCCCATCCCTAAGCATTAAAGGCTGTATTGATCTTGCCATAAAATGAATCCTGTAGAGTTCTAAGTATCAAGTCCTTAAGTCACTGAGCAATCATACTGCCATGTTCTAATTAACCTGAACACATCAGCAACTGAGAATTATCAACGACTGTCTAATTCTCAGGGAATGAGATGTGATATTTGTCAACTGGAATGGTTTCAACAAGAGTAAGGAAACAGTGAAAGAAGTGGGAATGAATAGGAATTGATACAACACAGAGTCAATCTCCTACTGCTTTATTCCTGTACTACTGTTCATTTTCCCTCATTCAAACCACAAATTTTCCAAGAACCCAAGAAACACATAACCTTCTTACATTTGTAGGCAAAACCTCCCAGTATTACACTTGGGAATGGTTGAAGTAAGCTATTATCTCACTGTAAATGTGATTGTAAAATTGGCTGTTTCACCATCACCAAATGAAGACTTCAAAGGTGTTAGTGCGCTTCATTTTCATGGGAAGAGAGAGAGAGTGGTTACTTAGTCACATCACATTTATTTCTTGCTGTGATGTGGATCTGTTGCCATATGATTTAAACATTACATGAATAACAACCCTGCAAGTCAATGCTGGACTGTCTAATTTAAGTTACTTAAACACTAGCAACAGGTTTTGGTCAGCCTTCAAGATCTAACAGCCATGTATGGAAGTGACGATCTATGCTCATCCCCTAAAGTATTTGGATCCATTGTAGGTTCAGATACGATAGATGAATGCCAGATTTTGGTCTTCCAGAATTCACATTACTCTTGCATTAAGGATTGGACAGCCCTGCTGAAAAAGTGATGTTTTTGCACATGAAATGCATGACAGTGCTTAGGAGAAGTGGAGTCAAGGCTCTACCATTACAGGTATTTACATAGTGCAAACAAACGTTGGTATTGGCTTATAAAGGAGAGCATGATGTTTCTATGCATGAAGAACTAATATATCCTGATTAAAAATGATGTTCTCATTAAAGTCCCACTGAGAAATATCTTAAGTTGTTTGGGGGCCTGGACAACCCATATTTTGAGGGCTACTGTATGAAACAAATTTGAATGTTATTACCCATTTCCTGATGATTTGCGCTCTCAGTGATGCAAAACAATACTGAATATTATATGAACCTTTAAATGGGTCACAAAATAGTTATAATATGTCTTGCCTGGAGCCCATAAATCCTCAGATGACACTGGCTAGAGAGGGATGGGGTCAAGGGATGATATACCGCTTTCCAGTGTAAGTGCCTTGACCCCTAAAAACATGTAGAATGAGCTAATCAATGATTGGGATATTTAAGTTAACTCTAAGTCCCTAGAATATAGTACTCTCTTTATGTGGAGCCTTTGAGTTAAATGCAATTAGTGGACTGCAACTCCTATTGATCCACTATTAAATTGAAAGTGCAAAGCATGTATTCAGGCCTGCTCCTGCAGTGTAAAGTTTTAGAAGTGCTAATTTGACCCTAATTCAAGCAGTCAATCCATCACTTTTTCCATATTTTTTAGAAAGTTAGCATTTTCCTGCCTAAAATACTATAGTAGCCCTTTCTGGAATATTCCCAAATTGTCATTTGGCAGCCTGCCATTCAGTGTGATTTGATTTCAGGGAAGGGAACAAAAAGGCCTTGGCTGGGAGGTGGTGTGATATTCCACTGACAGCATGGACTGACCCCCAAATTCCAGGGATTCTCCTCTTGCCAAATCCTAAAAGCTGGGGCTTAAAAACTTCACAGAGGATTTTTGACAAAAGAAACCGAAGCTACCACTGGACTCCCGTCGAACCACAGGTGCTGACCGTGAATTATCGGTCAGGTTAATAATGGTGGTTTGGATCCCTGAAAGAACTTTGATTTCCCAAAAAGTTCTTAAGTCCGAAGAAAAAAAAACTTCACCAGGAGCTGACGGTGTAAGTATCTGGCCAACAGAAGACCTTTCCAGGTTTCAAAATTTTAATTTCTCAAGCTTATAGCTTTCTGGCCAAAAGTTATGAGGACTTCATCCGTTGGATATTCAGCCTCATGGAACATACTTGTTCTACTTGGAACTCACTTCCCAAAGACCTCTGCTACAATCCTTCTTATACTTGCTCTGAATGGAATCTCAAAAGACTACTGCTGAATACATACCTTCACCTGCTCCCCTGACCCCTCTACACCACCAGAAACATTCGGTATGGAAGCCTGGCCCAGTTCAGCATTTAATCTTTCATTAATGTCTTGGAAGGACAATCCAGAATTACTTGATATTCTTTGAGATACATAAAATGTGTTACACTGTTTTTACTACTTCTGGTTAAACAATTTTAACCTTGAATCCCACTATCTATACTATGGGCCAGATTACGAGTCTGGCGGTCTCAAGACCACCAGACACGCAGTGGTGGTCAGACTGCTGCAACTGTGGTGGTCCAACCGCCACATTACAAGTCTGGTGGTCGGACCACCAAAAGACAGTTGTTTCTACCAGGATCTCTGATCCCGATGGACTGACGGCTGTCTTGGTTGCGATTAGCCAGGGTGGCGCTGAAGTCAGTGCTACCCAGGTGATTACAACCATGTTCTCCGCCAGGCCTTTCATGGCAGTGCAACCAGCAAGAAAAGGCAGGTAAAAAACAAGTTCTAGGGGCCACAGGGATGGCCCTGCAATGCCCAAACATTGTTGTTGGCAGTGCGGAGGCCCCCCTCCCCAACACCATCAGAATGCATGCTGTCTGATTAGCAGAATGTGCTCATTTCGAGGGTGCTAGGGAGGCCCCCTGTGAGGTGGCATTGGACTCTGCTCCACATGTGGAGCAGAGTCCATTACCATGCGTGTTTTCCACTGTCCTGACCGGAGGAAACCTTGGTTTCCACTGGTCAGCCCAGTGGAAAACTCCTAATAGGGAAGTGGGCAGGCCACCAGCTCTGCGGTGGTCTCCTCACCACAGGTCTAGCAGTCGGGTTTTCCAACCGTCCAACTCGTACTCAGGCCCTATGTTTCGCAAAGCTCTCTGTTACCCCTAGGTTTAGCCAGCACTATATAAAACTCTCAAATAAATACTTAAAAAAAAAGTTTCTATGTCAGAAGGTAAACAATTCCATCAAACCAACCCTGGTCCCTGTATCTGACCCATGCTCCATTGCCTTCACCCTTAACCTTTGACTTTGACCAGGTGTAGCAGGATCAAATCATATTTCCGGTTCTTTATATCTGATTTTTGTGGTGTTTGTGTCTATTTGCTCATTAAACTTTAGGCACTATTTTGACAAATTGGAGTGGGATTTTTATGCTGTTGTGTTTTCTACTTTTTAATTGTTTTGGCACTTATAAATGCTTTACACAATTCTAAGTTAAGCCAGGTTGCTGTGTGCTACCGACTCCTAGGGTTGAGTTAAGGTTTAAATTATTAAGGTCTAATTGGACCTAGTCAGGAATAGTGCCATTATTATTTGAAGAGGACTGCCACCCCATTTCAAATAACACGGTATGACTTTTACAGCTTTTAGTAACAGAGATGGCATTATTTTTTTTAAAGCTTTGCTAGGCTTAAAAATAATGGATTGTGTGTGCATGTTCTTTCTGGGTCCCCAAGCTCCCTGTCCTAAATATTGAAGGTATGTTTTCTTTTGTCCACCTTTTACTGGATCACCTTTTTAATACCTTATTTGAGCTTTTATTTCACTTTTGGTCTAATTAGGTATTATGCTCCTGAGCATCACATTTTATGTTCTGAAGCAAAACACTGAAAGGGGCTCAGCTCCCTTAAGACAACTGACCTTGACAGAAACATTGAAGCAATGATGTGATGTTTAATGTTCCTGTTCCCATGCAAGCAGAAGACAGTGTGCTTGTAGTCATTACTAATGCACAAAAAAATTCATGAAATACCTAGAGTACGGCGGTGGAATTTAATTAACCATATTCCATTTTCATGATTCTTTTTGAAGCATAAACTGCATTCATACATAAATGATAAATCCCTTTAACAGAATATTCTTGCAATCCTTCCCTTCCCATCCCAGTATTCTATTACAATATGTATGTTGAAACATCATTCAGGTACACACAATACATATGTTTGTGTCTAAATGGTTTTAGCAAATAATAAAATTGAGATATTAAAATCATAGGCATAGGCTAATATGTCAATTATACTGCTGCATAAATTCTGTATTCTTCTCATAGCCTATATTTCTGACTGCAGGAGAGTTCACGCATTAGAGATATAGAATTGAATTTAGGTTACAAGTTACAAACCAAGTTTTAAATGAATCTTTGAAAAGTAAATTGAGAAACAAGTAGCTTGAGAAATAAGGGCCTTCTATACAAAGGGTTTTTGCATACACAAACTCTATGACTCTGTAAATCAGGATGTGTGTGAACCTTAAATCCCTTTTTAAAATGTACGTTGCCCATTTAATGATTCAGAAAATGTTTTCAGAATCACTGATTTGATTGGAAGGGCCGTGTTAAGGGTACCTTATCATATGTGTTAATGCTTGGCAACCAAAATATGTGAACAAACCATTAATATTTTACCACCACCTCTTAGGAGGAGGAGGTAAACCATTTGCAAATGGGAAGGGGTCCCAAAGGAGAACCTTTCTTTTGTGAAAGTGGACAAAAACATTTGCAGCCAATCATAGCGGGTCACAATTTGTGACCAAAAATATTAAGATTTGTGAGGTAGGTCAAATTGTGGCCTACTACAATTTGTTATTTTGTGAACTTTTACAGAATCCATTTTTAGGACATGAGGACCTAAAATCCTGGCTGTGAGAATGCCAATTACTTTAAAAGCTAAATGTTTTCCATTTTAAAATGTTACATTTTTATCTTGAATGGTCTGACTATTACTTTAAAATCTTTTTCTGGAATACAACAATCTGCATCTGCCCAAGCAATGCTTCTAAAGGTAGATTTGACAATTGCACATGCCAGAGGCCACGGCATTCAAGACGGGTCTAGGTGGGCCAATGGTACCCACCAGATTCTTCCTCACTCATTACTTGTGTAAATCCAACACAGCAGGAACATTACTTTTAAAAAAGAACTGCCCGTCACACCCGCCCCTCCCCAAGGCTACTTATCTTTGCTTCCTGAAAGGGATGTTTTGGAGGGAAAATACCTAATTCTATCCAGGCTCTTTAGTTCCTTTTAGCCCCCCTAACTTTAACAGGTGTTTATTGGATAACCCGCATATGCTGTATGGTATGCAAACACTTCTAACCCTAAATTTTATCCATGCTTAATAATACCTTATCTTCCAGACCTAAATCTAACTATACTTCTCCGTCACTCTATGTATACTCAGCATAGCTCCACACCCTATCTGATGGCCAAACATTTGATTTAACAATTACCTAAAATGTAACATTCTAAAATATTTTAATGTAAATATCTTTAAAAATGTTCAAAGATTTTTCAATCCATTCAAAATAAAGCTGTTTAGATTTAAAACCCTTTTTTTTTTTTCTTTTAATCTGTATGATTTAGCCGTTTGTTCTAATACTCACAAAACAAAGCTTCAAGTCTCAGATGATACACAATTGCTTCTCCGCCACCTTAAGCTATATGTTTCAGCCCATGGTTAAAACTGTCACTTTATAAGTTCCCCCTTATTTCCAAACAGAATACTCATCATAGGCTGAGAGATTCACTTTTTGACCATTATGCTTACACAGTAGAAGATTGGGCTATTAGAACACATTGCCTTTAAAACTGTCCCGAAAACAGTTAGTTTCATTAGTGCACAACTGTACAAAAACCCTATTGCCTCTCTATGCTTGAATAGAAAGTATAGAACTGATTTATTATATAATGATGGGTTTTGCTACTTTGTGCCCAAAATGTTCTAAAGGAAATTATTTACAACTTACTTTTACATTTCATAGAAACTATGTTAGCTTATTACAGTATCCTTGAGGGCATGTTTTAGAGATTAAAGCCCTCATTACAAGTCTGGCGGTCCAAGGACTGCCAAACTTGTGGTGACAGCCAGACCTCTTCCCTTCAGGCAGTCCGACTTCCACATTATGACCCTGGTGGTGGGACCACCAGGGGACCATCATCCAAGCCTGGAACACAGTTCTCGGTGGCAAGACAGGGGTCAGCCACCACGGCACTGAACTCAGTGCTGCTGCACTGATCCTGTGTCCCGTTTCTGCTAGCCTTTCCATGGTGGGGACCCCGCCATGAAAAGGCTGGCGGAAACGCAGGGCAGGGCCCCCCGGGCAGGGCCCCCCCCCTGCTCAGCACTCTAGGAATGACCACTGTCTGCTGTGCAGACAGTGTGCATTCAAAGGGTGCAGAGGTCCCCTCTGTGCTACAGCATGATGAGCCAAGGCCAATGCTGCTACACAGTTCCCGCTTGGCTGACTGGCGGAAACCTCTGATTTTCAGAGGTTTCCACCAGTCAGCCCAGCAAAAACCATGCAATGGGCCCTGATCGGAGACCAACAACTCCACCGCGGTCTCCTCTCCGTGAATTTGGCGGTTGGCTTGTCCCTTCTCTGTGAATTCGGCAGTTGGCTTGTCCCACCGCTAAACTCCTAATGACCCCCCTAAGTTTCTGTAATAAACAAAACAAACAATGCTAGAAAATACATAAAGGAAATAACTCTCTTACTAGTTTTCCTGAACATCTACCACATTCAAATTTTAAACTTTATAAACAAATCATACTGATCAAAGTTCAGCAATTGTAAGGTTTTTATGAATGTAAACTATTTCTGTATTAATGCCATTTAAACAGAAGCATTTATACCAAAAGAAGAGTCATGTCAAAGAAGACCTTGGCTTGGGGAAACGCCAAACAACCATGGAGAAGCCAAATGCAAGTGGGTATATTTCTTCTATATTCCATGCTATGTAAACTAGAGAAAAGAGAAAAAAAGAGATTGTGGATCATAAGTTCACACTATCAGGTCACAGGTATCCTCAACCTGAATGTTGTCCTACAGAAATGTTATTTCATTTTGAACTGATTATAAGCCGAAGATTCATCACAAATGGCGCATGCCACCAATTTCATTAATTGAACTAGAAGCATCACGCTGAAAGGTCCGGAATTAAGAATGAGAAATTACTGAGGATTCGGTAAAAATGTACCAAATACTCCTCAGTTCTCCCTTAGTGTTTCTTCCTGACAAGCTTTTAGGTGGTACACACATTATCTGCAGAGTTATTGCAGATATTTTAATTGATATGGGTTGGGTAGCTCCAATTACTAGCTCTATCAGAATACAGGCTCACTCAAAATGAGGGACTTCAAAAGGGATGTAGTAAGTGGAAATTGGGTCAAATAGAGTAGAAAGTAGGAGGGACGTGTCAGGGTAATCTGACTAGTAAGCCTGAACTCTCAGTGGAATAGAAGACTGGATGACAAACGTTCTTTGACTGGTGCTACTATTTATCTTTGTTGAGAAGTAAGTTTTACTTGGTGATAATGTAGATACACATACGTTTTGAGGTAGACCCTCCTTTTATTCATGTTTGTGAATGGTGTTATAACATTAATAAAAGCTGAGCATATTCTATATCTATTTTAAAACATATCTTTATATTTCCTTCTTTGCCCTGCCAAGTGGTGCCCTATCCAGTTCCTGGGGCCTTGGAAGATGAAACTGGCAGACCAAGACTAAAAATCCACACACAGACCACCATGCGGGGAAAATATTGATGCACCTTCTGAGACACAGCTGAAAAACGATGCTCCGCCAGCTTTGCAGTGGAAATCGACGCTCCACTGACATCGCGGACGGAAAATCAATGCACGTGGCTGGAAGGATGATGCCCAACACCTGCTGATGGAGGCTGATAATGTTGCAACCCACATTGTGCAGTTTTGCTGATACCATGTGGCAGGATTTTCGACGTAAACCTTGCTGGGTGTGAAACAATGACGCAATGCCTGCCGGACACGAGTGCTGCCCGGATCGACGCATTGCTCCACTGCGGGGAGGAAAAACAACGCACGCCGGGCCGACCAGAGAAAGAGAAACAACACGCGGTCTCGCTTGCGGGTCAGAAATTTACGCATCGCTTACCTTGTTCGATGCACACTCACCTGTGCGTGTTATTTTCACGCTACCCAGGTACTTTTCAATGCAAACAGTATTTTACCTGTTTACAAAAGAATTTGAGACTCTTTTGCTTTTAAAATTTATAACCTGACTTGTGTATGTTAGATTTGTATTGGTTTGGTCTTGTTTTGTTTAGATAAATATTTTCTATTTTTCCGAGCCTGTGTTGTGTCATTTTGTAGTGTTTTCACTGAGTTACTGTATGTGTTGGGACAAATACTTTACACCATGACTCTGACGTTAAGCCTGCCTGCTTGTGCCAAGCTACCAAGGGGGTGAGCAGAAGTTAACTGAGGGTGATTCTCCTTTACCCTGACTAGAGTGAGGGTCCCTGCTTAGGCAGGGGGAAACCTGACTGCCTACCAAAGACCCCATTTCTAACAGGTACACTCGCCTGGTCAAACTGGCACTTTCAAACTGCACACACACACACACTGCAGTGGCAGGTCTGAGTTATCTTTACAGGGCTACTTATGTGGGTGGCACAACCAGCGCAGGAAGCGCACTAGTAGCATTTGATTTACAGGCCCTGGTCACCTCTAGTGCACTTTACTAGGAACATACTATCAACCCAAATATACCAATCATGGAAAAGCTAATTACACATACAATTTACACAGGAGCACTTGCACGTTAGCACTGGTCAGCAGTGGTAAAGTGCCCAGAGCACCAAAAACAGAGTCTATCACAGAGTCAAAATATGGGAAGCAGAGGAAGGAAAGACAGGGGAGACAAGCCAAGGATGTCAGGTCTAACACAGAAAAAGAGTCATACAACAGCAACACAAGTTGTTAAAATGTGGAAAATTGTATTTTCAGCTGGGGTGGGCGTAACTCATGTAATTTAGTGTAGATTAATCAAAAGTAATTACTTAAGAATTCTGCAAGATTATGCATGATTCTGCAAGAAAAGTAGGGTGCCAGAATGCAGTTTGCGCTAAGAAATACAGCTAAATGTGTTCTTAGGGTAACATTTTTCCCCAACATACACCTGGCATTTTGCACTATTTTCTTACCACAAAATGCTCCCTTGATCCCCAAAATGGATTTTAGGATGCATTTTGCACTAATAAATAGAGCTAATAGCAGCAACATATGAATAGCAAACAGTTGCTAAATGTGCTCTCAGAGTAGGACTTTTTACCCCAAATTGCTCTTAATTATGCAAGCATGAGTAATCATGTCATCATAAGTCTGAGTCAAAGACTAATGTGGAATTATCAAAATTACTCTGGTTTATTTGAAATTACACATGGCTTAATTTAAACTTGATTCATGAAACAAGTCTGCTAAATTGATATTACAAGTGCCTCTACCTCTATTCAATCAAATGGTCTACTTCATTAACGTCCTATATCCTTTACCAATCTATGGACTCCATTGTAAATGAGTGATACTCCAGCACCACCAAACTTGCAGTTTTTCAGCTGTATTTAAAGTCAGAAGAAGCTTTGTACTTATACTGTCAGAGTCTCTGCTTGCTCCTCTGTGTAAACTTCCGAATAGCAAGCCGTATCTCAGATGCTCACCACGTTACAATGGTGATCATCCCATGCTATTCAGTGTGAGGTGATCATCAATCATTTTTCTTGCCTCTGATTATGGAGTTAATTTTCACACATACAGATTGTTGATTGGATGCTTTAAACATGGTGCAAACTCATAAAACCTTTGGTCAGGCGGGAACCTCTACTTAGGGCTAATGGTCCACTGCCAGGGTAGAGGACACACAAGCTTTTGCTCTCTTGGTAGACATGTTCTTTGTGTGCTGGGTTCTGAATGACACCCTATAATTCACACATTCCACTTATTTAATCAAAACTCAGGCAGGTCTGACAGCACAATTATTATGCATTTTTATGTAGATGATATACAGTTTAAATTTGGCCAGTAATGTTACCTGTTTTTTATATGTTTCTATTCCTTTCTACTCCTTTTCTAGTTTGTGACTTTCCATAGACTATTTGAAGAACTGTTCATGAACAAGCAGCAATACTGTTTGTGAATAGTAGATCATTAACAGCAAGCTGTTTTATGCTTATATATATATATATATATATATATATATATATATATATATATATATATATATATTTAGTTGCTGTCCTACATTTTAAATTTACAATGTGCAGCAAGTGAATTACATGATCTTCTCATATTATCGATGTTGTTCAAATTATTGCCCTTCTAATTACCAATAAATCTTTTCTACACATCTAACAGTGCATAACTCCAAGGAGCATTCGGATGAAATTATGTTGTCCATAGTTTAAGTTGAACTGGGCTTTCCCAAACATCATGTTATATGTTGGGGCAACAGTTATACAAATCTGTTATATTATTATACCATTTTGTGACCCTGGAAAATATACCCTGGTCAGTATTGTGATACATATCCTCATCTGTTACAATAAATAGTGACATAATCTATTATAAACATTAGTTATTTAGGAAAAAAACATAACCTCAAAGGGTAACTCAATATCATTACATTAGCCACATTTGAGACAATTGAAAGGTTTGAAAAAAAAACCAATCCAACTTGAATATTTTCTTTGGCAACATCTGTCAATTCAATTATGTTATGGGGAAATCTAAATAAATGCTTAGAGTGCTAAGCAACATTCCATAATAATGTGTACTTAGGATTAATTGTATGTGTAAACAATTTTTAAAAAGGTAAAACAAGATACATTGGAGGACTCCAGCGAAATGCATAAATAGGGGCAGAATATGAGACCATCAACTATTTAAAAAGTTTATAGGATGAGTATTTTATTGCCCTCAAGCACATTTGTAACCACTGGAAGACATATTTAACCCAAGAACGTTAGCCATAACAGCCATGTCTCATATTATGACAAATTGTATGAAAATCAAAGAATACTGCTAATAAACTACCATTAGTATTGACACCTTTTAATAGCCCATCAAATTAAAGTATATTGCTGAAAGATATAGCTATTTTGAAGTGGAGCACTCATACCTGTTAAAGCTGTTCTTTCATAAACTGTAAATGAACATGTGCAAAATACATTTATAACCGACAAATGGAGACTGGTGGATTGACTTGGGAAAACTCTTAACAGTGTGCCAAATTTATAGCTTAGGAAGAGAAGAAAAATGAATAAGCATTATCTGAAAATGACTTTAGATAGTAGAGCAGAATATGGACTGAGTGCCAATAAGAGTTTAAACCAATAAGATCTGTGTTGTAGAGTCATGCTACCATGATAAATAATATCTAAATTTAGAAACACAATTACTAAATAAAGGAACACTATTGTATCTTATTATTTTAAACGTGTTGTGGCATACAGCCCACCTAAGCAGGAGCACAGTGAAGGCAAAGTATAAGAGGGATCCACATCATTGGATTCTCTGGCTCATGATGACTGTAAGTGTTCAAGTGATAGAACAAATTCAGGAAGAAACAATAGCTAACATTGACTGAAACATCATTCAAATCATTCTGAACTCAAATAAATTTTTGAGCTATCTGTTTTAAGAATTGTTATTACGAGAGCCCTCTCTAACTGGACTATGACATTTTTCAAATCATACTATAAACAGATTGCAATAAAGGCAACTTGAGGATATTGGTGCTGTTTGCTCACAGACAGAATTTCCATTTCTTCGATGTCAAACAACTAAATGAGAAACTCCTATTTTAGTGTAAATGCAGATAGAACCAACTTGGTGTTTCCTTTGTACTTTTATTATAATGCCTTCAAGGTACAAGGTAATACTCATTGTAGTGAATATTAATGGTCCCATCCGTGGCATAATGGGTTGAGTCACTAGAAACTACTGTCCTTCATGGCTAGAGGGGCATGGGACACAATAGCTACTAATTACACTGGAAAAAAGTAATTGATATTTATTAGGGTGTTTTGTAAAATACTTATTGTTTTCTTTTGGACTACAGCTAGACTGAAACTAGGGCCAGGACTCTTAAGAATACATTCCTACTACATATTCTAAAATGAATGTGCCCCAGGGAAAAGTAATCTTTATGTTAAGCTAGCGAAGATGTTGACAAGCTTCATCTGACATCCAAAGAGATTCTCATGAATTTCACTGAGGAAATTTAAAATTTAAAATTCAGTTTGAAAAAGGTGACATTGGTGATCCTAACTTTTAAGAGTGTTATGTCTAAATCAGGCCAGGTCAAACGCTGTTCATATGAAATTACTAAATGACTTTACATAACAAATTAGGAATTAACAAGATTATTAGTCACAGCATTTCTTTTTGTGGGCAAATCAAGGTCTCAATATATCAAAAGAAACTGTGATCTTCCACAAGAAACCATTTACATCTAAAACACATTCTCAAAGACATGAGTCATAACATCGAAAATCTTGAACCAAAAGCCACAGCCATCCTTCAAACAGCATTTCGCTCATAAAATATACCCCAAGATCTAAACTGTGTTGCCATCTAGTGAATGACAAAACTCACCTATTGATTAAAAGCATGAAATGACTTGAGTGGAAGCGGACTACTGAAATATGAGAACTAGACAGGTATAAATATCTTAAATATTTTGTAAATTAAGATTTAAATTACCAGCACCTTCAATACAACACAATATAACGCAACGCTGTGCTAGACTTCATACAACATAGAAAAACATAATGTTTTTGAAGGTGGCAAATAGTAGACAACCCAGGATCAACTTGAAAACTGCTTCCACATGTTTATTCAATATTCTATCTTTTGCAATTTTGTTTAGGAAAATGTCAATATATGAATAAAGACAAGTTTAACCACTTCGCTGCCAGGCCTTTTCCCCCTCCTGTGCCAGGCCTTTTTTTGCCTATTTGGGGCAGTTCGCGCTTAGGCCCGCATAACTTTTTGTCCACATAAGCTAACCAAGCCAAATTTGCGTCCTTTTTTTCCAACATCCTAGGGATTCTGGAGGTACCCAGACTTTGTGGGTTCCCCTGAGAGAGGCCAAGAAATTGGCCAAAATACAGGGAAAATTTTGTTTTTTTCAAAAAAATTGGAAAAAGTGGCTGCAGAAGAAGGCTTGTGGTTTTTCCCCTGAAAATGGCATCAACAAAGGGTTTGCGGTGCTAAACTCAGCAGCTTCCCAGCTTTCAGGAACAGGCAGACTTGAATCCGAAAACCCAATTTTTCAACACAATTTTGGCATTTTACTGGGGCATACCCCATTTGTGCAATTTTTTGTGCTTTCAGCCTCCTTCCAGTCAGTGACAGGAATGGTCATGAAACCAATGCTGGATCCCAGCAACCTAAACATTTCTGAAAAGTAGTCAAAATTCGGAATTCAGCAAGGGGTCATTTGTGTAGATCCTACAAGGGTTTCCTACAGAAAATAACAGCTGAAAAAGAAAAATATTGAAATTGAGGTGAAAAAAACATCAATTTTTCTCTACTTTTTACTCTGTAACTTTTCCCTGCAATGTCAGATTATCGAAAGCAATATACCGTTACGTCTGCTGGACTCCTCTGGTTGCGGGGATATATAGGGTTTGTAGGTTCATCAAGAACCCGAGGAACCCAGAGCCAATAAATGAGCTGCACCCTGCAGTGCGTTTTCATTCTATACCGGGTATACAGTAATTCATTTGCTGAAATATAAGGAGTAAAAAATAGCTATCAAGAAAACCTTTGCATTTCCAAAAAGGGCACAAGATAAGGTGTTGAGGAGCAGTGGTTATTTGCACATCTCGGAATTCCGGGGTGACCATAGTAGCACGTGAATTACATGGATTTTCTCAAATAGATGTCTTTTTTACACACACCCCTATATTTGGAAGGAATAAATGTAGAGAAAGACAAGGGGCAATAACACTTGTTTTGCTATTCTATGTTCCCCCAAGTCTCCCGATAAAAATGATACCTCACTTGTTTGGGTAGGCCTAGCGCCCACGACAGGATATGCCCCAAAACACAACCTGGACACATCACAGAAAACAGAGCTGTTTTTAGCAAAGTGACTACCTGTAGATTTTGGCCTCTAGCTCAGCCGCCACCTAGGGAAACCTACCAAACCTGTGCATTTCTGAAAACTAGAGACCTAGGGGAATCCAAGGAGGGGTGACTTGTGTGGCTCAGACCAGGTTCGGTTACCCAGAATCCTTTGCAAACCTCAAAATTTGGCTAAAAAACCACATGTTCCTCACATTTCTGTGGCAGAAAGTTCTGGAATCTGAGAGGAGCCACAAATTTCCTTCCACCTAGCGTTCCCCCACGTCTCCCGATAAAAATGATACCTCACTTGTGTGGGTAGGCCTAGCGCCCGCGACAGGATATGCCCCAAAACACAACGTGGACATATCACAGAAAACAGAGCTGTTTTTAGCAAAGTGTCTACCTGTAGATTTTGGCCTCTAGCTCAGCCGCCACCTAGGGAAACCTACCAAACCTGTGCATTTCTGAAAACTAGAGACCTAGGGGAATCCAAGGAGGGGTGACTTGCGGGGCTTGGACCAGGTTCTGTTACCCAGAATCCTTTGCAAACCTCAAAATTTGGCTAAAAAAACACATGTCCCTCACATTTCTGTGGCAGAAAGTTCTGGAATCTGAGAGGAGCTACAAATTTCCTTCCACCCAGCGTTCCCCCAAGTCTCCCGATAAAAATGATACCTCACTTGCGTGGGTAGGCCTAGCGCCGGCGACAGGAAACACCTCAAAGCACAACGTGGACACATCCTAAATTTTGGAAAAAAACAGAGCTGTTTTTAGCAAAGTGCCTACCTGTAGATTTTGGCCTCTAGCTCAGCCGCCACCTAGGGAAACCTACCAAACCTGTGCATTTCTGAAAACTAGAGACCTAGGGGAATCCAAGGAGGGGTGACTTGCGGGGCTCGGACCAGGTTCTGTTACCCAGAATCCTTTGCAAACCTCAAAATTTGGCTAAAAATACACATGTTACTCACATTTCTGTGGCAGAAAGTTCTGGAATCTGAGAGGAGCCACAAATTTCCTTCTACCCAGCGTTCCCCCAAGTCTCCCGATAAAAATGATACATCACTTGTGTGGGTAGGACTAGCGCCCACGAAAGGAAAGGGCCCAAAACACAACGTGGACACATCACATTTTTTTATAAAAAGCAGTGCCTACCTGTGGATTTTGGCCTGTAGCTCAGCCGACACCTGAGGAAACCTAGCAAACCAGTGCATTTTTGAAAACTAGAAACCCAGGGGAATCCAAGATGGGGTGACTTGCGGGGCTCTGACCAGGTTATGTTACCCAGAATCCTTTGCAAACATCAAAATTTGGCCCAAAAAACACTTTTTCCTCTCATTTCGGTGACAGAAAGTTCTGGAATCTGAGAGGAGCCACAAATTTCCTTCCACCCAGCGTTCCCCTAAGTCTCTCGATAAAAATGGTACATCACTTCTGTGGGTAGGCCTAGCGCCCACAAAAGGAAATGGCCCAAAACACAACGTGGACACAACATATTTTTTCACAGAAAACAGAGGTGTTTTTTGCAAGGTGCCTACCTGTGGTGTTTGGCCTGTAGCTCAGCCGGCCCCAGGGGGGGGGGGGCAGAAATGCCCTAAAATAAATTTGCCCCCCCAACCCCCACCCTCCCCTGCCGGGAGCGACCCTTGCCTACGGGGTCGCTCCCCCTGCGTGACATTGGCGCCAAAAAACAAATCCCCGGTGCCTAGTGGTTTCTGCCCCCCTGGGGGCAGATTGACCTAAAATTGGCCAATCTGCCCCCAGGGGGGCAGAAATGGTCTAAATACAATTTGCCCCCCCAGGGGAGCGACCCTTGCCTGATGGGTCGCTCCCCATCTCTAAAAAAAGAAACAACAAAAAAAAAAAACACAAAAAAAAAATTGCCCTGGCGCCTACAGTGGTCTGCCCCCCCCCCCGGGGGCAGTTCGGCCTAATAATAGGCCGATCTGTCCCCCGGGGGGGCAGAAATGGCCTAAAATAAATTTGCCCCCCCAACCCCCACCCCCCGCCCCCCGGGAGCGACCCTTGCCTACGGGGTCGCTCCCCCTGCGTGACATTGGCGCCAAAAAACAAATCCCCGGTGCCTAGTGGTTTCTGCCCCCTTGGGGGCAGATTGACCTAAAATCGGCCAATCTGCCCCCAGGGGGGCAGAAATGGTCTAAATACAATTTGCCCCCCCAGGGGAGCGACCCTTGCCTGATGGGTCGCTCCCCATCTCTAAAAAAAGAAACAACAAAAAAAAAAAACACAAAAAAAAAATTGCCCTGGCGCCTACAGTGGTCTGCCCCCCCCCCGGGGGCAGTTCGGCCTAATAATAGGCCGATCTGTCCCCCGGGGGGGCAGAAATGGCCTAAAATAAATTTGCCCCCCCAACCCCCACCCCCGCCCCCCGGGAGCGACCCTTGCCTACTGGGTCGCTCCCCCTGCGTGACATTGGCGCCAAAAAACAAATCCCCGGTGCCTAGTGGTTTCTGCCCCCTTGAAATGGTCTAAATATAATTTGCCCCCCAGGGGAGCGACCCTTGCCTGATGGGTCGCTCCCCATCTCTAAAAAAAAGAAATGGCAGAAATGGCCTAAAATAAATTGCCCTCCCCCCCAGGGAGCGACCCTTGCCTAAGGGGTCATTCCCTTTGCGTGAAATTCACGCAAAGAAAAAACTCCCTGGTGTCTAGTGGTTTCTACCCCCCTTGGGGGCAGATTGGCCTCATCAAAATAGGCCAATCTGCCCCCAAGGGAGGCAGAAATGGCCAAAATATAATTTTCCCCCAAGGGGAGCGACCCTTGCCTAAGGGGTCGCTCCCCACCAAAAAAAAAAAAAATGAAACAAAAAAAAAAAAAATGGTCCCTGGTGCCTAGAGGTTTCTGCCCCCCCTGGGGGCAGATCGGCCTAATAGTAGGCCGATCTGCCCCCAGGGGGGGCAGAAAAGGCCTTCCCGAAAATATGCCCCCCCTGGGAGCGACCCTTGCCCAAGGGGTCGCTCCCTTTTGTCAATTTCAAAGAAAAAAAAAAAAATCCCTGGTGTCTAGTGGGGTTTCAAAAGCCGGATTGCAAGCAATCCGGCTTTTGAAACCCTCGGAGGGACTTCAAAGGGAAGGAAATACTTTTCCTTCCGTTTGAAGCCCCTCCGGGCCTCCCAAGTGATTGAAAAAGAAATGCTTTTGCATTTCTTTTTCAATCGCGCTGGAAGCAGAGCTTCCAGCGCGACGAGGGAGGCCCCTGTGACACATCAGCGCGCGCGCGCTGACATCACAGGGGGGGGGTGGGGGGGTCGGGGGTGGAAGGGGAAGGGATTCCCCGGTCAGCCCTGACCTAGGGGGGTGGGGGGGCGGCCCTCGGGAGGAGCGCTAGGGCTTCTCCCGAGGGAAGCATTCAGGACGTAATGGTTACGTCCATGGCGCCACACGGGCGCTGCCATGGACGTAACCATTACGTCCGTGGCGGGGAAGGGGTTAAAGAACTATATTAATAAATATTTCTTTCAACGATATCACAGAATAGTCAAATTTAACATTTAGAGGCGAGGCAGCAACTATGGATAATATCTAAGAAAAACAGGGGGGGCTGGAGAATTAATGGTCCAGTGTTCAGTCTCCCATAGACATTAATCACAAAAACAAAGAGTACACTGTTCCAAAATAAGAAAGACAGGGGGACCTGATTCTTCAGGAGCAAACACCCTCACGCATCACAATGTATGTCTAGCTTCATCATAGGGAATGAACCTCGTCATGCCGGTGCTGCAATGCCTGACGGGCTCCCCAAAGGAGGGGGCTCTTAGCTGAAATCCTCTAATAGTGACTTGTTCGGTATGGTTATATTGAGGTGAACACCTTATTACAGGCACCTAGAGAATCAGGAGAGACAAAACTAAAATTGGCTCTTAATCTCAAAACACATCATAAATGTAATCTGTTTACGTGAGATGGAGGCCAAGATTAAAAAACAAACCGAAAGTGGAAGTTGACTCATGTACTTTCAAAAACAAAAACAAAACTTAGAGGCCTGAAACTATCATGGACACTCTAATCATGGGTCAACATGTTTCACGTCTTGTGGTCCAACCGGATCCATTGACGCTTCATCAGGACCAAAAAACTAAACTTGGGGCTGAGATGCAATCACTTACATTAAAGTCAACTGGTAGTACGGTCGCCCTGAAAAACAAAGATTATAATAATTATATCATAACCAATTTATTAATCATACCCAATCTGTGGGGAAATGTGTGCACATGTGAAGTAAGTGCTCAATGGTGTTTCACATGGTTTTTATGACTATGGATAATATGTCAGAGAAATAAATTATAATGAAACAGTGTAAATCCAGGACCAAACCATCCATTCATACCTGGCTATTGAGTGTGATGAACGTACCTGAAGTAGAGCTATTGCTTAAATGAAAATGGCAAATAGATTTTTTTGTTATTATATTTAAAGATTGCTTGAAACTATTTAACTTCTAAATCCTGACTGTGTAAGTCCAACGAACTTAATATGAGGATAAAGGAAGGATAACCTGAGAACTATGAGATTATGCTTTTGCAAACCACATGTATGATATGAAGAGTATATAAATGAATTCGTTTTACTGTGAAAGAGTCCTAGCTTAGGCAAAGTTAACATTTGTTAAAGTTTTTAAATATGCCTAATTATTTTGTCAATAAAGTATTTTTTTGTTGGTTAGCTACAAATGGATGTAGATTTGTAAGTCACTGGAAAATATCTGAAACTGTATCTTGAGCTGACCTACTACCTGGAACATGGGATGAGAATAACAATGGAACATTAGTG
Organism: Pleurodeles waltl; assembly: GCF_031143425.1. Taxonomy (NCBI): domain Eukaryota; kingdom Metazoa; phylum Chordata; class Amphibia; order Caudata; family Salamandridae; genus Pleurodeles; species Pleurodeles waltl. Next base: position 1,846,700,627 of record NC_090440.1, read on the forward strand.
GGGAGAGGCCAGATTTTTGTGAAACACCACACAATTAACCAGTTGAAGAATGACATTTAGAATCAATGTATACTATTTTGGAGAGACCAAAGAAGAATTAAATCATTCAGTTAGTGCATCGCTGGATATTCCAAACTATTCTTTCAGTGTGAACAGTACAATGTTCTATGTCATAATTGTCAGTTTTATAAGCTTCAGAGAAGACAGGGAAAATGAGAGTTTCTTCCTGGTCTTGGTTGACTGTGATGAGAAGCTCCTCGGTGATGTCTGCCAAAGACTATTCTGTCTATGCTTTGCATCAACAGTGACTGGATATTGAGAAACACATCAAGGACGCACTTGGCAGATACCTGTGGCCAAAATTCCCTTGGAACTGGGGCAATACTAAGGTCGCTTTATTGCACCTTAATTATAAAGAAGATGCTGCCTAATATTGAGATAGGATTTTAAACCACACTACTATGCATATGAATAGAGCCCTGCACAGCTAAACTGTGGGTGGCTAAGTCCCTTCAAGATTGCCAAATGAAAGGTGATCCCTCTCAGGTATCTCCTTTAATGCGTCATAAATAGGAGAACACATCCATATGTGGGAAACACCTCATTGGCAATCTTGTTTGAAGATGAAGATTAGTAATTAAGAGAATAGAAAGGTGGCAAATTTCTCCTAAGGTACATAATAGAGAAGCTTTTGCAGCTGCAGAAGGAGAATCCAATAAAACGTTCCTGCTGCTCGGAGAACAAATCAAGGACAAAAACAGAAGCAAAGGGGCGAAGCATGAAGGCAACAAATAACAAGGGTACAAATGCATAAATTGTCTGTATTTCATCTTGGATTGGGTTCTTCTAATATCATCATATGAAGATATCACCATTTTGTACAGGGCACATTATACGGCTTGATCATGCCCTCATTCTGGAGCTCATGCTGTTTGTGTATCAAGCAAAGAAGCCAAATTCTGCCATATTTTATTCTGCAATGCATTCTGCAATCTTGTTTACACCATCCTCATGCTGCACCCCAAACAGCTCGTAGAACCCACCCCCCCCACCACCACCAGATGGCTTTTTGTGCAGAGATATCATGCAGTTATGGTGGCATGGGCACTGAGCCATGCAGAGTGCAGCAACTCAAATCACACTGCCTAGTAGCACTAACAATGCATCTTCATCTTTAGGCACATGGCTACTTTGATTCTCTGCACATATGTAGCAGTAGGCACCCTCAAGAAGCTCCAGACTTAGAGCTAAAAGAAATGTCAAAAAGAGTTTATGCTGTATTAATAGGCATTAGAGCTGGAAACTAATGCCAACATTTCAAATTGCGCACTTGACATATAATGTGGGAAAGGTTGAACTGAAAGTTGGGAATACATACAAACTTATGTTAGTGGAAGTGCCCAATCTTTGAAGGCAAGCACACCCAGTAATGCCCACTCCGACATTTGTGCAGAGGAATCTCCACTAGCAAAGGCATGTATGCCCTCCAGGAATCTATGGCGTATTTGAGTTATTTGGACTATAAAGTTATAATTACAGGCAAACATACCATTCTGAATAGGTCCACATGTTATCTTCTAAGTTAAAACAACACCTGAGGAAACGCTGAACTAGAGGGCAAGTTTTTAAAAGAATGAGTCCTTGTGTCCAGAGCTCTGCTCAGAAGCCTGCAACCAGTGAAATTAAATATTGGTGAGACGAATACCAGTGGCGTAACAAAACTTGAGATGGCTCCGCTGTAAAGTAAATGGATGGGACCACCCGACCCAGTCAGAAGCTCTCAGGCCAGGGCGCCACCTGTGCACAGTGTACTGTGCTGAGCAGGCCCCCTGGAGCTCGGAGCTGCGGGGGCTAATGTTACACCACTGCCAAATGCCAAGACTACCTAACCTTCATTCCTCCTCATAGCTATACTCATATTTATTTAATCTACTACTAGACACTCTAAGCCCCTCCATCTCTTTAATGCAGGTTTCTAATTTCTCCTCATGACTTTTTCCTGCCTTTGTCCTCCAAATGTCTGATGCAGAAAAATAAGCGCTGGTCCCCAAAAATGAGTGCTGGTGGAACAAATTAAGCACTGTGTTGAGTACTGCTTTTGTTCACGGCGTCGATGATGTGTGTTGTGTATGACGTTCTTCAAAAACAAGAATAAGCCATATAAAAGGATTTTTCTACACGTTTAAGGCAGGCTGCTTAAAAGAAAATATTCACATCGCTACTAAGGTATTAAAGGATATTTCTAGAAATGTTTAAGGCAGGCTGCTTGAAAGAAAATATTCACATCGCTACTAAGGTATACAAGAGAATTTGCAGTGTAGGATAAACGCTCTATAAGCACCACATAGGAACACTCTTCCCTCAGACATAGTGCGCACTGTGGATACAGATTTCGAACAGTAATTGCATTTTTTCGCTTCCTTTTTTGTTCAAAATTAAATTATTATTACGTAAACTAACATATATATATTTTTTTAATGGTACACCAAACCTTAGTTATTCCCAAGAAACATAGTTCGCCGTTTAAAACGATTACTAACGTTTTCACTTCTTACTTTACGATTGCAAAGGAAGAACATATACTTCAAAAAACGTGTACAACTAAAATAATACCAACATAAAACTTAGGATAAAATACGCTTTCTGGTTGTGGATTTAGGTGAGAAACTTTGCCTTAAATGCCCTCTTTTTTCTCTCAGACGATTTTCCAAACAGCCATGTACAGTTTCGGTTTGTTCGGAAAGGTACATTATAAGTGGACATAACTACAATCTGGGAAAGATTTTCGCTTTCGCTTTTATCAGCACATCAGTTTTAACTGCGGATATATAAAAGCATGCCAACGCATTTTTGCCCCAAAAGAGGTAATTATTTGATCTTTTTTTAAATCACGTTTCATTTGCATTCCTCATAGGTGCGATTTTTTTCACTGCCACTCTGTACCCCAAGGCGTACAATGTTATGGATGAAAAAGTGAAATGCCAAAATGATTAACTGTTGATGTGCAATACGAATTAAAAAAAAAAACACAAATGCATCTCTGCTGAAAGATCATGTGACATGTGACATGTTCTATGTTTACTTCTTGTTTGGCTTTTGTGAACATGGAACACTTTTTCGCTAGGGAACTGAATTACTATAGATAATAATTACGTCATATGACCCAAAGAGGGCTGGGGGGTCCAAAACCTCCGTGGGTAACGTGAAATGACAAGGCCTACGACAAAGTTCAGGGTCCTTGACCATCACTGGCCAATATCTTTATTGAAAGGCCCTCCCCCAGCACCTCCCAAATCCCCCGCCCAACTCAGATGATGCTGCTACTGTAACAGGACCCTTGTCATTCACAATATGTTTTGAACAGTGCTTGAAATGGAAAAATTAAAGTGCCGGTACTCTGTACCAGAGTACCTGCTTGTTCACGAGAAGTGCCGGTACTCTCCTATTAAAAGTATTACGTTTTTCTTGAAATGTGCCGGTACTCTCCCTGTCAAAATAAAAAAGTGCCGGTACTCAGTACCGGACAGTACCGGCCCATTTAAAGCACTGGTTTTGAAAGATGTTTGTAATGGTGCTAGATGGGTTTACTCAAACGAGTAGATTAACTGCTTGATTGTTTTGGGTCATATAGACTACTGAACAAAAACTGGATTTAATTATTTTTGAGAGTCATAACAAAGAAACGGCCTGCAAAAACAGACCGATGTATTCATGATGAAAAAAAATATTAGTGGTGCTAGTCTGATTTGAGAAACAGTGATGAATTTTAATGTGGTTTCTCAATGTCAGAAATGTTAAACGTCTCGTTGCATTGGATTTGTCATTAGAGTGAAAAAAGCTTTCTATGCGATTTTCTTCATGAAAATTATAGGCACTCTTCCAAGACGTTTTAAATGAAGGTAGGCTTTTTGTATCTTTTCAAATACCTTTCTCGAAAAAAAAGTCTTGGATGAATTATATCAACTTCCAAAAGCAGTGGTTTAACATTTGGTTCCAGAGAGTTTTACAGCGGTTTCACCTCTGAGTTCTAACAAAGAACAAACAGCTAACACATTGTGGGTCAGATTCACAAACTGCACTTTCGAAAGCAATTTGTTGTGCTACAAAACGTACTACAAAGTCCTATTCACAATCTACTTGTGAAGTTTATGCCGCCGCGCTACCTATACATATGTGTGTGGAGGCGCACACATAAGTAGAACTTTTAGTTCTAAGGGCCTGATTTAGAGTTTGGCTGGAGGATCACTCCGTCACAAGTGTGACAGATATCCTGTCCACTGTATTATGATCTCCATAGGCTATAATGGGATCCCAGTATGGCGGATGGGATATCTGTCACGTTTGTGATGGAGTAACACCCTCTGCAAACTCTAAATCAGGCCCTAAATATGGAAGGGAGTGGGTGGAGGAAGATGCATACTTACTGCAAAAGGGGATGGGATTAGGGAAGAGTAGGAGGGGTTTATAGAGGATCAGAGAGGGGTTTAGGGAAGGTCAGGGAGAGATTGAGGGAGAATCATCACTCTACCATACAAGAGTATGACACTTATTTACATAGAGGGTTGAAGAATTGCTCAGAATTTGTGAACCAGGCCCTATATTGACAACAAAGGAGTGGGTGAAATATTCTTGAAATAGGAGCTGAAACATACACAGCATTTCCATCGAGGGAAAGAGCAAATTACAATGGCTAAGACACCTGGGGTTTTCTAAAGGTGAGTGCAGGAAAGTGCCCCTTTTTGTATGGTCACCCCCCACGTTTACCCACAAATGCTGATGGTTATGACTCTGACAGTGCACTAGGGGCTTCTGCCCAGAAACCAGTGCCTGTGCTCTCTCCCAAGACGGTCACGCCTGACTTGGTAATCCCAAATTGGCAAAGATTTATAAGTCCCTAGTATATGGTACCAGGGCACAAGTGGCAAACGGGACCCCAGGGCTACAAGGTTTTGTGCCACCCTGGGTGTCCCAAGTAAACTACTGAGAGCAGGCCTGCCAATACAGCCTGCTCAATCTTGACTGTGCCCTCACCATGTGTGGCACAGTCAAATGCACTGCCTATAATATATGCCAGGAACCTCTAAGGGAGGCCTCCTCAGCCCAGGTGGCAGTGTGCATTATATTAAAGATACAGGCACATAAAAGAAAGCCTATATGTCCCTATAGTGGTGTTCCCCATTGGAAATTGATATAAGTGTTAGCGGTCTATAGGCTCATGGGCTGCCAAAGGGCACCCTGGAGTTTGACACCTCCATTATGGTACCACTAAAATATGTCATGTTTGGAATCAGACCATGTGCCTTCTCACCCCTGACACAAATCCTGTGCCCTGGGTGATGTGACTTGGACCCAAGTGGCGACTTCAGAGGTTGCCCACCTGGATGCCCCTGGTTCACTGTGCTCTGGCTCACTAACCTGCACTTTTCCGCACCTACTGTCACCAGAACAAGATTCTGACATTCCTGCCAGGCAGTGTGATCACTCCCAGGGGTCAGGAACAAAGGCCTGGGCAGGAAGGAGGTCACATCTCTCTCCTCCCAAGCAGGCTAGTGAATTGGCATATCAAGGGAGTGAGTTTCAAAGGGTGCACCACCTCTATTATGCATAAGAGCTGACTCCTACTAGGGGAAACTCCCCCTGCCCTAGGCACATTTGCTCTTGGACAGGCGGATATTCAAGGAGGTGTACACTCCCAGAAGGCTGAAAACACCTCCAAGGTGAGCAGCTCGGTCTGTACAGTACATTTTGTTTTCTGCATGTTTATGAAATATGAAAAGCTTACTTCAAGGAAGGACCAACAGGAGCCTGTGTCACTGACAACAAGACTTTGCCCACTGAACTCTGTCCTTTTGGCAACAGACTTGGAACTGCGTGAAGGATCCTCATCCTTGCTCGAACATGGCACTCCCAGGGAGAGGGACCCCTGTGGAAGCCAGAAGTACCCTCAGTCTTCCCTGGACTAGTGGCACTAGTACCCTGAAAAATACAGGTAAAAACACTCACCAGATCCAAACAATCGCTGGTCATTGGTTTTCCAGTGCATTGTGGGTTTTGTAATCTTGCCTGACCCGAAGTTCCAGACCGCTATGTTACTCCCCAAAACCCAGTGAAGTTCAAGAGGCTTTTCATTGTGCTTACCGCTGCCAAGGCTTGTTGGTCACCAGTCCAGTAAGCGACCCCCTCAGTTGATGCTGCAGCGAAAGGGAACGTCATTCAATCTGTATCCCACATCAGCAACCAGAGCCTCTGCAGTGTTTTTGTATCTTGTTTCTTGCAACACCATGTAAGGGGTAAAATCAGCACCACCGCTGCTCCTTTCAGCAACCATGGACAGCCAGAACACCTCGTCACCGTAACTCCACAGGCTAGGTAAAATTGAACTGACTTTTATGGTCTGGTCCTGGGGCCTGCACAACCTTAACCCTTCAAGGGTTCCATGTAACTCGACATTGGAGTTGCCGATTGTCACTAGTGGTTTTTCTCATTGACCGTAATGTTACATTTTTTATGTATTATTTTGCACTATTGTAATATTGCTTCTAAAATATATAACTCTGGTTATATGTATACTATTCCATTCATTTTGGTGTCTAAATTAAGATAAAAATACAATTTATTTTTATAAATTTGTGTTAGATTTCTATTGAGTCATGTCAATTACTTGTGATCCACGTTGATGCTCTACAATGCTTAACACATGTTGGTCTAGTAAAGCCTGACTGCTCTTTGCACTCGACTAGGAGTGAGCTAAGGATTTATTAGTGTGAATCAAAGGAACATCTTTGGAGAATTGTGATAATATTACGAGGTAAGGCTACCCAGCAATACCACGTAATATCCCACTTTCCTACAATGAGGCATGTATGTTTTAATCATATATAGCATACAACTGGTAAAATGGCTTAAAAAGTACAGCACCAACTTCCAATATGCCATTTTTGGAACCTTTCACAAGTTGCACTTTTTATCTGTTAAGAAACACTTTAGAGAAATTAAAATTGTAGAATTACATTGTAATTGGTTGAATTTTGTGTATGGAGCAGGAAGCTATATGCCACATTAAAAAATATGCCTTTGTGGCCCTCTTTGATGAACAGACCCTCACAAAAAAAGACGCTCTGAATATTTCACATTCCTCTTTCCTGTACAGCTATTTTTCTTTACATCCCCTTGTATGGTAAAGGGCCAGTTTCAAAAGCATGTATAGAGCGCTCAAAATATGAGTGGTAGAAATTTCTTTCACTTTAGTATGTTTCACAATGTAATTTCAAACCTAAGTTTTTGAGCTGTGGTTTAGGATCTTCCATTATGCTCTCTAAGACCCGCATTACAACTTGCGAATCCCACCAAAAGCATTAACTTCAGATTGGAGTCAACGTGAGGTAGCACTTTTGCTCCAAATCCAGTAATTATAAGTCTGGAGACACCAGTGTAGTTCCGCATTCGATGAAACTGCTACAGGGAGACAGGCAAGAGTGACATGCGGGAGCATGGTATGACCCCCAGCTGACGACAGCAGCACTATGGGGGAGAGCAAACAAATCCTTCTGGCCTACTCTGATTCCATCACAACCAGCACTGACCTCCTCTCCCCTCCATACCTTTTGCCAACATCATCTGCCTCCTCTGAGCAGGTGAAAAATGCCAGTGGATTTGTCGCTGCAATCACTAGCAGAATAGGACCCAGTACTCTCGAATCAAGTTTGTTAATTTGTTAATTTTGGTTAATTGGCCAAAACTCATAACTACTGCATTTTGATTTGGGGGTAGCAGACAGAATAGGATATTCCAGTCGCACACCTCTAGTATCCATGCATCAAAGTCGGCAAACTCCTGATGGTGGACTAAAAGTGGATTTTTATTCCCTCAGAGCAGGTAAAAATACTGTGGGGCTATGCTGTCAATGAGGCGTCTTAAACGAATACACCGGAAGTCATTATAAACCAGCGGTTTTATTTCCTCTAGAAGGGTCAGTAATGAAATCTTTGGCATAGGCTCAATACCCAGTTTTCTCTTATCAATTACTACATGCTGCAGTTACATTGTACAACTGTTGCAGCGGACACATGATTTTAACAAGAATATCTTGTTTTATTAATCATTTCAGGTAAGCAACTGCTATGAACATCACAATTATAACAAATGTAATTTGGCCTGATTAACCTAAGTATGATTTAATCTAACTACATAGGAGACCAATACATTGTGTGCCTAATCCAACTTCAGTGTCCTAAGGTGAGACACTGCTTGAGAGGCTGAGCAACAAGTGACTCACCCAACTAATCCAGAACCAACACATACCGCAGGACACACACACTGGACCCCACCTTCACCACCAGAGATGACATCAAACACAACTCCACCACACCACTCACAAGGGACAATGTTGTGGCTGCTTAAGAATGTTGGGCACAGTCTAGAATCTCTGCCGTACAGATCCTTGGTGAGATGAATCGAGCTCGGAATCTGGAGGAGAGATACTGGAGGGTTGAAGGGATGGGAGCAGACGCTGCTGTCGGGTTGGTGGTTTCTCGATAAAGCTCTCATTACAACATTACAGTGTTCGAGCTTAACACTGGCGACGAGGTCACCACCAACCCAGAACCCACGGACTTTCTTACTGTGTTCTCCCTTTATTTCCCCATCTCTTGTGGAAGTTGCAGCGCTTTTCATACCTGTTCAAGTGAAGGTACCAGCTATCCTGGTTACGGGTGAAGACTTCTCTGCATCGACGGCAGCATGGGCGTCGTCGGGGGCCTCTACTGAGTGGAAGTGAGGTATTTGATGTCCCCAAGCACGCAGTTCAGGAACCATTTCCTTTCCGTTCTGGGACTGTTTTATTAGTTTTCCTTTTTTTAAATTTTCTTCTGATTTTGATCCGGCTGTAGTTTTTAATACCGGCGGGTGGTGCTAGGCCCCCAACGGACCCTGCGCGCTGAAGCCTGCACGCACGTTTCAATGTAGCGTCGCTACAGGAGCCTAGCAACGCGGCCCTGGCAACGAGGAAGCTGCGTGGTGTGAGGCTCTCAACGTGAAGGCTGCACGCGTGTTAAGTGTGACGTCGCTACAGGAGCCTAGCAATGCGGCCCTGGCAACGAGGAAGCACTTAAGCGTACAAGAGGCCTAATAACGCGGCTCCAACAATGCAAGCCTGCGTTTGTGTGCGCAGCCATAGCAACGCTGCTCAGCAACGCGCTCGCGTTTCTTCAATCGTCCAAGCCAGATTTTGTGGAGCACCAATTTAATTTTTCAATCTTTTGCGGACTCCGTACATTGCACAGTGATATCTATTTCTAATAAGACTTCTTTCTACATTTACAATACTAGTTCTTCAACAAATCTTCATTACGTTATTGTATACACATTATGGTTAGCCCTACAATGTCTCAGCCTCCTCCTTTTCTATCAGATAAAGGTGACCCGATTCTTCTGTGGAAACGCTGGAAGAATCTTTTTGATTCCTCTCTAATAGCGATAGGGGGAGGAAAGTTCTCTCCTGCCAGAAAACAAGCAGTCTTATTGCACAATTTAGGAATTGAAGGCAGGAATATCTACAATAGTCTTGAGACCTTGTCTATTGGAGGGGCAGAAGGCGAACCCAGAGACTGCTATGAAATGTCTGTGGCCATTTTAGGAGCCCACTTCGAATCCAAACTCAATGTTGTTCTCGAGAGACACAAGTTTTTTGCACGTTCACAGGGGAAGTCTGAAAGAGTGGGTAATTACATTGCTGTTTTGCGCACGTCAGCACACACTTGTGATTTTGGTGACATCACAGACTCCCTGATCCGCGCCCAACTCGTCCGTTGTACTAACAACAAGAGAGTTTAGGAAAAATTACTAACAAAAAACCCTGACTTAAAAGAGGCCATTGCAATTGTTGAAGGGATGGAGAGCACCAACAGTTGGATCAAGGAGATGAATGACCATGGAGAGAACAATTTGTGCATGGCTCAAGCACCGCATCTTTGGGAGGAAGTCTTGAGGGTTAGCAGTGACAGTAAAATTCCAGGAATTACCCAAGAGAAGAAGAAGGAGCCTAGACTTCAATGTTGTTTTCACTGTGGCAATGCGGGGCACACTGCGAACAGTCTTAATTGTTTCGCACAAAATTCTCAGTGCAGGAAGTGTAGGAAAAAAGGGCACTATCCCAGAGTCTGAAATAGTGACAAGAGCAATGTAGATGCTGTCACTGAGAACGTTAACAAGATGATCCTATGTATTGATTCAGATACCAATAACATTGAAAATGATGCTAGAATGATAGATGTGGGATCTGTAGCCATGCCTGAGTGTGCTATTAAGCTTGATGGAAAAATTGTGACAGTGTTGGCTGACTCAGGTTCTCCTTATACCATGGTGGGGGACAAGAATTACCAGGCAATTTTTGGGGAGGATTTCCATTCGTTAACAGAACCTGATATCAACCCTGTCACTTATGGGGGATCCAAAATAGAAGTGATTGGGTATAAGATCATGCGCATTCAATTCCAAAGTAAGGCCACTGTGGGAAAGGTTTATGTAGCAAAATGAGGGAACAATCTACTAGGTTGGCGCCATCAACGTGATATGGGGATTAAATTGGACCCTAATGCCAAGAGTCAGGTTATGGTAGTGAATGATAGTAACATGGATCTCAAAGTTCTGAAGGAGTTCCAAAATTAATGTAAGAACCCCTTAAGGTGGAGCTTAACAAGCTTTTGGATGCTGGTGTGATTGAGGAGATAGAGTCCTCTGAATGGTTGGTTCCCATTGTTCTAGCGCCAAAGGACAATGGGAGACAAATTTGCATGTGTGTGGACCTCAGAGACCTTAATAAGCATATTTGGGTTGATCGCCAACCCCTACCCAATATTTCTGAGGAATTGTCAGGACTGGGTGGTTCAAAAGTATTTAGTGTACTAGATTTGTCGTCAGCATACCATCAATTTGTTTTACACCCAGATTCCAGACAACTCACGTCATTTGTGACACCACTAGGGGCCTATCAATTTCTTAGAATGCCTTTCGGGTTGGCCTCCGCTGCCGCCTGTTTCCAACGCATTATGAGGAAAGTTTTGAAAGGGGTCCTGGGAGTCGTATTCTTTCAAGACGACATTTTGGTTCATGGCAAAACTTTGGAGAAGCATGACAGAATCCTTAGAGAAATATTGTGTAGGTTGGCTGGTTCTGGCCTTACAGTAAAGGAGGAAAAGTGCAAGTTTAGAGTTTCTTCTGTAACTTATCTAGGTCATACTATTTCCAGTGAAGGGATTCAACCCAAGTTTGAGTTGGTTGATTCCATTGTCAACGCACCTGAACCCAAAGACAAAGAGGGTGTGAGATCCTTTTTAGGGCTGGCAGAATATTATTCTAAATTTGTTGCCAACTTTTCGAGCGTGACCCAACCCTTGAGATCCCTCTTAAAGAAGGGAAATGAATTTGTCTGGAATAGTGACTGAGCAGCTGCTTTTACCTTTGTGAAGGACTGCATTGGGAGGATGGCCACCTTAGGCCATTTTGACACACACGCTAAAACCTTTTTGTACACTGATGCCAGTGTAAAAGGACTGGGGGCGGTGCTAATCCAAAGAGTGAGTCAAGAAGAGAAAGTCATTGCCTTTGCTTCCCGTTCCCTGAAGGGGTCTGAACAACAGTATTCCGTTATTGAGAGGGAGGCTCTTGCATGCTCATGGGCAGTCAAGCATTTCAGGTTCGAACTGTGGGGATTACCCTTTGTTGTGAGAACTGACCACAGACCCCTCGTCCAAATTTTCTCTTCCAAGAAAAGTGAAGGATTGACCCCCAGGATAAGGAGATGGGTTGAAGGATTAATGGAGTATAATTTTTCTGTTGAGTATGTACCCGGGCCGAAGAATACAGTAGCAGATTTCTTGTCTAGGAGTTCAATTGATGGTTATGACGAGAGCGAGGACGAGAGTGTCATTAACTGGGTGAAAGAGATGGCTATAAATGAAGACGAGTGGAAGTCTGCTGCGGATCAAGATTCCGACAGACATGACCTTGCTGGTTTCATTGTAAGAGGGTGGCCGGAGTATAAGGACATTTCTGAATCTTTGAGGAGTTACTGGAATATTAGGGATGAACTGTCGTTAAGTGGGTGTGAAGTATTAAGGGGTACTAAATGTATACCTCCCGTTGGTTTGAGAAGTAAGATCATCAATTTGTCTCATGAGGATCATTTGGGAAGGAACCTGACCAAATCAAGGTTGAGATTGATATATTGGTGGCCAGGGTTGGATCGCAAAGTTGAAGCGGTGGTTAAAGATTGTGTGACATGTGCACATAATGACAAGAGTAAAGTAGTATTGAAACCTCCACTTTGCCCAGTTGCTGTGCCTGAGAGGCCCTGGGTGAAGCTAGATCTAGATTTTATGGGCCCTTTCCATCTTCTCCCTGCTAATGAACGGTACGTCATACTCATGGTGGACTATGCTTCAAGTGGGTAGTGACCAAGTGTGTTAACTCTATAGATACCAGGACGGTGATTGAGTTTTTGATGGAAGACTTCTCACGAGAGGGTGTACCCAGCCATCTGGTTACAGATAACGGTGTGCAGTTGACATCTGTGGAGATTTAGTCCTTCTTAGACTCTTTAGCTATTGTGCATTTGAGAACTGCCTTGTACTTACCCCAGGCCAATGGTCTTGCAGAGCATATGAACAGGATGGTGAAGTACTGTGTCCAGGAAGCAGTTGAGACTCAGGTTTCTCTTGGGAATCTCCTGAGAGACCAATGGTGGGCATATCGTAGTGCTCCCAATAGTGTTACAGGGATCGCCCCTTTTGAGTACATGAGGGGAAGGTTGGCTGCACCAAGATGTTCCCAGCGTGGTTCAGAGATAAATTGGGATCATGTGTTCTGGTGCGGGAGAAACTTGACCAGGAGAAACTTGGTAAGGCATCCATGCGTAGGAGCAATTATCAACAAAAGTACAAACTGTAGTATGATTCAAAATCTTGTGTGTCCAATGTTGCATGGAAGGTTGATGACTTGGTGTTGCTGAAAGACCCGAGTTACAACAATAAAGGGAAGTCAGGTTTCAAAGGTCCTTTCCGTATTAAAGAGGTGAAAGAAAATGTGGTTGTACTGTACAAAGGTGATGTGTAGAGTATGTCTAGAATTGTAAAATGGAACAACCCCAGGATCGATTCCGATAATCTGGTTAACCGTGGGGTGAATCACACCACAAGGGATGAGTCCAAGATAACACCATACAAGAAAACTCCTTTCAGACTCCGTTCTAGACCTTTGTGGTGGAAGGACTATGTTTCTTGAAGTCTGATGCTTCCTTTTCTACATACTTTTGTGCAATATTATTTTCTGTTTTGACCTTGTTAATTCTGTCATGTAGCGTATTGTCATATTGTTGCTTATTTATCTTTTTATCCCCACACACATATATATATATATATTTTTTTTTCTCTTTTTTGGGGGGGTTTCTCCTGTTTTCCTTATGTATTCCTTCTTTAGTGTAATAAGGGGGATGTGTTGCGGCTGCATAAGAATGTTGGGCACAGTCTAGAATCTCTGCCATACAGATTCTTGGTGAGATGACTCGAGCTCAGAATCGGGAGGAGAGATACTGGACGGTGTTGTAGTTTGGATCCTTGCTCTGAGCAAGACTGCTGGTTTAAGGATAACAGTACTTTTGTTTATAGGTGACTGAGTCTTTCCTACAACAAGTCGCAACTGTTGTCCCAACCTTACCGGCTCACTAGCAGCACCTCACCAGAAACACACTAGTAAAAGGTGATTTATGGCAGTCGCTTACGCATGGACTCGAAGTAAGATATCTCAGGGTTTTCGTGGTTAAACGGAGATTACCCTTTTCTCACAGATATATTATGTCTCATACAAACACAGGCAATGAGACAGATGCAGTAAAGTTATAATAGCTTTTTATTTAACATAACTGCCATTTGCGATAAGTTGCATGAGCTGCAATGATTAGGATAATGAATATACCAAGCAACAGTATTGTGAAGAAGAGAGTCATTGTTATGAAGACCCCCACCATTTTGCAATATATGAAAGAAATATATATATATATAAGATGGAATATGCCCTAATACCCTAATGAGAATAGGCCTAACCTCCTACCTAAAGGAGAGCTTGGTTTGCTAAACCTAATCTGCCAAAACTGTGTCCACGAGAGGAGCCCCCAACCCTCGTTACCTTGGAATGAGGTCTCCATCTCAGACTCCGCAGGGACACGAAGACTGGGTCAGCGTCAAGATGACTGCAGTATCGGTATCAGCGATGCCCTCTGGTCGGAATCCCTCTGATTATCTGTCTACAGTGTGAAGAATTTATACAGATCTACAAGGTCCCCTGACGTAGGTGTATTTCAAAACAATAGATAACAGGCATGCTTGGGACGGCAATTAATATCAACAATCCCTCGAAAGTATAGAGGGGGAAAATCCTTAAGTGTGAACACCTACTGTTTGTTTGTCTTTTGTGCTTGATCTTGATGCCTTGGCGCAGTGACACTGATAATAAAACTCATAACAAGTGGCCTAACTATAAACAAGGCCGCCATCTTAAAGGAAATAAATAATTAAATGGGCTAAGACAGAGCAAGCTAAGTATGTTAAAAGTCACTAGGTGACGGGGCACGAGTTTACAAGCCTATGGCTAAGCTAACTCCTGTTATCCCGTTAAAACAAACTAGGATTCACTACACCCTCCCCATTGCCGTAACAGGTATGATGAAGGTACAGGAACCCAAACGCTAAAAAAGCTGCTTCTGAACTAAAAGCCAAAGGCAAAAAAAAAAAAAAGTAAATAAATGAAGCTAATAATGAAACAATCGCTGTGTGTTAAAATATGTTAAAACAAATCTGTCTAAAAATACATTCAGAGATGTTCATATCAACTATGACAAGTACAGCAAACGTTTATTATAATTGCATATTTTGGAACCGGGAAATGGTAAGCAAATTCATCAAATTATGTGTTATACGCAGGATCTTGAAGAATGTCATCAAAGTCACCAGTCAAGGACCTCAAAAATTAGTCAACATCGTCTTAAGTGAAGTCTAGTGCTGGGCGGACAAACGGATCCACAGAGCAGAAGTGAGCCATATTCACCGGTGCATCGATACTTGCTGCAGCGTCCGTCCTCATCCATGTTAGATCTTATAACGGAAGGCTCATAGGTGGCCTCGCGGACCAACCTCAGTCTCAAGGGGCATGACCGTGTATGAACCCTCATCGGGGACATCAGCAGTTCGTGGTCCACAGGAGATGTCGGTGCAAAACCAAGACAGACCATAGGCAGATGTTCAAAGAGACACCATATGCAGCGGAAGACCGGTTGTACAGACCAGAGTAGGGGCCGGAATGACAACGACCAATCAAACTCCAGTTCCACCAGCAAAGGTGTACCAAAGATCCGAACCATGTGCTCACGGCACAGTGGAGTTGGCGGGAGCAGCTCCATTGCTCTGCGTTGCTGGAAAGAAACAACCACCATGAATCAGACGAAATAGCAGTAGTAGTCCGCCAATTAAAGCCAAAATAATTGGAAAGCCACCAAACACACTGGAAAAGAGAGACTGGATGGCTAATGGGATGACTCCGAAGACAGTCTGGAAGATGGACACGAAACCAGACCCGACAGCCTTAAAGAAATGAACAATCCCAGTTGTGCTCGAAGCATTGAATATTCTGGATACCAGCTCTCCAAAGTGTTTGGGGAAATCGGTATTTAAAAGGGATTGTATCTCAGCTGATGATCTCGCAATCTGGGGAGCATACGTCTCCTTTGCGGTTGTCAAGGCGACCTGTTTCTGAAACAATAGTGCCTTTAGTCTACTCAACTTGTCAGAGTTCATATTAATAGTATCTATGTGGGGCCGCATTTCAGATACTTTCATCTCTCGTGTGGGGGGAAACAAAACATGTCCACAACACGTAACGATCTTCGTGACCGAGATTGCGTAGGCAATTCCAGGTCGCAAGCCGCAACAGCTTTCATCATTCAGTACCACATAACTGCCATTGGAAAGTATATGAAATACTGGATGAATCAAGGGGACAGGAGTACCCTTCAGAAAACAGGCCAAATTTGCGACCCCCGCATTGCAAAGACCGTGAAGAGACACCTGTTTGCATATCATAGAATGACGAACAGCAGTCTCACATTCACTTCCGCTAAGAAAGACCTCCTGTTCACCGTTCAGACATCTAGAGTCAAAGGGCAACTCCCACTCTTCCTTAATAAAGCTATCTCCTAGCTGCTCATATTGTCCCACTGCAAGATGTTTCAGGCAGCTCGAGAAACGGAAGGTTGAAATCGGTAAATTAATAATGCCGTGCAAGAGCCAGATAGTTGAAGGACTCTCAGCTACCGTGAAGGGCAACTTATCTAATTTCTCTACTTGAAGCAGGGTGAAACGAGTCTCCCTTTTAGCCATTGTCTCTTGTTCCCTGGAAAAATTAAAAGCAGTGAATAGTTCACTCCCATTAATGTACCTCCATGGAATGTGGCCACTTTTCAGTGTCTGTAATGTCCAACCCAGCTGCATGATGGAACGTAGCTGTGTTTGCCCATGATATAACTGGGACAAGTCTGTCTGAGTGATATCAATAGCAGACAACACTATATTTGATAGTGAATAAATCCTGTTGGACAGCGTGTTCATGCCATTGTCGACAACAGCTAATGTTTTTTCCTAAGTTTCCCTATCTAGTTGCCTTAAACATGCAGCAGCCTCAATCTGGGAAAGTTTCAAAATTTCATTGTACATAGCATATAAAAACCGTTTTGAGCGCTGTTTCCTAGGACCTAACAGGAAATCCTGTAAGTCTATACTGTCAGAAAGAGTGTTCAGGTGTTTCTAAACCGCTGTTAACGTGTTTGTCTGCACCCATTGCTGGCACAGCTTACCCACACTGTATGTTGTAATTATACCCGTATGTTGACCTGATAGAAAGCGAGGGTCAGGCCTGTGAATGGAAAAACCCCCTGAAGAGTTCAAGAAACGCTTTTGACACTCATCAGTGTCGGTGGGCCATACCAACCACCCGCCGGGACGGGAAAGTGAAGAATTATAGGTACCATCCTTAACCATTGCATCAGGCCTGTCTTCTGAGACATTAAGAAAGTGTTGCCAATCTCTAAATTTTGTCGGAGTAGGGATACTGGGCGTGTTCAGGTCTTTAATTTTTGCTAACCCCAGACAGGATGTCTGCTCAATAGTGTTATTTAAGAAAATCATTTGCACAGGAATCAGGCATGCTCGAAACAAAGCCTCCCTACTCTGTATCTGCCAATCTTGTGTTCCCCATACACTTTTAAAATCAATAGTATCTTTCCAATATTCGTAACCCTCAAGCGAGAGCCGGGAAACAAAGGGATCTGAATAAATCAGTTTCATATCTGTTAGCAAAAGTTTTCTAATTTGTGCCGGAGGTATTTTAAAATAATACGACTCTGCTGTTTTTGTATCATGCCCGGAAAAGTATGTACATTTATTGCTGTAATACTTTGGACTCCCCATCTGTGGTGTTGAACAGTGTTCCCACTGTGTGTAGTTCAAGAGAGGCCTATATCTAGTTGCACAGTGTAGGTAGTGATGTCCCCAATTGTTATAGCAGAACATTTCCCCATAAGTCATTGTATAATGGTATACATCATCACTTCCAAAAGTGGAATAGTCCTTCATTTCAGCTAGCATGGAATCAACTGTTTGGACATCCCAATCATCAGAGACAACATTAGGTGTAATAACATCAGACATTGAAATTTTTAACACGTATGGTATTTGAATAATCTCCGTAGGCCCATATATATCGAATGGAACTTTGTCCTACACAATCCCATCAGTAATTGGTATAGCTGTAATATTTACAGGGGCCAAATCTCGTCGGACCTTATGTGAAGAATGATGTGGTGTTAGAATTTCATCAACAGGCTCCACAGAGGTGCGATCAGGAATATAGTGACCATTAATCAGCAAAAAGAAAACAGTCACAAAACCAATCCATAAAAATAATGCAATAAATGTCAAACAGAACCATAGATAGTTCTATGGGTAGATCAAATAGTTATTTTTAAGTCATTGATACAGCTTACTACTTTTTGAAAGTTTGTCAGTCACAGTTGAGGATGAATCTGAAGAAAAATCATCAATGTCTACGAAATAGCCAGAGGAAGTCTCTGCAAACACAGGACCCGCTGAATTCTGATCCACCACTCGTGGAGGGTCTTGATAGACAACATCATTAGTCGTGGATGTGTTCGTATAAAATACAGCCAAATCTTGAAGCAGGGTGGTCACCGAAGATGTGACTGGAACCAATAAAAGTTCATTTTCCGCCCTCCCCATGGTCGAGGAAGTGTCTGGAACAGCAGTTGACATAGTTGCATAGTCAGTAGCAGTGATGTTCATCATACTATGTAGATGGATGTCCTGTTGGGTAGTGAGAGGGGATCGGGAACCACCCAAGGGACCTCCTGGTCTGCTGTGGAGAATCGGCCACATGGTGTAACTTGACGTCATCAATGGAGATGAATCTATTCGATTTAGAACCAGATAATGGTGGTAGGATGACAGTCCTGGTGCCTTTTATTCCCAAGACCGGTACAGGAGCTCTGTATGATGGACCGAACTCCTTTTTCACAGCGATCTTCTCACGAACCAGATCCCCAACGTTAGGAATCCAGCCAGTCGAAGTTTTCACCAAGTCCCTTATTCCTAAGGTGGCAGCACTTGCAGATGATTTATCATCACGAAATTGTTGAAGCTCCTGTAAAACAGTGAGACGTTCTTTTATGTCAAATGGTGTGTCTGCTGCCACCATACCAGGGGCATCAAGATTGGGGACATACTTAGGTATCCCAAAGAGAACCTCATATGGAGACTTTCCCCCCAAGGACCGTCTTGGCAGATTATTCAGTGCTCTCTGGACCCCATATAGGTGATGTAACCAACTGCGGCCTGAACCTAATACTCGAGCTGGTAAGGACTGCTTTAGATCACGATTCCGCCTCTCCACGGCCGAATTTCCCTCGGGATGGTATGGTGAGGAGTAATGGAGTTCAACACCCATTGTCCCCATGGTGTCCCTGAATGCTTTAGAGGCAAATGCAGGGCCCTGGTCCGAATGGAATGCTGCAACCGCATATGTACCGATAAAGATCAGCAAATCTTTTATAACAGTCCGGGCATCAGCTGACCGCTGTGGCCATACCCACAGGAATCTAGAACAGGAATCCACAGCCACTAAAATGTATTTGTCTGCACCATCAGGCTGTAAGGGAATACAATGGTCTAGGTACACACACTGGAGTAGCTTGTCTGACACTAAGAGGGATGTCTGCGGAGGGCGTTTGATATTAAAGCCCTTAATCTGCTGACAAATGTCACAGCAAAGGACATACTGTTTAGTCCGTCTGCATAGACCAGGCCACCAGTATCGTCGAAGCCATAGCTACTGATGCTTTGTCTGCTTCATCAGCCAATGTATTACCGGCAACGTGTATTCCTACACGTTGGTGTCCTAATGTATGAACTACATGGACACATGGTAGCTTATCCTTAAGATCAGCCACCCTTCCCCACAACACTTTGTGTTTAATGGTGTTCCCTTTAGAATCCCTAAACCCGTTCAGTTTCCAATGATTGAGATATTCATTGTATGACTGGACGCAGTAATATGAATCACAGACTATCAAAGTCTGGCTTCCTGCCTCAGTATGTTCGAGCACTAGAAGAAGAGCCTTAAGCTCGGCCAATTGGGCTGTGCAGTCCCCTAAGGTCTGCGTGTAGGTATTGTGAGGATGGAAAACTCTGTCTTCCATTACCCCGCACACGGCTGCGCAAGCTGCAGAGTATTGATGTTTAGTACCTACAGCCGGTTGTGCCGATCCGTCAGTATAAATGATAGTCTTATAACTGTCTAGTGGAAAGATATGTAGAGGAGCGGGGTACTCCTGTTCATACTGGAGAAATTCTTGTGTCTGAAGTCTTGGGTCAAATACATAATCAACAACAGTGGCGGTCAGAGACGTTGCCCATTGAATCCAGCGTGGATGGAATGCCTTAGCTTTCGGAACGCTCGCTTTAGTGACAGCCTCTAAGGCTGGCACCGGGGAGACAACAATAATGCGCTTCCCCTGGGCAAGTGGCCTCTCTTTTATGACGGCCATCTGAACTGCTATCAGAATCTTTTCTGTAGGTGCAAAACGTTTTTCAGCATTTGAGTATAAGTGTAATTTATATGCTATCGGCACTGTGTCACCCTCATTAAAGGTGACATAAGTAAACCCAAGGGCACCAGCAATTATTCTGATGACCAAATTTGTTTTATTGTCACGTGTGTGTAAGTGTTTTGCTTCTAGCATGTCCCGTTGCATGTCCCTAAGGATGTGTGTGTGTTCAATTGTCCATCGTCTGCTAGAAAAATTGGGCTGAATTAACTCATAAAGTGGCTTGAAGCGTTCTGCATAATCTGGAATGTATGTTCTGCCAAAATTGAAGAAACCCAGTAATGACTGCAATTTCTTAAGTGTGTTCGGTGGCTGTAGTTGAGCACACTTTTCTAGGAAGTGCGGGCCAGGTTCTTTCCCTCGTTTGATAGCTCATATCCCAGGAACAATACACTAAGAAAGGCTATCTTGCTTTTCTTAAAATTAAATTCATAACGAGGTCTGCAAATCCCAAAATGATCCGATCGACCCTCGCAAGATGAATGTCGAGGGCGTCGTCAGTGAGATAGATATCATCCACATAGGACAATGCATCGGAATCAAGCTCGTGTAAAATTGATGTTACACGGGCTGAAAACAGGCCTGGGCTATTTTTCTAGCCTGGAGGTAAACGACAAAAGCGTTTCTGAAAGCCAAAGGAAAATGCACTTAGGTCCATACTTTCATGTGCTAAATTCTGGCAGAAAAATCCATTAGATATATCCAATGTAGTCTTATATTTCTTACGCACTATATTGTTTATCAGGGCCATTCTGTGTGAATTTTGTATAGCATATGTGCGTGTATGACTATTCAAGTGTCTATAATCAACCACTATTCTATATGAATGATCTGGCTTTGCAACGGGGAATAGTGGATTATTCATTGCCGATGTACAGGGCTCAATCACTCCCTGGTACTCAAGTTGTGATAGTATCTCCTTCACCGGAGCTTTCGCTTCATGTTTAACACGGTATTGAGGCTCTGGTTGGGGTGTAGACCTAACGGGAATAACATGACAAGGAGAGTCCTTGTCCCAACCTACATGATTACGGTATAGTGCAGGTGCCTGCGCTAAAGCCCATTCAGCAGCATAGGCTTCTTGGCTGCTTCTGGAACAAGATCGGAGAAAAAAGGCAAAATGACATCTTCGCCATGCGGGAGCCTGCGGACGTGTTGAGGTGGCCAGTCTCTCTCGGCCAACAGGATATCACTAGTAAGTTCATCCCAAAATATTACACTAATAATTCGTTCCACGTCTCTCTCTATCTGAATTGTTAAATCATAAACCCGATCGGGTGGGAGAACGCGGCCATCCGCTGTCTCAACCACGATGTAATCGCTAGTTGCTGTCTCATCCAGATGATCTTTCAGACTCTGGCAACATATCGTGACCTCTGCCGCGCTGTCCAACAGAGTCACGGCCCACTTCTTGCTCCTCAACAGTGTTCTCAATACTACTGGCATTTTTAACTGTCAGTGCTGCCACTTTCTTCTTTTTAAACTGTGGCTTTTGCTGAGGAGTCTTTTCTTCTTTTTTTAATGGTAGACTGCGGCGAGTCTTTCTTTTCTTTCATGTATTCCGGACGTCGATCTTGACGGCCCCCTATCTCGCTACGTTTATCCGGTGGAGCCTGAAAGGAACGAGAGGGACGTGAATCAGAATATCGGTCTGGAGTTCTAATGTTCTCCCTATTTTTGAGATTATACCTCCTTTCGGAGTACTCCGGGTGTGGAGAATCAGCTCTCTTATTTCTCTTTTCTTTGAAATCTTTTTGTTTGTCCCAGCGCTTTTTAGAGCCCTCTTGTGCCTGCTTTGTACCCTCCTTATGGGAAGTACCTTGTAACTCCAATTTTTTAGGTTTGGCTCCCAAACTATCCCGTCCAATACTAGTATAAGTATCGGAAATTATTTTCGGTAGCTGTCTCTCTTGTTCCAAATCTGGAGTTTCCCGGAGACGCTGGCGTATTGCCAGTGCTACCACTTCCCCTTTAATATTACTCAGTAATATTGAGGAGATGGCGTCAAAGTTACGCATCAATTTCATCCCCAGATCCAAGGCTGGTGCAGCCCCATGTTCATTTTGTATTTGTTTTAACACTTCCGGTAAATTGGCAAGCGTCGGGGTACCATGTGTGGTAGTATAAAGAGCAGCGAAGACTGTACCCCATGTGGCACAGTCATCCACTGAGGGAACCATCCCAAACGGTAAGCACATAGTGAGCAGTCTATGTTTTTCCTGTGGTCCTGTATGGGGAAACACAGCTTCCAGCTGATTAGTTTTGTGGGCTATCCAGAACTGTATTTTTTCCTGTTCCATGAGCACTTTACCCATAATAGTATGTACTGTTTGTGGATTAATCCCAGTAGCCAATTAATAACCACCAGCTACTGGCGGTGCTGGACACGCTGGTGTAGTGTTCAACGTTCGCATTACGAACTGAACCAATCGTCTATATAATGTCACTAATTCATTATATAAAACTCGTAAATCTGCGATCGGCATATTCTGTATGCCTGGGTGAGGTGTATATGTGGCAAACATAGGCCATGTAGGTCCCTCATTACTTAAAGGACCTAGCCTAACTCTTCGTAGTACATGTGGTAGGGCGCCTTCAAACCAGTTCTGATGCTCCTGATATGTGAGCGATATTTCATGATACTGGTATGCTTCGTACCGTACAGGTACGTTTGCAATTTCATATGTGTGAAATGTGTGCGTTCTTTGGTCAGCCTCAGGAAAGGTGATCCAACAGTAAAACGTTTCTGTTTGGTATGCTTCAGTTGCCTCTATTATCAGCGTAATATCCCAGCCCTCTTCTGTAAGGCCATGTGCTAATAAATGTTGTGTAAGTGCATGTCTAGCATTCGCAGGAATGTCTATGGTATTAGCCATAGTTGTTTAGAGAAACGGAACACCAAATAGGGGAAGTTTTTCCTTTTTATGAGTTCGAGCTCGAACAACCTACAGCTTAATTAGGTGTTACCTGTTCAGCTGAGGAGGATTCTCCCAAAGACCACGGACGTCTCCGTATAACGGTACTTAGGGTACCTGTTGTCTGTGAGACAGTGACAGTCAGGGTATCCGTAAATTAGTGCCTAAACACCATCGTTGGTGGCGCCATGTCGTAGTTTGGAGTCTTGCTCTGAGCAAGACTGCTGGTTTAAGGATAACAGTACTTTTGCTTGTAGGTGACTGAGTCTTCCCTACAACAAGTCGCAACTGTTGTCCCAACCTTACCGGCTCACTAGCAGCACCTCACCAGAAACACACTAGTAAAAGGTGATTTATGGCAGTCGCTTACACATGGACTCGAAGTGAGATATCTCAGGGTTGTCGTGGTTAAACGGAGATTACCCTTTTCTCACAGATATATTATGTCTCATACAAACACAGGCAATGAGACAGATGCAGTAAAGTTATAATAGCTTTTTATATAACGTAACTGCAATTTGCGATAAGTTGCATGAACTGCAATGATTAGGATAATGAATATACCAAGCAACAGTATTGTGAAGAAGAGTCATTGTTATGAAGACCCCCACCATTTTGCAATATATGAAAAAAAAAAAAAAAAAAAAATATATATATATATATATATATATATATATATATATATATATATATATATGTATATATATATATATATATATATATATATATATATATATATATATATATATATATATATATATATATATATATATATGATGGAATATGCCCTAATACCCTAATGAGAATAGGCCTAACCACCTACCTAAAGGAGAGCTTGGTTTGCTAAACCTAAAACTGTGTCCATGAGAGGAGCCCCCAACCCTTGTTACCTTGGAATGAGGTCTCTATCTCAGAGTCCGCAGGGACACGAAGACTGGGTCAGCGTCAAGATGACTGCAGCATCGGTATCAGCGATGGTGGCGATGCCCTCTGGTCGGAATCCCTCTGATTATCTGTCTAAAGTGTGATGTATTTATACAGATCTACAAGGTCCCCTGACGTAGGTGTATTTCAAAACAATAGATAACAGGCATGCTTGGGACGGCAATTAATATCAACAATCCCTCGAAAGTATAGAGAGGGAAAATCCCTAAGTGTGAACACCTACTGTTTGTTTGTCTTTCGTGCTTGATCTTGATGCCTTGGCGCAGTGACACTGATAATAAAACTCATAACAAGTGGCCTAACTATAAACAAGGCCGCCATCTTAAAGGAAATAAATAATTAAATGGGCTAAGACAGAGCAAGCTAAGTATGTTAAAAGTCACTAGGTGACGGGGCACAAGTTTACAAGCCTATGGCTAAGCTAACTCCTGTTATCCCTTTAAAACAAACTAGGATTCACTACAACGGTTGAAGGGATGGGAGCAGACGCTGCTGTCGGGTTGGTGGTTTCTCAATAAAGCTCTTATTACAACATTACTGTGTTCGAGCTTAACAGACAACCACTGCATCATCCGCTTCTAAATCAACACACCTCAAAGTCAACACTACTAGCAGGCTCAGCATTCCAAGCCAAAGTTGGGGCAAAATCACAGAAGCAAACTGGCCCTGCGCCCTCAGCATGGATCAACCTAGCCCTGCAGACAACCATGGCGAGGACATCAACAACTTCAATAACTGAATTAAGAATTGTTGCACTACCTTGTACCCATCAAACCCAACAAGCATAGTGGATCAAACAAGCAGGCCAGTTGGTACACAGCAGACCTCCGAGACCCCAAACAACATTGTAAACAGCTAGAAAGGAAATGGAGAACCACTGACAGAACTCCCTACAAGGCTTTGCTCAGATGCAATCACCAACAAATAAGAGACACAAAGAAAAAAGCACTAGTAGATGGCATAGAAGGAATCTCTAGCAGCTGCAAGGAGATTTTCTTGATAGTCAAGGTTTTCACCTCACCCTTAGACACTGTTATCAGCATTACTGCCTCCCAACAACTCTGCTGCAACCTATCCAGTTTCTTCCAAAGTAAAATCTACAGCAACTTTGCACACCAACCCAACCCCAGAGAACTTGTTGCTAACCTACCAACCACCAACCAAGATGGCCACCTGACGGAATAGATAACCCTCACCTGAACTGAGACAGCGGCAATCATGCATACCATCCACTCAAGTGCCCCAACAGCCCCATGCCACCACTATATCTAAAACCTGGGAACATCACTAATCAGCCACGCCCTGATCAACAACATCAACACTTCCCTCATGCCCACCACTTTCCCGGAAGAATTGAAACTTGCAGAAATCAACACACTCTTCAAGAAGCCCAAGACGAAGAGAATCAACTGAGAAATGTCCGACCCATTTTCCTGCTCCCCTATCCAGTTAAAGTGATTGAGGAAGCTAGTAACAAGCAACTCACAATCTACCTCGAACTTCACCATCTTCTTAATAACACTAAGTCAGGATTTAAAAAAGATCCACAGCACCGAAACAACTGTCATTGCAGCCACTAAATCATCCTGGATTAAGGAGAAATAGTGGCCCTCATCCTGCTCTACCTCTCTGCAGCCTTCAACACAGTCTCCAATAACACGTTCATCAGAAGACGCCACAAGATTGGCATTGAAGGATCTGCTCTGAAATGGTTCTGTTTCTTCCACACGGCAACTACTCAAAGGGTCAGGCTGCCACCCTTCACATCAGAGACCAAGTAATGGATATGCATAGCCCCACATGTATCATCCCTCAGCCCCACTCTTTTCAACATAGACATGACACTGGTTGCCAACATCATCCGATCATAAGAGATCATCTTTTATGCCAATGACATCCAACTCATCGTCTCCCTGAGGGACGAGACAAACACCACAAGAACCACCTTTACCAACTGCATGTCCATGGTAGCAGAATGGATGCAAACCAACTGCCTGCGGCTCAACTCTGACAAGATAGAAGCACTGTTCTTCAGCAACAAGCCATCCCCATGGGACTCCACCTGCTATCCATCAGAGCTGGTGTCAACACCAACATCCAAAGACCATGCAGGACATTTTGAGATCATCCTAGACGAAACGCTCAACATGATGCCTCAAGTCAATGCAGTGTTCACCTTCTGCTTGCACATCCTATGCATGCTGTAAAAGATCTTCAAATGGTTGTCTCAGAACACCATTACGAAGCTCTGGACTAAGGCAACACTCTCTATCCTTGAATCTACAACCAACTTCTACACAGACTCCAAACCATCCAGAGCACCAATGCAAGACTCATACACAACTTCCTATGCTGCACCCACATCACACCACACCTCAGGAAGCTTCCTGGCTCCCCATTCACAAGCACAGCCAATTCAAACTTCTCACACACACATACAAAACCCGACACAACACAGGACTAGAATACCTGAAGAGCTGCATACACTTTTATCAACCCACCAGGCACATACTCTCTGCCTCACTCTCACCTGAACACAATTTCTGCATCTGCAAAACTGAAGTTTGCTCATTCTCCTACATGGCACCTAAGATATGGAATGACCTCCCTCAACACATCAGAACCTCCTCCTCACCTCTTGAGTTACCCAAGAAGCTGAAGACATGGGCTCTTCGTATAAGCACCTTGGGGACCACACACCTACACACTTTCCCAGTGCTGCATCAGTATACCCTTGAGTGATTAGTGTTCTATACAAATCAATATAAAATATCATAACAATAAATATAGTTATAGAGGGCCAGATGTACATCTGTATTTAGCAGTTGCCAACGGAGATTCAGCCTATTTGCAATCACTAAAATGGCTTCTGGCATGGTCCAAACCTTATTTTGTGAGTCTGTAACCTAATACCAACTTACAAAATAAGATTTGCGAGTCACTATAACGAAGAGACATGCCAAGGGCGTCCCTTCCTAATAGTTAGTCACAAGGGAATGTAAAATTGTTTTGTGACCAGTATGCATTAGCAAAACAATTGCACATACTTCAAGTAGACAATAAAAAGAAACCCATAAGCGTATAAAGAAATAACATATGTAAATTATGCAGTGACCTATATACATGTTAAGTATAAATATATAAACCATAAGTAATAGATACATTTGTTAAGCATACCTATGAGAATACCTATATATTTTTCAACCATAAGTAGTATATATATATATTTTACAAGATAATGCAAATATCTAAATGCATACATAAAATCAATTCACATAAAGTTTACTGTAGGAGTCTGGCCTGGTTTGTAGTGGGTACCTACGGTACTTACACCTTATACCAGGTCCAGTTATCCCTTATTAGTGAAATGTAGGCAGTGTTCTAGCAGCTAAGGCTGTCTAGAGGTAGCTGTAGCAGAGCTGAACTAGGAGACATGCAAAGCTCCTCCAATACCACTATAGCTACAGAGTACTTATACAGAATAAAAAAACAATACTTAGTTTTACCAAAAATAAAGGTCCTTTCTTTTAGTGACACAAGGCTAAAAATATCTGAGAGGCAATACTCCTTCTGGAGGTAAGTATTATACACAATACATACACTAGTAACCAAAATCAGGTAAGTAGTCAGTCACAGAATAGTGCAAACAGTAAAAAATACAATAGATTGTAATAGGCCTAGCGGCAACACAAACCATAAACTAAGAAAGTGGAATGCAAATCACAAATTCCCCCCTAGGCAAGTGTAGTGTGCAGAGGAGCACTGGGAGTGTAAGAAAACACCAAAGGTAAGTAATGTACCCCACCTGAGAGCCCAGGAAAGTAGGATTAAAGTGCTGCAAGTTTCCTCAGGGTACACTACAAGTTGTGATAAGAGATTTTGCAAGAACCAAGCAAGACTGCAATCAAGAAACAGTGGATTCCTGCACCTGAAGACCTGTGAAGAGAAAAGACCAAGTCCAGAAGTCGCAGAAGATTCCAGGAAGGACAGGAGCCCCTGCCAACCTAGAAGATGGTACAAAAGTGGATTCTCCGGTAAGAAGAAGAGTACCACAGGGCACTAAAGAAGATGGCTGTGGGTTCCTGCATAGTGCAGGAGATGTCCAATGTCAAGTTGTTGGATGCAGGCTGTTTGTGTCGCTGGATTCCGCCAACAAGCCTTGGTTCACGCAAGTATGTGGTTTGTGTCAAAATGGAGCTGCCTGGACCCAGGAGGGACCTGGGGCTCTCAACTTGGACAGAGGAGACAGAGAGGGCTCTCAGCACTTCAGAGAGCCCACAGACAACTAGGTAGCAGCCACTGGACTCCCAGGACACGGGGACAAAGAAAATGCAAAGTGCTGTCATTACAGCACAACAAAGGAAGGTCCCACACCGCTGGAGAACAACTCAGCGAGTTGTGCATCACAAGATGGAGTGCTGGGGACCTGGGCTACAGTGTGCATGAAGGATTCTTGGAAGAAGTGCACAGAAGCCCAAGGAGATGGAGATGACACAGTGTACGGGGTTACTATCGCAGCATGGGGAGGAAGGCTCTTACCTCCACCAAATTTGGACAGCTGGACCTTAGGACAGTCGGGGTCATGTCGGTCCACCCACCTGTGTTCCAGGGAGCACGCTCATCATCATGAGAGGAGTCCCAGAGTACCGGTTGTTGTCGCAGAAGGATGCTTGCAGAAGCAGAAAAGTGACTTCATCAATCCACGGGAGATTCCTTTGGTTCTTCTGGTGCAGGGTGAAGACAGGGAGTCCTCAGAGCGTGAACACCTTGGAAACTGTTGCAACTGCTGAATGGTCAGAAGCTGAAGCAGAGGATTACTGGAAGAGTCTTGCAAGCTGATTCTGAGGAAACACCCAGAGGAGAGACCCTAAATAGCCCTGAGAGAGGGATTGGCTACCTACCCAGGTATGCACCTATCAGGAGGGGTCTCTGACATCACCTGTGGGAACTGGCCAATCAGAGGTCTCAGGAGTGTCCACACATCTTGGAATCCTGTCAGAAACCTGTCTGTGAGGTGGCAGCAGCTGTGCTGCAGTGGAAACCCCAGAGATCTGGTTTGGCAGTACTGGGGGTCCATGGTGTAGCCTCCAGGATGCTTGGGATTGGCCCCCTCAATACCAGATTTGGAATGGGGGGGCAATTCCATGATCTTAGATATCCTCACGTGGCCATATTCTGAGTTACCACTGTGAAGCTACTAGTGCAAGCCTGTAATGGTATCCCCGCACTCATGAAGCCCGGGGAATTGGCCCTGGACAACGTGGGGGCACCTTTGCTAGTGCCCTCACACTTAGTAACTTTGCACCTAGCCTTCAGTAAATGAAGGTTAGACATATAGGTGACTTACAAGTTACTTATGTGCAGTGAAAATGGCTTGAAATAGTATGGGCACTATTTCACTCAGGCTGGAGTGGCGGTCCTGAAGTAAGGTTTGTCTGAGCTCCTTATGGGTGGCATAAGAAATGCTGCAGCCCATAAGGATCTACTGGAGCCCCACTGCCCTGGGTACCTAGGTACCATATACTAGGGACTTATAAGGGGGGTCCAGTGTGCCAACTGGAATTGGAATATGAAGTCACTAAACTATAGTGACTAATTTGGTAAGTAGAGAGAGCATAAGCATTGGAGTTCTGGTTAGCAGAACTTCAGTGACACAGTTAAGCATAATGACAACACACACATTAGGCCACAATCTATGAGCACTGGGGTCCTGGCTAGCAGAGCCCAGTGAGACAGGCAAAACACACTGACAAACAGGCAGAAATTGGGGGTAAAATGCCAACAAAGATGGTATTTTCCTACATTTACATACACAGGTGTATGCTGTACATTGGAGTTTTGAGTGTGGTCATATAGGAAAGAGCCAACTCTTGAGTAGTCTTCTGAAGATAAGATAGTTATCCATGGATCTTCTGTTTGGGGGCAGTGACTTCCACAGTTTGGCTAATTGAAAAGAGAAATATTTACCACCTCCTTCTTTTTTCTTGTATGCTGGGAGTTTGAGGCGGGGAGCCAATCCGGAGCAGAATTCCCTTTCCGTTATTTTATTCCTCATGAAAAGTGGACCCATTCTATATATTGCTTTGTCATGGTTTCAATTTAGTGTTTTGCTTGGGCAGTCTTATTTTAGAATCCGACATGTGGCCTATGCCCTTTTACCTTGTTTATTTTCATTTATTCCTTTTTATTATTTTAGCATGACTACAATTTGGCTGGTATGCTTTACTATGTTTTATCAGCTGCCTTTCCATGCAAAAACTTTTATTAGTTCTTTTGCACAATATTTAATCTTGTACTCTGCTCAAAGCTAGATATGATAATCTACCAAGTATTGGCTGTCCAAGAGTGCAAAGTCCACCTTACACAGAAAAGATGCATTATCATGTCAGGCCAGTTCTCAGAATAACAACACGTTTTGTTATAAAAACACCAGACTGGCAAAATGAGGTTAAAGGGGACATTCTAGTCACCCATCTTATGCTGTAGAATGTCATCACAACTCTGCTGAACTTGGCCTCATCACTCCAGCCACTAGGGAGGACTGCCAGCAGATCACAGGCTAACCTCCTGCTTATTATTCATGTATGGGGCTGGGGTTTTCGTCCAGGGACTAGTACGGGAAGAGAAAGACTATCACTGCTATGCTCGCATGTAGATGTGTAGGTAGATACATTAATGTGCCAGGGTGCTGAGACTTTTCATCTATTTTATGGTCACTTTGATAAAGGTATTGCATTTAATGTTCCTAATAATCACAGCACATACCTTTTTACATAGAATGCAGTTGCTTCAATAAAACATATTGAAACCTCTCCTGCATTCTCTGTCTGTCTATGCATGTATGAGGCCGTATGCAAAGGAGAGAATGGGGTAAGATCTGTTCTACCATGACTTCCCTGATGAGTCAGAGTATCATGTGTAAGGCTGCCACAAATCACCTTTACTTTCTAGGTTTGTGTGAGGTACTGCTAGCTAGACAAGAGGGTTAGGCGGACAGCATCCAAACAGTGTGGAATCAACTAATTCGCCCACACGTGGTGTTGCAGCTGCCCAAAACCAGCAGTCTTACTTCCAAGGTAAGAGTCCTGCGACAGCTTTGTGGATGATACAAAGCAGCTTGGAGTGGACCCTCTGGCAACCAGTAACCAATACAGTGCCCTCACTGTGTGTGGCTGTACATGTAGAAGAATTGTGGCAGCAGAGTTCTGAATTTGTTATAGTCCTTTCACAGTTGATAAACATAATCCATTGTAGAGGCCAATGGTGTATTCAAAGTTTAAACAGATCAAGAGAGATATTAACTTGGATATTGTGTGGAGATCCTAGGTGTGTCATAGTCTTTTCATATTAATAAAGCTTGTTCTTGCTAACTTATCCTCTTGAGTATTCCAAGATTTCTTACTTCCTTGGATACTTTAGGAGGTGGCCCCAGATCATCAGGCCAGGTGCAGAGTGGGTCATAATTTTTCCAATCCCCACATGTATTTCAGTTTTGAAAGCGTTCAGTTTTAGATTGCTCAATGTCATACACTAATCCACAGCTCCGAAGCAACTGAAGGTTTTTGAGTTTCCAATGTTTTTTAACTTTCCAATTTAAGACGTATATGTGTCATCTCTGTAGTTATAGCATCTAAGCTGAAATTCATTGATCACTAACAGCAATAACTTCAAGTAGAAAAGTAAGATGTTGAGATGATAGAGCCTCAAGGGACCCCTGCTTTTGTAAAGTCCAGTTTGGATGAGAAAGGAGGAACATGGATGACATTTATTCTGTTTTGAACGTAGGATGGTATCCAGTCAAGAGCTATCCCCTCTATGCAACTTCATAGAGCATTTGGATTAGAGTGTCGAGATCATCTGTGCCAAAGGAGGCTGAAAGGTCCAAGAGAAGTAGTGCAGTGACCCAGTTCAAGTCTACTGTGTTTTTAAGGTCATCCCATATGGTGAAGAGGGACTATTCTTTGCCTCTTCCTAGACAGAATCCTGTTTAGAAGTTGGAAAGTATGGAGTTGTCTTCAATGCATTTTGACATCCGGGTGAATGCTGCTCTTTTAGTCAGTTTGCCCAGGAAAGGTCCATCTGTAATCAGTCTGCAGTTGTTTGGTCATGTAGGTCCAGGTCTGTTTTCTTAAATAATGGGCAAATGTATGCCTTTTTAAGTCTTCTGGTAAGACTCCAGTTATGTTCTAACTGGTGTGGTACCTTTTAGAGGTGTCTTGAAGATTTTGGTTAGACAAAGGTCAGAAGGGAAGCCAACTCGCCTGGACAAGATTGACTAATTCCGTTTCTGATAGCTGCTTGAAGAAATGTAGAGGCAGGGTTAGTCCACTCTTGGAGGGGATTGTTGGAGATGGGTTGGTGCTGGTGGTTTTCCTTTGTTTTAAATAGGAGTCCAACATGTATGTTGTATAATGACATGATAATTTGCCAGTAAATTCTTGAGAAATTGGATGAGTTCCTTCTGTACATTTATTTTTACTAAATTCAGTGATAAGTTTATACGATTCCTTATTTGCACATCTAGCATTTTGAATTCTGTTTAAATAGTAAAATTTTTTATCTTTTTGAGTGTTGACATATATTCTGTTAAGTTTCTATAGGTGAAGTTTGTCTTGGTTGCTATTTCTTTTGAGGCAGGTGTGTTGCAGCTTTTCAATTTGTTGTTTTTTCTTTTTTAGTTCTGAATTTATCCCAAGTGCTTGTTTTCTCTTGTCCTGTTTTTCTGTATTGGTGATGTTAAGACAATATACCCCACGTCCTGCCCATCATGGGTCGTCTGAGCTAAAAAGAAGAAGCTCCCAAGTCCACTATGACAGCTAGTGAGATCCTTAAGATGATATCTCAAAGTGCATGTGTATAGTGATTCAACATAGACTGTTTTTACGGATCTTGCCAAAGATATCAACCCTTTGGCCAGAAATGAATTTGGATTCTTCTAATTGGTTGAAGCCTGCACAATGAAACTTTTTTGAATAGGGTATGTGGTGAGCAAATTTGGGTTACTGGGACTAGGACTATGTTGCCTGGCCACCTAGGAACTAACTGAGAATCAAGGACATGGTTTCAACCAGGGAATCATCAAAGTACCTATGAGGGCATCATTAAATAGGAGAAAAAGCTCTGATGATTTTGGCCCTTGCTATAAAATGTAAAAATGTGCCTTAGTCTCACTGTCTCAATGGAGAGCAACTCTCATTTTAGAACCTCAGCTGCCCTCTGAACCACCACTGCAGATGAGGAACTTTTTTCTGTAGATTGCTAATGTGGCAAGTCAAGCTCTAGGCCCATGGTTCAGGGCCCGACATGGGCATCAGCACTGGATCAACACACACTGGTAGAGTTGGTATTAGTGTCGGGTGTAGCTGGTGATAATGCAACTGAAGCCCCTTATAGTTCTGTGAGGCCTGAAGGCATGCCACAGGGAGCTGAAAATGCACTAACAATGTGTGGTACAGCCTCTTTGATGGCTTCTATCTGCTGCAAGTTCAATGATGGACCATGGAACCAGGGCACTTTGGGACAGCGACTCAAATCTTGATGCCCTCAGCCCTTCTCTTTAGAGTAAGAGTAGCAGGGTAGGGTCAAGTTCAACTTCACCTTCTTATGCTTGCACCTGGAACTCAACTTACCAAAAGATTTCAAATGGGAAGTGGAGTGGCTGAAGGAGTGGCCTCCTGACCAGCTCCCAGTCTGTGATTTAGAGCAGGAGTGAAACCTTTGTGAAGTCTGTGACTATTTCTTATTATTCACCGCTCAGGCTCAAATTCACCTTTAGGTTAAGGCACATTTGTCACACGATTTCAAATCATGTCTGGAGTCCAGGCATCAAAGCTAAGTCTGTGACCGTCATCTGCTTCATGCAGTTGTGTCACAGCTTGAATACTCCTACGTTTTTCATTTGGAACATCATACCTTTGCTCACTGTTTGAAGTTTTTTTTGGTCATCCTAAACCTGAAACAGGTAGCAGCAGCACTCCAGATCTGCACTGAAAGGTTCTAAAAGAATATCAGTTTACAGAAAGGGGGGATATTCTAAGGTGAATAATTTGTGGTTAAAAGATTTTATCAGAATGTAGAGATATTTAAACAAAAAGTTTTGTGACATCTGCAAACTACGTAGCAACGTATGTGGCAAATTATGTGGCAAATGTAGTACATCCATAATTATGTTAATATGCCTAAAAACAATGTAAAGGGATGTCATGATATGTGCCAGCATAACAACTAACCTACATCACTGTTATCAAATCTACCCAACATGACCTCCTCATCAAGCCAGAGTCAGAAATACGTGATCAGGCAAGCCCTGCAACCTAGGCCTGAAGCTACTAATTGACAGATCACAGGCGGGGTGACACATAGCCCTTAGACAAACGCTTGAACAGGAAAAACCCAGAACAATCCCTCAGAGTAGGCAGCGACACCACAATAGTGGTAGGAGATTAACACCAATAAAACACATTTGGCTGGAGGGGTGCACGTTCCCAAAACACCATAAAAGTTAGATGCCCCATGAAGTTAGGAACACTTATCCAATCATCACAAAACACACACACAACACCGGGTGATCACACGCTCCTCATGCCGGACATCTGGACATGTTACCTACTGGCCCACATTTTGGCCATGCAAGATTGAGACCCATCTGAGCACTTTATCAGGGAGTCAGAGTTACAACTCCGTGACTAGGCCTGGATTCTTTTCTGAAAATAATGTTTAGAATACTTTTATAACCCTTTAAGAATTGTACATAAGGGTGCTCAGAGCTCTATAACTTTGAGAGACAGTCATAAGACCCCGACTCTGTACTGCACTCTCCTGACTGCTGCATTTAATTAAACCAACTGTTTCTGTTTTGCCATACATCACTTGTCTTTCATTTCTTTAAGGTAAACCCACATTGAAGCAACATTTTGTCGAGCTAGATAGGAAAGATTTGTCCTCCGAGCCTCGACTTCAGTCCAAGGAAGGGGCTCCCACCAACACAGATTCCCATCTGTGCAAACAAGAGAGGTGAGCAGATGTCACAATTGATTGCAAGTTCTGCTGAATCCACAGGCGGAGGTCCATCCTGAAGCCACCGTCAGTTGGTAAGAGGCTACATGTAATCCTTAGTTCCAGCATTTGATGTATGGAAAACTAGGGCTCCGCTTGGGCCACTGGGTGAGATACAGATGGTACGCCTGACCGTGGCTGTGATATAGGACTCAGCTTGGACCTCTGGGCGAGACCCAGATGGTACGCATGATGTTGGGAGTGATATAGGGCTCGCTTGGCGAGATACAGATGGTACGCTTGTCCCTATACGTGGCCTCAATGCTTGGACCACTGGGTGTGACACAGAGGGCACGCATAGGCTCTGGATGTGATATAGAGCCAATACTGCACTCTTATTTTTTAGTCCAAAAGGGTTTTCGGAGCACTACCTGTCTCTTAAACACTGGTCTAATCTGAGAGAAGTGAGAGGTGTTATTTGCTTGGACCACTGCCCATGACACAGATGGAATGCTAAGCTCCTGGATGTGAGACAGGGTGTAATTCAGATGTTAAGGAAAGATTTGGAGATTAGGTGTAACTTGTGCTTGGCCGAGGAGGCCCAACTGTTGTTGAATTGTTCCTTCTCTGCATAAATAGTTGCTACCTTTGTCCCTGAGCCGATATTGACAGACTATCGGGTTCACGTAGTCCTGTGTACCACCCAGAGCCACCCCTCAGCATCGGGCAGCATGCACTAGGAGCAGACTAAGGTTTTTTTTTTTCGACACACTAATCATTTTTTCCCTCTCTTTTCTATTTATTTTCATTGTGGCTTTCAATTGATGTATTGTTGATGGTTGATGTGGTGCTGATAACCTATTGCAAATATATTTCATGTTGATATGTTATGTCTCATTAAGTGATTTAATGTGGGTAATAAGGAATCATTAACTTTCTCTCACAGCCTATTAATTCATATCTGCTACTCCACTACTTAAAAAAAAGAAATTGTTCATAATGTTATGTTTCATAATGTTTTGAAATCAACCATCACCCTTTCTTTCAGGTTGTGATTTTTTCATATGTGTTGTTTTATGTATTGTTTGATGCATCCCTGTCTAAAGTTGAAAACATAGCTAGTAGTTATTGCTGGAATAATCCTGTGTACATATTTCTCAATGATCAGAGTAGAATTTAGGATAATTTAAAACTTAAGAAAGTTAGAACTAGACCAGTCCCTTAAAAACATCATGGAGTAGCTGTTATGCCACATGCAAACTAGACTCCCCATGCAGGCTGAAAACCCTGCATAAATACTGCTCTGAATGTCATGCACACACTAAGGCACGTGCATTCCCTTGGCAAGGGGGGGGGGGAACCTTCAATATCAATGCAATAGAGCATACAAGAACAAACATCCATACCAAATGTGTTGGGTGAAAGAAGGCTAAAAGAGAGGCACTATTAGAACTATGGGCCATCATCAAGGTGGCCTCGACCTGTAACCACCCAAAACGCACAAGCAAGGTTTCCACACCTTCCCCGCCATATGTAAGTATGGAGGTGTTCTCTCTGATGCCTGCCATCCCAGCCGTTCCCACACTAGGTTACACCAATCCACTGGTTATGACGCCCGGATTGAGCCCCGCAGGGCAGCAAGCCACTGGATCCAAAGGCTGGGGGATGCCAGTCCCAGTCCATGTTGGTACTAGGTTTCGCCCAAGCTCAACGCCCCCCCTTCTGCCACGCTCTGTCATTCAAACCCCATCAGTGCAGGGAGGGTACATTCCAACCCTTCTAATAGAGCAAGCTCAGGTGACTGGGAGGTTCATAGAGGTCCAGGACAGTGACACCACTAGCAGTAGCGAGGAAGAGGGCTGCAGTCCCCCAGGATCCAACAGCAAGGATGGGAGTGCTTGACTGGTCCAACCAACCAAAGGGGAAAATAGTGAACCTATGCCAGATACTACCAAAACACCTATAGAAACACACGCCC
This sequence comes from Pleurodeles waltl, assembly GCF_031143425.1. NCBI lineage: Eukaryota > Metazoa > Chordata > Amphibia > Caudata > Salamandridae > Pleurodeles > Pleurodeles waltl. The sequence continues at coordinate 1,846,737,681 of NC_090440.1, forward strand.
CACTCTCCGCCCCAGGCTGTACTGAGGAGGACCCTGTGGCCGTGTTAATGGTAACCGACACACCTTACAACATTCTGTTAAACACAGGAGTGTTTTGCCGAGAATGGGATGGTAGCCTGCTCTTCTCTTGGAGCTCCCTCTCTAGAGCACAAACCAGTGGGACACTCCCACACCACATGGACACCAACCAGGGTGATCCCACCCAATTGAACCCCTTTCGTGTAAATCGTCCTTGAATACACGGAACCCCTGAGGGTTTCCGCCCAGTCCTAGCGGCAGAGGTCAGCAGGCTAGTAGAAGCCAGACCCCAGATACTGCTACTATTGCTGCAGAATGGGCCACATGGCTGACTGATGCCACCTAAAGGTGTATCATGAACAAAGAATGGTAAGCCTTGGCCAATCCTCTCAAAAACCACAACCACAGAACCAGGCACAGATCTACCCAAATGCCTCCTACATGCAGCTGCAAGAAAATCAGGCAGCCACCACACCACTATGGAGGGGATCAGGTGGTTGGCCAAACACATGGGAACAGCAACAGCAGACAGTGACCTCAGCCCAGCAAGGACTGGGACTACAGCTATGACAGAGAGGATTAACTGTCTGGGAAGGGAGTGCTTTTACACAATCGAAAAATCCAAGTACGCGGTTGGCCTGAAAGCCCCAATAAGTGTACAAATTTACATTCACATCATACACACTTCAAAAGTCATCTAAAAAATGAAGACTAGTGAAAACATTATGAGAAAACCTGTGCCTTTTCTTGCGTTCTGGAAAAATCAGGGATGCTGTATGTTTTGCCAAATGGGAATCCATACTAGAGTCTGTCTGCCATGCGGGTACCTGTAGAGGGCCTTGGCCCCACTCTGCTGGTGGTCCCCCAGTGCAGGGTTGGCTTACCACACCCCAAAAGGAGGCAGGGCGGCCCACCAACCATCCATAAAAGCAAGCACCCAGGTCCCGACATCCAAGTCCAAATTGGTACGGGTTCCAATAATCAGATGAAATGGTCCCCATTTGAGGAAACCCAGCCTGGTACCAAAGTTCCCACGAGGTGTGCAGTTCCAACTGCAGTGCCTCTAAGATCAGTAGACTCCAGCTAATGGAGGGCCCTTTCAGTTCCTAAACAAACTGATGTTCCAGTGTCAGGAACCATGTTCTCTTCACACATGGGATAATGATGTCCCCATAAAAACATCAAAGTTCACACACACCCAACAGGTTACGAATCAACAACATGGCACCAAGTCAGTCGGGAAATTCACCAGAGACTACAACTTTTCCAGTTCATTACTTGGATCAGGCAAATTTCTACAAATCCTGGCTGCGTACATGACTTACACCAGTGGTTCCCAACCTTTCTACTTCTATGGACCCCCACTTTATTATTACTGGAGCCCGGGGACCCCCACTGAATTTTAATTGGAATCTGGGGACCCACACTGAGTCATTACTGAAAGCTGGTTACCTAATCTGTTAATATTATTTAATTTTTCAAGCTCTCGCAGACCCCCTGAAGAGGCTTCGCGGACCCCCAGGGTTCCCCGGACCACAGGTTGGGAACCACTGACTTACACCATAAGCAAATGATCTGCCTAAAAGGTTTCTAAACATCCAAAGTCTGCTCGTTCGATCATGTCCGTCCAAAAGAGCAAGAATAGCATGTCAGCATTTTGAAGTCCCTGGCTACGGCTAGAGGGTGGCAGGCCTAAAACATCCTGGATCTTTGGAGAGGCAGGTCCAGAGAGGAAAAGTGACTCTGTAAATGACCATCACAGACCCATGTGAGACACACAGATATGCTCACTGCCACGTCCGGCCTGTCTGTCAGATGACAATCAGTTCTCCCACACACACACACAGTCCAGGAAAGCAATTGATCTTATTTTAGTCATTGTTGCATCAAAGGCACACAGAGCCCATGGAGCACCTCTCTGACCCCCTTTGGCATACCGCAATAAAACAGCATGACATGAAGATCTAGGGAAGGGCCCAGTAACCAGCAAAAGAAGCCCAAAAGGTAGCCCAAAAGCCTAGTGTGGATACCTTATCCACAAAATGTATAGCAGGCCTGAGTTTTCCCGAACGTAAGTATGCATGTGTTTTCTCCTAATGTTGTCACTAGATTTTATTTCTTTGGTGAGTTTCAAAGTAGGTATGATGTGAATTTAAACTTATTAGGGATTTTGGGCCAACTGCATACTTGGATTTTGCGATTGTGTAAAGACACTGCCTTCTCAGACCCTCACTGAAGTGGTTGTGGCCCGGTCCTTTCTGGGATGGGCTCTCTGTCTTCTATTGCCATGTGTTTGGCCAACCACTTGGTTCCTGCTGGCATGGTGTGGTGGCTGAATATAAGATACATTTAGGTAGACCTGGTTTTATTGATGGGGGTTTTGCGGAGACTGCCCAAGGCTTATCGCTCTTTCCTCGTTATGCTCCTTTAGGCGGCTTCAGTCTGCCATATGGCCCATTCTGCGGCAATCGTAGCACTCCCTAAGGTCTGGCTGCTGCCAACCTTCCTGACCTAAGACTGGGTGGAAACCCTCTGGGGACCTGAGTAGGAGATCCCTTCAGGTCTGATACCATTTGCATGATTGCGGCCAACACGGCTACCCCGAGGGTCGTCTTTTTTAACTTATGTTGGACCAGCCTAGTGGTATCTCTCTGGGCTTGCCCCTGTTTTCCCTTTTCTAAGTGGACTGCTTCATGGGGAGCATGGGTTCAGTGAAGGCAACTCCTCGGGGTGACAGGCGTGCCAAGTTTCCTATAATGGTCGTTTACTTGGGGACCGCATTTGGCAGTAGATAAGGGGCTTTGGGAATGGGGAGCACAGTGCATGGTGTTGAGCTCCCTCGTCTGCACTAATTCCTTGCTCGGGAAGTGCCAGAGTGGTGAAAGAAGCTGGACCCTGGGGGGTGCATGTGGTCTGTCTGCTAGAGCCATTGTTCCTATGCATCTTGGGTCGACTCCCCTCCTAACCCCGGGGGGACTCAGTATGAATGTGCATGCTGTGGCTTTGGGTCTCTCATTCACTGCTTCCCTTACCTTTTTTCTTTCGGCAGTCCCTAATAGGAGACAGTTAGAGTGACATGCCCATCGCCGTGCTAATTTCACATAGCTCGAAGAAGCTTTCTGTGTACTCCAGAATGATTTCTTCGCAAGGGGTTTGAATGGCTGGGACCACCCTGGCAGGTGTCCATGTGATGTGGGAGTGTCCCACTTGTTGGTGCTTTAGAAAGGGAGCTCTGGGGGAAGAGCAGGCTAACATCCTGTTCTCAGCAAAATAGAAAGACATTTTTAGCTTGCTCATGAGGTCCAATCCTAATATATTAGCCTGGGAAGCATGAAAATACAGTAACTATTCCTTCATCCTACTCTCCCCTCTCTGCAGCTAGACGGTTACCGTGGAGGGGACTCTAGCCACCATAGATAGGACCCCTTGTATGATGGCAGTGTTTTTGATAAAGGGACGGTTCCTTCTCCTAGGCATGACCTTGTCCCCCCTGTGTTTAACGGAAAGGTGTAAGGTATGTCAGGTACCATTCATGCGACCACAGGGTCCTCCCTAGGACAGTCAGGGGCGGACAGTGGGGTGGCTGTCTCTTTAGGTGTTTTTTGTGGTATCTGGCTTAGGTTCGCTATTTTCCCTTTTGGTTGGTCAGACCAGTCTGGCACTCTCACCCTTGCTGTCAGATCTTGAGGGACTAGAGCCCTCTTCCTCGCTACTGCTAGTGGTGTCACTATCCAGGACCTCTATGAACCTACCAGTCACCTGAGTGCGCTCTTTCGGAAGGGTTGGAGTGTATGCTACCTGTACTGCTGAAGTTTGAACAACGAGTGTGGCAGATGGGGTGGGTCGTGCTTGTGGAAAACCTTGCACAAACATGGACTGGGACTGGCATCCCCTGAATCCAGCAGCTTTCAGCCCGGAGGGTGGCCCTTTGGGTGCCACAACCAGTGGATTGGTGTAACCTAGTGTGGGAACTGCTGGGATGGCAGGTATCAGAGAAAGCATTCCTGTACCTACGTATGGTAGGGGAGGTGTGGAAACTTTGCTTTGCACTCTGGGTGGTTGCAGGTCAGGGCCACTATGAGGATGGCCATAATTCTAACTGTGCCTTTCTTTTAGCTTCCTTTCACCCTACACATTTGGTCTGGATATGTTTCCTTGTGTGCTGTACTGTTTTGATAGAAGGTTCCACCTTGCCAGGGAACATGTGTTCCTTAGTATGTGCCTGCCATTAACAGCAGTATTCATCTATGTTTTTAGTCTTCATAGGGAATCTAGCTTGCATGTGGCTTAATGGCGACTCCATGATGAGTTGGGAACTTTTTTAAGGAACTGGTATAGTTCTAGCTTTCTTACATTTTAAATAATCCTAAATTTTACTCTGATCGTTGCGAAATATGTACATGGGATTATGGCAACAAAAACAACTAGCTACGAGCTCAACTTTAGATAGGAATGCATCAAACAGGCTTTTCGCAATACAGAAAACATATGAAAAAATCACAACCTAAAAGAAAGTGCAATGGTTAATTAAAAAACAAAACAAGTATGAAACATTTCAACATGGAAATTGTTTTTTTAAGTGGAGGAGTAGCTGATATGGAATAATGGTCTGTGAGAGAAAGGTATGCACATTAAATCATTAAATCACTTATTGAAATATAACAATTCAACATGAAATTAAGTTGCAATAGGTTATTAGCACCACAAGATCAACAATGTAACAATGCATTGAAAGACACAATGGAAATAAAAAGAAAAGAAAGGAAAAAAATTAAAGAGAACAAATTACTTTGCCCAAAACAAAAACAAAAAACCTTAACTTGCTCCTAGCACATGCTGCTCAATGCCGAGGGGAGGCTCTGCACAGTACACAAGTCTAAGTGAGCCCGATAGTCTGTCAGTATCGGCTCGGGGACAAAGAGAGCAACAATTTACACAGAGAACAACTCGACAACTACAAGTCCTCCTCAGCCAAGCATAAGCTATACTTCATCTCAAAGATCCAAATCTTTCCCTACAGCCTGAATTGCACCCTATTTCACTTCTAGGGGCTTAGCGTACCATCTGTGTCACAGCCAGCGATCCAAGCGAATAACACCTCTCACTTCTTTCCCACACCACCAGTGTTTAAGAGACCCGTAGTGCTGAGAAAACACTTTTAGACCAAAAAGTAAGACTGAGGTGTTGGGCCTATATCACACCCAAAGCCTATGTGTCCCATCTGCATCACATCCAGCAGTCCAAATGTCATCCCTACGTCACACCCAGGGGTCAAGTGTACAATCTGTATCTCGCCCAGCAGTCCAAGCAGAGCCCTTTATCAGACCTAGGGTCACGCGTACCATCTGTGTCTTGCCCAGCATTTCAGGCTGAGCACCTATATCACACCCATGGTCAGGCATACCATCTGTAGCTCACCCAGTGGTCCAAGTGGAGCCCTAGTTTGCCATATGCCAAATGCTGGGACTAAGGATCAGATATAGGCGGTCATTACAACATTGGCGGTAAAAGCCGCTAACCGCCATGCAGAAGACCGCCAACACACCGCTGCGGCCGTGGTAAACCGCCACAGCTATTATGACCCACAACACGGAATCTGCCAAAATTCAGACACCCACACAAGTCCGCCACACCAAAGGTCAGTGATAAACTGGCGAAAACTAAACCTCCACCCTCACGCCAACAGAAATACGCCCACACTATCCCGACCCACGAATCCATGCAGCGGTCTTTCAAACGCGGTATTCCATTGGCGGTACACACCACCACGCTCAAAATACACACACACATACAAAACACAGCCACATTGGACAATTCGAAATACACACACCTGATACACATACACACACCACTCCCACACACCCATTACAATATAAAACACACACCCACATCACCCACAAACCCCTACGACCACAACTACTGAGAGAAGGCCAGAGAGAGACACCACCATCAACAATACTAGCATCCACAGGCACACAACAGCATCACCCACACAACTTCTACGCACCTCACACTACACACCACTACATATCAGCAAACTTATCACCCCACACATCACCTACACCACCCCATGGCACAGGAAAGACACCCCAGGTTCTCGGAGGAGGAGCTCAGAGTCATGGTGGAGGAAATCGTCTGGGTAGAGCCACAGCTATTCGGATCACAGGTGCAGCACACCTCAATTGCAAGGAAGATGGAGCTATGGTGAAGAATACTGGACAGGGTCAATGCAGTGGGACAGCACCCAAGAAATCGGGAGGACTTCAGGAATAGGTGGAACGACCTACGGGGGAAGGTGCGTTCCGTGGTCTCAAGACACCACCTTGCGGTTCAGCGGACTGGCAGCAGACCCCTACCTCCTCCCCCACAACTAACAACATGGGAGGAGCAGTTCTTGGCGATTCTGCATCCTGAGGGCCTTGCAGGAGTAGGTGGAGGAATGGACTCTGGTAAGTCAAATCTTAACTATTATATCCCCCACCATACCTGCATGCTATCACATACCCCCACCCTCACCCTCACTCCCATCACTCTAACTACTAACAAATGTCCAAACATCACAAACCACACATCCTAACCCCAAGCCCTGCATGCAACAACAAAGCATGGACACCCATCACTTAAGCATGGCCACTGCACATACCCATACACCCCCCTAAACTATCATCACACAAGGTCCCACACAGGAATGCAAGCACTGTGGTATATGGTCACCCACCCATTGCACACCATGGCAAACACAGATGTAAGAAACATCCTTTTATACCCTTGCAGGACCCCTACCCAATGTCACCGGACAGGAGAGTCCACACATGTCCACACCACCAACAGAAGAGGCCCACACTGATGACAGCACCTCTGTGCAACTGGATCTAGATGACCAGCCCGGCCCATCTAGGACCTCGGGACAGTCTGTTCCCCTCATCCAGTCATAGGCCACCACAGAGCTTCCCCCGTCTGGAAACACCAGCACAGCACCCACCCAGCAGGCCCATACCTCCGTCCTCAGGACACGTCAATCAGCAGTGTGTCCACCACTAGAGGGAACCCAGGCTAACCCACCACCCCAACAACAGGGACCTGGGGGCAGTGGTAGTGGGCACACAGTCCAGGGGACGGAGGCACAGAAACACAGGGGAACTGGGAGGGCTGCTGTGCGACAAGGGGCGGACAGGCCCAGGGAACCCTCTCTCCATGAGGCCCTCTCCAACATCATGGGAGCCTACCACCACTCTCAGGAGACGATGGCAACGGTACTGGCCAAGTTTCAGGAGACCCAGCGCCTGCAGGAGGAACAGTATTTGGGCTTCAGGGAGAAACTCAGAACCATCAATTCCACCCTGGGCCCCATTGTAGTGGTGCTAAAGAAAGTACTCAACACCAGAAGGGACACTGTGGCACAACAAGGGGCCCCTGACACTAGCCTGGACGATGAACTGCCCACCACCTCCGCCGGCACTAGTGGACATGAGGCACCGCCACAGGACCACCACACCAGCACCCCACCCCCTGCAGAGGGAGATCCACCTCGCAAACGGTCCCTGAGATCCAGGACAAAGACAGAGAATGATGCCAAGACCCCCGCCAAGAAATGAGACTACCCTGATTGTCATCCTACTGTCCCACTTTGTCACCCTGTCCATCCTTAAACTGCCCCAGGTCCACTTCCTATGCCCATTTGGGCAATGCACCTGTGAGACTAATAGACTGGACACTGCCATGGACATTCCTCCACCATCACTCTCATCATTTTGCTACCCCCTCCAATATTGAGCACTGAAATAAACACTCTTAAAGCACAAAACAATCTGGAGTCAGTCTGTGATTTCGGAATACTGTATTAGCAATTACTGTGGCAAAAAGCTCTTTCATTTGTAATGTCAACAATGTCACACAGCTCTAGTCCATGAGGAATCAAAGCAGATGTCACACATTGGGACCCACATCTGTGAAATCGTAAGGGAAAGTGACAACTCAGTGACCATACACTGGGTGAAAACGACAGACAGTAGAGAGGTAGTAGTGCTTAAATACATGTAATAGGCAGGTTTGTATTCTTACCTGTGTTTCACTGGAAATATTGCTGGATCACTGAGTCCCTGTTGTCCATGTCTTCTTCTTCTGCTTCCTCGTCTTTACTGTCTACAAGCTCCACAGCTGCTACAACACCGCCATATGGACCATCTTCCTGCAGAAAAGGCACCTGCCGTCGCAAAGCCAAGTTGTGAAGCATACAGCAGGCCACGATGATCTAGCACACCTTCTTTGGTGAGTAGAATAGGGATCCACTGGTCATATGGAGGCACCTGAACCTGGCCTTCAGGAGGCCGAAGGTCCATTCGATCACCCTCCTAGTTCGCCCATGTGCCTCATTGTAGCGTTCCTCTGCCCTTGTCCTGGGATTCCTCACTGGGGTCAGTAGCCATGACAGGTTGGGGTAACCAGAGTCACCTGCAAATGGCGAGGGACAACTGTTAGACACACACTAACCTGTAGGGATATCCCAAGACCCAGACAACATTCCCACTGTCTTGCTTCCAGGTGCTCACCTAATAGCCACACATGGTGCCTCTGGAGTTGCCCCATCACATAAGGGATGCTGCTATTCCGCAGGAACTAAGCCAGGGAACTTGGCATTCACATGGGAGATCTACTGGTCGGCCAAACATACCATCTGTACATTCACCGAATGATAACTCTTCCAGTTTCTGTACACCTGTTCTTTCCTGTGGGGGGGACCAAAGCCACATGTGTCCCATCAATGGCACCTATGATGTTAGGGATATGTCCCAGGGCATAGAAATCACCTTTCCCTGTAGGCAAATCCTCCACCTGAGAGAAAAGGATGTTGCTCCGCATGTGTTTCAGCAGGGCAGACAACACTCTGGACAACACGTTGGAAAACACATGCTGGGACATCCCTGATGCTATGGCCACTGTTGTTTGAAATGACCCACTTGCAAGGAAATGGAGCACTGACAGCACTTGCACTTGAGGGGGGATTCCTGTGGGATGGCTGATAGCTGACATCAGGTCTGGCTCCAGCTGGGTACACAGTTCCTGGATTGTGGCACGGTCAAGCCTGTAGGTGATGATCACATGTCTTTCCTCCATTGTCGACAGGTCCACCAATGGTCGGTACACCGGAGGATGCCGCCATCTCCTCACATGTCCCAGCGGACGGTGCCTATGAAGGACAGCAGCGAGCACAGAGTCAAACAACTCAGAGGTACGTACCCACAGCTTACACAGAACACAATTCCTAATCCAGAAAGTGGCCTGTATGTGTGTTGAGTCTAGGCCTAGGTATGTATGATGCAGTTAAAAATTAAGCCACGTGGGCCCCTGAAATGGCGGCTGCCTGACCTGTAAAGTGGGACAATTGGATGTGAGGTAACTGCACTGGCATTGTACACCGTTGCGGAAGGCGGTCAAAGACCGCGGCGCAATTCTGCATTGGTTAACATTGGACCCTATGGATCCCAGGAGCCAATGACGATGTACACCAGCGGTGACGGTACGCACCGCCGCAGACGTCACCACCATTTTCTATCTGTTGAATCACTCGATACCTGATCTTCAACAGGAGAGGACCTACACTGCAAGTGCTTCTGTGACCTCGGTCTGGAAGAGACAATGGCTCGAGTGTCTGGGGAAAGGGCCCCAGCCTTCACATCGGAGGAGTTGGAGAAACTCATGGATGGGGTCCTCCCCAGTACACGCTACTCTAAGGTCCTCCAGACAAACAGGTAAGTACAGTGGGAGCATGCTGTATGGGCTATGCCTGTGTGGAGAGGGGTGGATGTAAGAAGGTAGGGGGGAGAGTGCGGCGTGCATGAAATGACCGTGAGTGCATGTGCCACATGGCAAGGGTAGGGATGGGGGCCAATGACTGTGACGGTGCAGTTGGTAATAAGTTTCTCTTCCCCCTGTACAAATCATGTAGGTCAGTGCCCATCAGAAAAAAGATATTTGGTGTGCCATCGCCAAGGACGTCCGGACCCTGGGGGTCTACCACAGACGGAGCACGCACTGCCAGAAAAGATGAAAGGACATTCGCCGCTGGAGCAAGAAGACGGCGGAGGCTCAGCTGGGGATGGCCTCCCAACGTGGGAGGGGTGCCCGTCGCACCATGACTCCCCTGATGTTCAGGATCCTGGCGGTGGCGTACCCGGTGTTGGATGGCCGCTTGACACTCTCATCCTGCAGATTTCGCGTGCTGTGGAGGGGTCTGGGTGGGGGAGGTGGGCTGTGGGTTTCTCTAGGCCAGGGCGAGTTTAGTAGAAAAGGTCCCTCCGTAAGGCAGGCCATGTGGCACCCCACCCCAACTTTGTAGAGTGCCAACTACACCTAGTCATGCCCCTGTGTCATCCATGTGTGCAGATGTCGTCCATAGGCTAGTAGGCCATTTCCCAGGAATTGAACAGTGGAGCCCAAGAGCGCGGCATAGTGCAGGTAGCTTCTGTGTCTGTCGTGTCCGCCAACGGTAGCGGTAATGCATGCACTCAACATGTCTTTCTTCTGTCGTCGTCCCCCCTTTTTGTGGTCTCCCTGTTCTTGTGTGCATTAGCATCATCAGACGGAGGAGCAGTGGCACCGGAGCAGGAGGGAGCTGCATCCCACATGGCCCTGGAGGGCGAAACTACGGACTCGGAGTTCACCAGTGGGACAGAGGGTGAGGGGAGCGCCACAGCGAGGACAGGAGCGGACACCAGCGACACAGACTCATCCTCTGATGGGAGCTCCCTTGTGGTGGTGGCAACATCTGTGCTCCCAGACCTCCCAGCAGCCCCTCAGCCTTTGACCCGTGCCCACTCACCCAGGAGGGTGGGCATCACCTTCGCCCCAGGCACCTCAGGCCCTGCCCCAGTCACCCCTGCTGCCCTCAGTGAGGAGGCCATTGACCTACTCAGGTCCCTCACTGTTCGGCAGTCTACCATTTTGAATGCCATCCAGGGTGTAGAAAGGCAGTTGCAACAAACTAATGCATTCCTGGAGAGCATTCATTCTGGTCAGGCGGCCCTTCAGCAAGCTTTTCAGACTCTGGCCTCAGCACTGATGGCAGCCATTGTCCCCGTCTCTAGCCTCCCCCCTCCAACTTCCTCCACCCAGACCCAATCCCCTGTACCCCAGCCTATCCCAAAGCACACCTTCAGATCAGCATGCACACACGTCAACACACAAGGGAAGCTCTGGCGAACATAAGCACCACACATCCCACAGGCACTCACGCAAGCATCACACACATGCAGACACACCAACATCCACTGCCGCCACTGTGTCCCCTCCTCCTCGTCTCCCTCCCAGTCTCGTCTACACTCATACCTGCATGCACTTCATCTACAGCCACTACGTCCATCACCAGCACACCCACCACCACACCCCACTCATTTGCAGTCACCACCCCCACTACCATTCACACGTCCCCTGTGTCCTCTCCCAGTGTGTTTGGGACGCCACATCCCAAGATACACAAACGCAGGCACACACCCACCCAACAGCCATCCACCTCACAACAGCCTCCAGCGCATGCATCATCTCCACTCCCAAACCCCTCCAGCTACCCGTCCCAGTGTGTCCAAAAAACTTTTCCTGTCCACCCTTGACCTCTTTCCCACACCTCCCCCACACCGTCCGTCTCCTAGGTCCCGAACTAGCACCTCAGCCACAACATCTCCGGGACCAGTGGTGCCTGTAGTCACCGGAATCTGGGGTGCACCAGCCACCAGGGCAGCCAGTTTGGCACAGAGCCACAGCACAGACAGTCCCCCACCTGTGAAGCATGAGAAGTTGGCCAGTGCCCGGAGGGAGAGGGGGAAGACTCCAGCCACCAAAGCCGCTCCCAGGGGTCCCGGTGGGAGTGTGGAGTCAGCTGCGACACCTTCCAAGGTGGGGAAGGGCCACACGAAAGCAGGAAAGTCTGGGAAAAGCAGCACAGCGGAGGAAACAGCCATCATCCCCGCTGCCCAGGAGGCCACAGCCATCATCCCCGCTGGGACAGAGAGGACCGGCAGCACAAGCCCTGATGGGCTAGAGAGGACCGCCAGCACAAGCCCCGCTGGGCTAGAGAGGACCGGCAGCACAAGCCCCACTGGGCTAGAGAGGACCGGCGACACAAGCCCCGCTGGGACAGAGAGGACCGCCAGCACAAGCCCCGCTGGGACAGAGAGGACCACCAGCAGCTGAGTCACTGCAAAGGAGCCTGCCGCCTCAAGCACCGCTGAACAGGGCACCGCCACTCCAAGCACCACTGAACAGGGCACCACCGTCTCAAGCACCGCTGAACAGGGCACCGCTGCTCCAAGCACCGCTGAACAGGGCACCGCCGTCTCAAGCGCCGCTGAACAGGGCACCGCCGCTCCAAGCGCCACTGACCAGGGCACCGCATCTCCAAGCATCGCTGAACAGGTCACCGCCGCTCCAAGCCCCGCTGAACAGGGCACCGCATCTCCAAGCACCGCTGAACAGGGCACCGCATCTCCAAGCACCGCTGAACAGGGCATCGCATCTCCAAGCACCGCTGAACAGGGCACCGCATCTCCAAGCACCGCTGAACAGGGCACCGCCATCTCAAGCACCGCTGAACAGGGCACCGCCATCTCAAGCACCGCTGAACAGGGCACCGCCGTCTCAAGCACCGCTGAACAGGGCACCGCCGTCTCAAGCACTGCTGAACAGGGCACCGCCGTCTCAAACACCGCTGCCCCATGAGCGCCAAGGGCACTGACGCTACTGAGTCCGTCACGGGCAGAATGAAGCACTCTGGGCACAAAGCCCCCTCCATAACCAGTGGAGAGATACATCCACTACCTCTATCCTTAGCAGGATGAAGCACTCTGGGCACAAAGCCCCTTCCAGAAGCAGTGGAGAGGTACATCCACTACCTCTGTCCTTAGCAGGATGAAGCACTCTGGGCACAAAGCCCCCTACAGTACAAGGCGAGAAAGGCATCCACTACCTCTGTCCTTAGCAGGATGAAGCACTCTGGGCACAAAGCCCCCTCCAGAACCAGTGGAGAGATACATCCACTACCTCTATCCTTAGCAGGATGAAGCACTCTGGGCACAAAGCCCCTTCCAGAAGCAGTGGAGAGGTACATCCACTACCTCTGTCCTTAGCAGGATGAAGCACTCTGGGCACAAAGCCCCCTACAGTACAAGGCGAGAAAGGCATCCACTACCTCTGTCCTTAGCAGGATGAAGCACTCTGGGCACAAAGCCCCCTCCAGAACCAGTGGAGACTGTTATCCACTTGAGAGACTGTGGCTTTGCACTCCCTAGTATTAAACAGTGGGCAAACCAGCCACTGTAGAGACTTGAGAGACTGTGGCTTTGCACTCCCCAGGATATGGCAGTGGGCAAGCCACCCAATGTAGAGTCTTGAGAGACTGTGGCTTTGCACTCCCCAGGATATGGCAGTGGGCAAGCCACCCATTGTAGAGACTTGAGAGACTGTGGCTTTGCACTCCCCAGGATATGGCAGTGGGCAAGCCACCAACTGTAGAGACTTGAGAGACTGTGGATTTGCACTCCCCAGGATGGAACAGTGGGCATGTGGCCCTCTCGTGGATTTGGCGTTGTGCACTCAACCGGCTGAGGTGCCCCCCCTTTCCCTCCCCCTGAGGTGCCTGTTTTCTTGCTCTCTGATGCCCCTCCAGTGTTCTCTCCATCATGGTCGGGGATCTTGTGTGGGCCTCGTCCATACCGTGTGGGCCCAGTGTTCCACTGACTTAATTGGAGCACTACCTGGACTACTATGATTGGTGTATATTTTGTTAATGGTGTATATATATTTTTTTGCAAACTTGCTTTTAATATATTTCTATGGTTACACTAATTTCCTTTTGTCTTTGCATTCTTCCGGGGGGGTTGCGGGGTGTAACTATCATGTATAAATATGTATTAGTGTGTGTGTTGTAGTGGGTGAGGGTGGGGTGGGGGTATTGCGTGTGTGTGTCCCTGTTTTTTCCCTCCCCCTCCCCTGTGTCGTAGGTGCAGTACTCACCGTGGTCTTCGCAACCAGCGTTCGTGCTCCTGGTAGAGGAGCAGGAAGACTATCACAGGGAGAATTTGGAGTTCCAGCTCCATGGTGTCCTAGTTCCTCATGGGGTGTGTAGAGGTGAGCGTTTTCCCTTCGGAATCCTGTTTCCGCCGTTTTTTTATCCACGGTGAATCTGTCCCGGAAAAGGTGGCGGATTGGTAGGTTGTGATACTGTGGGCGGTACTTTGTCCTCCGCCTGTCTGTTGGCGGTGACCGCCGCGCTGTTTGTATCGCTGTGGCGGTCGGAGTGTTAAAGTGGCTGTCTTTGTTGGCAGTTTCCGCCACGGTCGTAATTGCAAATTTTTTACCACCGGCCTGTTGGCGGTCTTACCGCCGCTTTAACACCAACCGCCAGGGTTGTAATGACCACCATAGTCTCTTACCCACTGATGGCGGCTTCAGAATAGACCCCCGCTGTCTCGATTAGGCAGAACTTTCAATCAATTGCGGCATCTGGTCACCTCTCTTGTTTGTGCAGATGTGAATCCATAAGGGTGGGATCCCCTTCTTTCGGCTGCAGTCTAGGCTCAGAGGACCAGTCTCTCCTATCTGGCTCACCAAAATGTTGCTTGAATGCAGATTTAACTTAAAAAATTAAAGAAAAGAGGCACTTGGCAAAACTGGAACAGTTGGTTTAGTTAAATGCAGCAGCCAGGAGAACACAGTACGGTGTTGGAATTTGATGATTGTCTGTTACAGAGTTCTGAGGGCCTTAAATACAACTCCTGAAGGGTTATGAAACAATTCTATATATTCTTTGCTGAAAGGAATCCAGGCCTAGTCACAGTGTTGCAAATCTGATCTTCTGATAAAGTGCTCAGGTGGGTCTCGACCTTGCATGTACAAAATACTGGCCAGTAGGTTACATGTCCAGGTGTCCGGCATGAGGAATGAGTGATCACGGCATGTTGTGTGTGTGTAGGCCTACTTCAAAGGAGAAATTGGGTATAAGAAGGACACCCAAAACCACAGACTTTAGAACATTTCTGGAAACAAGAGGAACCTCTGCCTGGAGAAGAGCTGAGGAGAAGTGCTGCCCTGCCTGTGCTTTGTGGAGCTATCCTGCAGTTGCTGCTTCTGCCAGAGTAAGAGGTCAAAGACTGGACTTTGGGGGTCATTCTGACCCTGACGGTCGGCGGTGAAGCGGCGGTAAGACCGCCAACAGGCTGGCGGTCTTTTTTCATGTATTCTGACCATGGCGGTTACCGCCATGGTCAGCCGCCGCTTCACCGTTCCGACCGCCACAGCGGTAACGACTGCCGGGCTGGAGACCTGGGTCTCCAGCCCGGCGGTCGTCACATACCGCCGGCGGTATTCCAACCCGCCTGACCCCGGCTTACCGCCATGGATTTCATGCGGTTGGGGACCGCCATGCAATCCATGGCGGTAAGCACTATCAGTGCCAGGGAATCCCTTCCCTGGCACTGATAGGGGTCTCCCCCACCCCCAACCCCCACCCGACTCCCTCCCCTAGCCCCCACCACCCCTGCCACCCCCAAAAGGTTGCAGGACCCCGTCCCCCACCCCGATCCCCAACATATACACACACATACACACATACAGGCACGCATTCATGCACATACACACACCCCCGCATTCATGCACGCATTCATGCACATACACCCCCCCGCATTCATGCACGCATTCATCATGCACATACACACACACCCCCTGCATTCATGCACGCATTCATGCACATACACACACACCCCCGCATTCATGCACGCATTCACACGCCCCCTCAATATACACACACGCACACCCCCATGCACGCACACAACTCACAACACCCCCCCACCCCCCTTCCCTAGCGGACGATCACCTTACCTGTTCCTGGTGATCCTCCGGGAGGGAACGGGCAGCTCCGCCGACACCGCCACGCCAACAGAACACCGCCACAGCGAATCACAGGTCGTGATTCGCTGGGCGGTGTTCTGTTGGCGTGGCGGTGGAGGTGGAGCTACCTCCACTTCCCCGCCTGCCGCCAGTATGGCTGTTGGCGGCTCTTCGTCCGGAAACGGGCGGAGCGCTGCCAACAGTCAGAATGGCCCATGCGGAAGACCGCCAGCACTGGCGGTCTTCCGTACGGCGGTCCCTCGGCGGTCTATTGAAAAGACCGCCGAGGTCGGAATGACCCCCTTTGTGTGCCTTCCATCTTGTGAAGATCTCCAAGGGCTTGATTTAGAGCTTGCCTCCTGTTGTTTGCAGTCTCAGGGACAGCAAAGACTTCTCCCTGCCAGCACCTGAAGTCTCCGCAGAGACTCCTACTCTGCCCTGTGGTGCACATCCAGTTCCTGGGACCCTGAAAGGAGAAGCTGGCAGCCTAAGAGGAAGAAATCAATGCACAGAACGCGGTGCAGGGAAAAGATCTACTCAGCAATGCGCCGCCGGCTTCGCTGCTGAAAATCGACGCTCGCCTGCAATGCGACCGAAGAATCGATGCACGGAGCTGGAGAAACGGCGCGCAGCATCGCTGATGGAGGCAGGTGAGATCGCAACCTGCACTGTGTGGTTCTCAGATCATCGTGAGGCTGGATTTCCGACGCAAGTACCGCTGGGTGTGTAAAAACAACGGAAGGCCTGCCCGGACCCGAGAGTGCTGACTGGATCAACGCATCGCTCTCCTGCAGAGAGAAGGAGTGACACACCCCGACCTGACAAAAGGAGAAACGACGCAAGGTCTCACTCGTGACTGAAATAGACGCATCACAAGCCCTTTTTGACGCACACTCGCCCGTGCGATGTTATTTTTGACGCACCCAAGGTACATTTTCATGCTAACAGTGTTAGTGTGTGTTCAAAACTACATGAAGACTCTTTTTGCTTTTTAATTGATAACTTGACTTGTGTATTGTGGATTTTTGTCATTTTGATCTTGTTTTGTTTAGATAAATATTTTTTATTTTTCTAAACCTGTGGTGCCATTTTGTAGTGTTTTCATTAAGTTACTGTGTGTGTTGGTACAAATACTTTACACCTAGCACTCTGAAGTTAAGCCTACTGCTCGTGCCAAGCTACCAAGGGGGAAAGCTGGGGTTAGCTGAGGGTGATTCTCTTTTACCCTGACTAGAGTGAGGGTCCTTGCTTGGACAGAGGGTATCCTGATTGCCAACCAAAGACCCAATTTTTAACAATAGGGCTGGCTAGGGAGCCATAGGCAGCCCAGTTAAAAATGTTCAAACCAGCAACTCTAAGTTCCTCTCCACTTTCTCTCTTTCCATTCATGTTTTACTCTCTCCTTTTCCGTCTCTGCCTGATCTCTCTACCATCATTCTTTTCCTCTTTCCTCTGCTCTCTTTGGCTATACCTCCCACTGTGCCTGTTGCAATAAAGTGACAGAAACGCCAGCAGTGGCAGTGGTGTAACGAAACTTGAGGTACCCGCCTGCAAAGTAGCTGGAGTGGGCACCCTCCCCCTTGAACACAGTCAGGGCCCTGCTGCCCGCGCACAGTGTACTTTGTTACACCACTGAGCAGGGGCCCTAAGACATTACAAAAACAAAAATCGGTCTTCTATGGCTTCATCCCACCGGGAAATGCCCAGTGAGTTCAACAACCATTCCAGGCTCACTCTGCTGTTTTCAACAAAGCATTAACATATATTCATTTCCGGGTTATTAAGTACAAACCGAAGCAGGTATTACTAGCAACTTCTTTAAATCACGTTGTTGTTCTAAGACAAAAAGAGTTTAAGTGGCCACCTTTTGACCATTTGAGGTTCTGCGGATGTTACGAAATCTTACCAGCAGTACCGAGGGTATTGAGAGAACACTGGAAGTTTAGGGAGAATCTGGAAATGCACCTATTCCTTTGGCCTCCGGCGTTTTTTTGGTAACCCTGGCGTTCTAAAGCCTTAATACACAACAGCCTAACAAATAACACATTTACACCTTAAAAACAAAAGGCGAATTAGCGCCGTAGAAGCAGGGCAAGTTCGAATAAAAAAAAATAAATAAATAAGCAGGCCCTGTATCGGTATCTTTTTTTATATGTAGATGCAGGGCGACTATGAAGCCATGCAGAATAAACGTCAATATATATGCTCTTTAGAAATGGCCAATTGACATAGCTCTATTAAGCATTCAAAAGGGAAAACTAAACCACTAAAATTTGAATACCCGATTAAACACTATTTCTCTTCTAGATATACATTTTCTTTTCGATTCTTTTGCGTGCACGTTTCAGGTAACCATTCATTCTTACTAACTTTTTCAGGAAACTATAGTGGAAAAATATTTCCGAATAACTTACTTTAGCATTGTAGGGAATATAATGTTTTGATAGAGCTTCAGGGGTGTGCATCCAGGATTTATCTGAAAAAAAATAAAAATAAAAGTTCTAAATATGAAAACTGAACGAGTCCAAATGTGAAGCACTACACAGACTCACAAATTGTAAATCGACCATTTCTAAGCCGGAATCAAAACTGTAATATATTGACTTTCTCATTTTTTGGTAGTTCACAAAACCAAAGGATTATGCAGAGAAACCTGTATAAAACATAGCTTTCCCGACATAGTTCGGGTCTTCCATGTTTACTCTAGTGACTTTTTTTTATCCTTGGTAGACAATCCACTTACTTATACTTGGAGGAAATTAGCAAATAGGAGTATTTTTCATTACCATTAGTTTTGCAGGTATAAAAACAGTATCTGGATGGGGTTGTTTGAGGTCATATTAACTTGATTACAAACCGGTAATTTTCATTAATCTGAGTTCAGGTCTTACGCATCGCAGTTCAAGTATGTGTGGTGGTGAGTACAACCTCGTTTAGGCAAAACATTTTCCACCGTTATCTAAAAATGAATTCATTTACAATTTTAGAAGCAAAGAAAAGTATTTTGTACTGTTGCTCATCCATTATCTTGGTCGACCATACTGGCTCCTGATTACAAAGCCTCGGGTATTTTAGTGGAGGACCCAGAGAGGACGATGGATGCTGGACTGCGATGAAGAAGACAAACAATATTTGAAGCTTATCACTAACTAACTGGGCAGTCAGCAACTCCTCGTCACTGAAGACTCTGCAAGCATACAGATCCTACCAAAAACAACCACACTAGAGACCTACAATGTGTACACCAACATTCTTGCATCTGTTCAAAAGGTACAAATGATGAAATGGCCCATTGAACCTGTGTTCCACGGTACCTCTGCAGATGTCAGAGTCCAGGGCCGGCTTTAGCACTGGTGGTGCCCTGTGCAACTGTCTTTATTGCCCCCTCCTACACTATGCCCAACTCATCAGATTCACTCACTATCACCCGGCAAATGTGCACCTCATTTCTCCATAGCCCCCCTTTCACATACATTCATTTGTTTTACAGGGCTTGTAAAGGCTGGCTTTACGAATCCACTCTGCTATCCACATTAAATATATTTCTGTTCTTTGAAGCAGGTCTATTAACTCCCTATGCTACTTTATGGTGAGTCAAAGCTGCCACTAGACAAAACTCCCATCTCTCTCTTTAGCAGGAACATTAATCACAAGAGGTATCTTGACATTTGAATTGTTTCCTGAAGGATGGACGCACAAGGAACTTTTCAGCAGGTGCTTTTAAATGGCAGGTTTCGTAAGTCATTGTTAAACACAGCACCCCCCTGAGGTCAGCGCCCCTCCAATCCAGGTCAGCACCCAGTGCGGCCGCACCGCCCTCAAACCGGCCCTTCAGAGTCTGTGCATATTCAACATCAAGCCTGTAGTGAAGATTAATTAAATATGTGGCATTCTATGCTTAGAATGCTCTTGTGAGAATCTTGGGGGTAACCATGGTGACGGTGATGGTTGAGTGAGTGAAGGGAGACTGGGAGCAGATCGGCAGGCTGGAGTGTCTTCCTTACTGATATCGTAAATAAATAGAAGAGCGATCAACTCATGTGGTGTCTCTGTGTACTTCTCTTCACATGTGACGAAAAAGCCGGGAGTAACACAGATAAGGACACCCCAACTCGTATTGTATGTTTTACAGATTTTTTTTATGTGACATCTTATCAGCTACCTTCTATTTTTGGTGGTTCCGTGACTTCCTATAGTACGTTGTCAAGAATGCTCGCCTTGTTGTGGGACCTGTGAGCTGACTTTCTTGCT
Source organism: Pleurodeles waltl (assembly GCF_031143425.1). Lineage (NCBI taxonomy): Eukaryota > Metazoa > Chordata > Amphibia > Caudata > Salamandridae > Pleurodeles > Pleurodeles waltl. Next base: position 1,846,757,826 of record NC_090440.1, read on the forward strand.
GGCGCCACGCCCACATAATTTGTGCAGTTGATTGCGTGAGCACGTTTGGAAAAGTGTTCCACCAGCTGCGTTCCGCGAGTGACAGTGGCTATAGTGAAAAATAACTCTAAAGACAGCCAAGGGAAATGTTATAGGCGTGGTGAGTTTGGCCACTATGCCAATTTCAAGGGTTGTATTGGTTGGAACGTTTTCTGTAAAATTTGTAGTAAGAAGGGACATGTTGCTTCATGTTGTAGGAGTTCGAATAGTAGGAAAAAAGAAGTTCAAGAGGTAAATTTGGAGGATGATGACTCTCCGGAAGAATTTATTTTGCAAGTCAAAAATGGTTTCAGTGGTCCAGTAGAGGTTGTACGAATTGATGGAGTGCATATTCCCATGATGTTTGATTCGGGGGCAAAGATTACACTTATTCCTAGAAAGTTGTTTGAAAAGCATCTCAAAGCTTCAGTAAAACTTTTCAAACCCGATATTTCTCCGAAAGGTTATGGTGGGGAACCTATTAAGCTGTTGGGTTACTTTATGGGCACCATTCAGTTCAATAATAGGCTCACTGCTGAGATCTATGTCTCCATGAGAGGGGATTCCCTCATTAGTTGGTTACATCAGAAGGATTTAAGAGTATATGTTGATCCCAATGTGTTCCCTTCTGTAAGGCTGAAAGATGAAGAGTGTGTTGATGCTGTGAACAGCTCCAGACCTTTGTATGAACAGGAATTTCTGGATCTTTTTCGGAGCAACCTTGGTTGTTTGAAGGGTTATGTGAATAAGATAAAAATGAGGAAAGGGGTCACTCCTGTGGTCTGTAAAGTAAGAAATGGACCCTTGATGGTCAAAGAACAAATGAAAGCAGAATTGGACAAATTGATACAGAATAGTATAATTGAAGAGGTGGAAGCCACCGAGTGGTTGGCCCCAGTAGTAATGGCTGTGAAGGCTAATGGTGAGCCGAGGTTATGCATTGAATTGAGGGAGTTGAAAAAATGTGTGGTTGTGGATCATTATCCTTTGCCTAACATTCACGAAATGTTATCTTTATTGAAAAATGCAAAATGCTTCTCTTCTATAGACTTAACTTCTGCATATCATCAGATAAAGTTACAAAAAGACTCTCAAGATTTAACGGCGTTCATTACCCCCATTTGGTACTTATAAGTTTATCCGTGTGCCTTTTGGTCTAGCTTCAGCTGCGGCCGTATTTCGACGTGCCATGGAAAGAGTACCTAAAGGAGTTCGAGGAATCAAGATGACATTTTAGTGTATGGCAAGAATGAAGAGCAACACAACAAGAGAGTATGGGAGGTTCTTCGAAAACTGAAGGAGAGTGGTCTAACGTTGAAGGTGGAAAAATGTAAAGTTAACCTTGATGAGATTGACTAGCTTGGTCATAGAATTTCCTCCAGAGGTATTGAGCCAAAGAAAGACTTAATAGACAATTCTCAATCTTGCGTGTCCTTCTTCAAAGGAAGAAGTGATTACGTTTCTTGGCATGGTAGATTTTTACAGCAGGTTGTTTGACAGTTTTTCAGATAAAACAAAATTTATGAGAGAACTAGTGAGGAAAGGTGTTACCTTTCAATGGAGCAAAGAATGTGAAAATGAATTTGTGGGTATTAAACAAAGCTTGAGGTTTGCCTCTAGCTTACAGAGTTTTGAACCTGAGCAAGATACTGTAATTATGTTAGATGCTAGTGCCAAGGGGCTTGATGCTGTTTTGATGCAAACACATGCTGGGGTTGAGAAAACAATACTTTTCATATCAAGGTGCTTAAGGGGAGCAGAGCTGAATTATTCTGTAATTGAGAAAGAAGCATTAGCTGTGTTTTGGGCAGTGAATAAGCTGAGGAAGTCTGTCTGGGTTAGTACGTTTCTGGTAAGAACAGATCAGAAACCTTTGAAATAAATTTCTGAGAAAAAGGGTTTGGATGCTGTTTCTGGCAGGATTAGAAGGTTTGTGGTGGCATTACAGGAATTTAATCTTGAAGTTCAGTATATACCCAGAGCGAAGAATAACATTGCTAATTGTTGTTCAAGATTAGTAAATGATGATTTGAAATCTGAGGATGAGTTTATGCGTGTTGATGATGATTTCGATGTGTGTGTGATTAGAGAAGGGATAACTAAAGAAATTGAGTGGCTGACAGAATTGATTGGTGATGAGGTTTTACAACAGATTGTCGAGAAGATCAGAAATGGATGGGATGGAACTGAGAAGAATGATCAGCAATTAAGTGGATTCTGGAGAGTCAGGGATGAATTATCCTCACATGGTGATTTAGTACTGAGAGGGACTAGGCCTATTCCGCCAAAGTTGAGAGATGAATTAATCTCTTTGGCTCATGAGTCATCCTGGAATCTGTAAAACCAAGGAAAGTTGAGACTCATGTATTGGTGGCCAGGGATGGATGTTCACATTGAGCACAGTGTTAGAGAATGTGTGGAGTGTTATAGGTCTGAAAAGGCATTAACCTGTAGGGTCTAACCAATGGATGTGAGAGAATTACCAAAAGAACCTTGGCAAGAAATTTCTTTTCACATTTTGGGTCCTATCAAGCATTTCAGCACTGACAAATATGTGTTAGTGTTAGTGGATATGTTTTCGAGATTGCCTGAAACTGGGATTACTACTACTATAGAAATGTGTGATGTCATAAATTTTCTTGAGCAAGTTTTTGACAGAGAAGGGTTTCCTTCATCTACCCTCACTGATAATGGTGTACAGCTTGTTTTGCAGACAATGCAACAGTATCTGAGTGACAGGGGCATTAAGCACAGGAAAGCTTCTCTTTATCATCCAGAAACAAATGGCATGGTGGAGAGGCTAAATAGGGTACTGAAGGAAAGTATCCAATTGGCGGTGGCGAATAATATGTGTTGGAAGAAAGAGTTACTGTGCAAGGTTAAGAATTATTGGTTAACCACACATACGATTAATGGGTTTTCACCATTTGAGTTATTCAGGAGAAGAAAACCAAACACTCTGGTGTGTCCTTCATGGGTAAGTGACAAAGTTGGTTCAAAATCAGAATTCTTAAGTAATGATAAGCAAAAATGTGAGAGAGAGCTCAAGAAGGACTCTGAAAGGAAGATCAGGTTTGTTAGGCGGAAGGCTGTAAAGAAAATAGTGATTCGGGTAGGAGATATTGTCAGAGTGAGAAGTCCTCGTCTAGGTCTTTCAAAAGATCATTCAAGGTTTTCTGCTCCTCTCAAAGTAATCAAGGTCATGGGAAATGCTGTAAGGACTGAAGATCATAAGGTCATATCATAAGAGTTGTGAAAATCAAAACCAGATGTGGGGAGAAGAAGTCTGTGAGAAATGACACCCCAAAATTCTAGATGACTTCGTATAGCAGGTATTGCTGTAATCTAATTCTGTACTTAGATGTTCTTAATAGTTGTAATTGTTGAATTTCTTATATGTCTTATTTTCTTATGTTTTTGTTTGATGACGAGAGGGAGATGTATGGCATTCTATGCTTAGAATGTGATAGCCGAGAACCTTGGGGGTAACAGTGGCGGTTGAGTGAGTGAAGGGAGACCCTGAGCAGATCGTCAGGCTGGGGTGACCAAGAGCGATCAACTCATGAAGAGTCTCTGTGTACTTCTCTTCAATATACTTGGAAACAAGCTGAGGAGTCTCACCAATTTCTGCCAAAGGCACCTCATATGCTGGTGGCAAAGCGTGTTAAATTGTACATTGGCCATAAGCTCCCTTCAGTTATGTAATTTGTTATGATGTCCAAAATGACCCAGTAGTTCATGGTGACCGGAGGTAGAGAGCTTTTAACCTTCCTCACTGAACCAAATGATAAATGGGGGATATGACTGGCAAAAAGAGTGGGTCATGTCAAGATAAACCAAAAAGTGACCTCGACAGGCAATGAAGGATCTGGACACTGGCAGCACTATATATTAATTGTAGCTGAACTGAGAGCAAATGTTTGAATAGAATCCAGCCATCCTCCAGGGGAAAACCATTGCTGAGAAAATTGCTGATCACCAGTGGTCTCATTTGTCTCAAACTTTACAATAATGTGTTTGTTCTGAATGCATATAGTTTGGCTGACAATAAGGGAGTGACATCTCCAGAAATGGCTCAAACAGGGCCCTTTCTAGGCCTTTGATGACTAACACTGGGTCCCAAGAAAGAATGATGAAACAATAGTGGACTCCAGTTAGAATATTCTTAGGGATTCAATCTGCCAGACCATCAAGGTTAGATCCATATCCCTCTGGCCCTTGCATTGTTCATAATGCTGCCCATTGTACTGCCCACTGTACCTTAAGTCTGAAGACAGACAAACCCATAAGGAAGCTAACCTGAATTTCAGCATCAAAATGGATTATAATTCTGGAAGTGCATCCCATAACTATACACCCTTTCGAAAAGTGTTGTCAATGGTGTTTGTAGGCTGACAAATGTTCCTAATCCAAATTGATGCCCTTCTGGATTACATTTTTCCTTGCAGGTCAAACTTTCCAGTTTCCATGCCATCACATAAAAATATAGATGCACTAATTGAGGCCGGGCTAGTTATTTTAAATGAATGTTTGAAAAAATAAATCTGGACTGGAAGGAGTTAAGCAACCACTACAACAGGGTAAGTCGAAGACATTGAAGCAAATACGGAGCTATCAAGAGCATTTTCACACTCTCACAATGAATTGTTGTAAGCAGTAACAGAGGAAATGGAAGCGGAAAAGGCACTGAGGAGCTCTGTTTACCAACCTACTTTTAGGGAATCAAACCTTACTACTCACAACAGCAGGAAGTACAACATCTAACTAGAGGACAAACAGATTTAGCCACAGAATACCCAGGTAAGATGATATCAGATACAAAATTACTGCCTGAAGGTAGCCAAATGACAAGAAACGGACCTGGATCAACAGATTAGGATGAGTATTGTATGATCCTGCCAAGCACAAAACTAACAAATAGAAGACATTCTTCTCTGCTCATCAACCAAGGGGTGGGTAACATTTGCAAACTGTGATACCACGCTCAATCATTCTCTTTGCTGTAGGTCTCAGAAATCATGTTGCTATTTGTACAAGGACCGCCTCACCTGCAAGAGAGGAGCCGATGCCCGAAGAGGCTGTGATCCCATAATGTCATCCCCCGCCATGGACATAACATCTGTGATAAGGAACAGGAAAGGGACAAGGGAAAATCTCTATAACTCCTGAAGGTGCAATATAAACTATTAAAACCTACAGCTAAATAATAGCTTATGTGAAAGCTGCTGCAAGGACTGTGAGAAGAAACTGAAAAAGTAGTCCGCCTTCCCATGTGACCAGGACTAGCCATCAAGAAGGTCCATTTTGTTTCCTGCTTGGCTGCCTGAAAAAGGATGACTTCTCCTGTATACATGGTGCCACTCAGTAAAAGATAGTACATGTAAACGTTGTCATGTGACACCTTAAGTCGCTTCTTATTAGGAGGAAACACCCACAAAGGATTAATAACCTCCTTGCCAATCTAGTTGGCCTTGAATGAAGATGAAAATAAACAGTGAAGTGATGATTGAGACACAAAACTCCACTTAACATCAGAGAGGAGACAAAATCCAGGCATAAATCCTGATTTAGAACTCAGTCTTAGTTTCAACTGCTAAAAGTCAAATGTCATTGCCAAAAATCATTCAAAAAAAATAATCAGGGAACGAATGTGCAGTGACATTTGCCTCTTATGATTAACTTTTTTATGTATTTTTCAAACAGAAACAGACATCGCAGGAAAACATTCTACTTGTATTCGGAACCTATTCTAGACCTTGCACAGAGAAGGAACACAAATAATGTATATTCTCAAATAAGGAATGAGTTGCATAAAACCGCTTCTAACACAGGGCTACTCTTGACATTAATACCTGTTGTATTAGGATGAGTATATAACTGAGAATGTCTAAGGAGAATGTGGAAGGTTAGGAGAGAATTCTGGGGTTGGAATGTATTGGCAGGTGCTGCTCTGTGCCCACCCTGTGAAGACGCATCTCAGCTTACTAAACAGCTTCAATAAGGAATTTCTGTGTGGCCACTTACAGTTTGGCGACAAGTGAGAACCCTTGTGAACATCTTTGCTCGGTGCACCGTCATTGGGGAAGATTATATGCTGATCGTCTTTGGGAGCCGCACAGTAAACGTGAGACGGTGTCTACAACTGGAAGGGTAATGTCGGCCCTTGCTACTGCATTTCTGGTGATTCTTGGCAGTAACTTTCTTTTGTTTTTCTTTAAAAAAAAGAAAAAGCACGTTCACTTTACGTTCAGTGCAAGGCGCCTTCCCGTCTCATGCGTGCCTTGAGCGGTGAACGGTTGCTTGGATATGCATAGTTGGCAATGACGTGTATCTGGTAACGCACCCCATGCGTGGTTGCCATGGCATTGGGGAACGTGCTGTGAATGCTGTGTACACATTCATATTCACACTACACGCTGTTGCCAAACCACTGGCACTTCTATTGTACTCCATGCATGGTTGCCATGGCAGTGGGCAACACACTGTGAACGCTGTGTACGCGTTCATATTCACACTACACGCTGTTGCCAAACCACTGAAACTTCTATTGTGCCCCATGCGTGGTTGCCATGGCAGTGGGCAACGCGCTGTGAACACTGTCTATGCGTTCATATCCTCACGCTGTTTGGCAAACCATTTGGATTTCTTGGGATCATCGTGCTGTTAATCCACAGAGCTTTCTTCCATCGGCTTCATACGGCGTATCAGAAGAGTCTTAATGGAAGAATCTGTGGAAGGTTTTAGCGAATCATTTTAATCTTTGACAGTGATTCGCACACCATTTCCTAAAGTTTTTATGGTACATCATCGGTGATTCGCACACCTTTCTAAAGACCCTACTGGACATAATCTGCATTGGTGATTTATGGTTGTTTGTCTGTTTTTTTTCTTTTTCTTTTCTTCTATATTTTCTTTCTTTAACCATAATTGTATTTGAATGTTTACTCCTGCTTGGGCATATAAGAATATTATAGGTTAAGTTGTGGTTCTGTATTGATTGCAATGCATCAGTCAGTTATGCCTCCCACTCCATTTTTAGCATTACCAGGTTTGCCTCTTGTGGACTGGGAGCAATGGAGGGAAGGTTTTGAGGCATATTTGGATGCCATTGAAGGAGAACTATTTACACAAAAATAGAAATATGCCTTATTGAAGCATTCCTTAGGCATAAAAGGTAGGAAAATTTTAAAACACTTACCCCAAATCTTGGTTACTGGTGAGGGGCATGAATTGAATTTGATGAACATGAGTCAGCCATGAAAGCTTTAGATGTAGGTTTTAAGAAATAAAAAAGTCATAATGGAGCGACAATTGCCTGGTGAATCTATAGAAAACTTTGTGGGGGATTTAAGAGTGTTAGCTGCAACTTGAGACTTTAAGTCATTCGAGGATGAGGTTATACATGATCAAGTTGTTGAGAAGTCTAATAATACGAGAATTCAGAAGAAACTCCTGACAATGGACGATCTCACTTTGGAGAAAGCGATAGAAGTCGCAGGCAATATTGAAGCAACCATGAAGTTACATGAATTAGTTTGGATGAGTAGAACAAAATGCAGAGTGAAAAGTGAAAGAAATATAAAGTTAAACAAATAGCTTACGGGGGTGAATCTATTGAGGTTGTTGGTGAATTTGAAGCAACCTTGGATTTCAAAGGAAATCGTACAAAGTCAATGGTGAATGTGGCTCTCAAAGGAGGGAGTTTGTTGGGGTGATTGGATCAACGGAAATTTGAGGTTGTTTTGGATCCCAATAGTTATGAACAAGTTTTACAATGCAAGGATGTAATAAATTCTATTTCAGTTCAGTTTCAGTCTTTGGGTGGATAGATTTCCTGAGGTTTTTTCAGGTGCCCTTGGTAAAATCAAAGGACTCTGCCATAGCATACAGTTGAAAGCTGGAGTGGAACTGGTTGTGCACAAACCCAGACATGTTCCCATAGCTGTTAGGCAGGAATTGGTGGAGGAGTTACAAAAGTTGTGTAATCAGAATATTAGCAAACCTATTGAGAGTTCAAAAAAGTTATCTCAATGAGAGAATTTTGGTGGATAGGCATCCTTTGCCTAACATCACAGAGATGTTGTTGCCTTAAAGAGAGCAAAAGTATTTACAAATCTCGACCTGTCGTCAGCCTACCATCAAGTGGTGCTGCACAAAGGTTAGCATAATTTAACATCATTCATTACTCCCAATGGGGCTTATAGATTCAAGCGCATGCCGTTTGGATTGGCATCGACCTCGTCAGTATTCCAAAGGGTAATGGAAGCCATGTTTAAAGGAATTGATAAAGTAAGGTGTTTCCAGGATGATATTTTAGTGTGGGGATCAAATAATGAAGAACATGATGAGACCTTACTTAAAGTATTGATGGTTTTGAAAGATAAAGGAGTAACTTTAAAAGCAAGCAAATGTCATTTTGGGGTGGAAAGTGTGGAATATTTGGGTAATAAATTGTCAAAGAAGGGAGTAGAACCAAAGGAGAGTCTTGTTAAGGCTACAATGAACTTTCCCTCTCCTCAGAATAAGGACTAGTTAAAATCTTTTTTTGGACTCTTAGAATTCTATGCACGTTTCATTCCAAAGTGTGCTGAATGGACCTAAGTCATGCGATCTTTGTTGAAGAGTGGGGTCAAGTTCAATTGGACAAGGGAATCTGAAAAAGAGTTCAATGAAATGAAGTGTAATGTTGCTGAAGCTTAGCAGCTGAAACCGTTTGATATGCAGGATCAGAGTACAGTAGTGACTGATGCCAGCCAATTTGCGTTGGGAGCTGTGTTGATGCAGTCCAGGAATGGTAGAGAGGAAGTGGTGGCTTTTGCGTCTCGGGCTTTGAGAGGGGCTGAGTTAACATGTTCGGTTATTTAGAGGGGCGCTTGTCATGGCATGTTGGTGAGGTGTTAATTACTTCAGAAAATATTTATGGGGTACTGATTTCATATTGCGAATGGACCACAAACGCTTGTTAAATCTGTTCTCGTCTAAAGGAGCTTCCAAGGCAACTCCTAGAATTGCGAAGTGGCATTATAGGCTGCAAGAGTTTCAATTTTGCATTGAGTATATTCCAGGAGCCAAAAACGTTTTTGCAGGTTGCTGATCTCGACTTCCGATGGTATCGGATGTGGAAGAGGTTGATGATGATTTTTCAGTTGTGGCTTGTACCATGTTGGATGAAAGGGAATGTGTGATAGAGGAAGAATGGAAAGATGCTGTGTTAAAGGACTTAATAAACAGCATCAATAAGGAATTTATGTGTGGCCACTTACTTCAGTTTAAATAAGGTATATTCTCAAATAAAGAATAAGTTGCATAAAACCGATTCTAACACAGGGCTACTCTTGACATTAATACCTCATTAAAAACTCTTGGTGATATGGGATACATGAATAGGAAGATGGCAAACTGGTAATGACATGGGCCCCCCTTTAAACTGACAAATCTTTTGGGAATAATTATGAATGGGCATGTCAAGCAACCAGCTCTCAATTCTAGTGTTGACAGAAAGTCTGCTGAACTGACAAGTGGAATGATGGCTTTGATTCAAAATACTTGACAAAACTGAAAGGGGGTCTGTCGACTAGTGAGAGGCTTTGAACTGAGAAAAATATGCAATGTATTCCCGGGCTTTTGATGATGTGAGGAACTAGAGAAATAGCACCTTTCACCTATGAAGTAAGAATTCTTTCTAGGACAGTGTTTTTGTCTGTCCTGGCAAGTGGAAGTAGGCACCAAATAGGGGATCTCTAGGTCCTAGACTAATACTTATTTGGCTGCCTTCTAACATGTTGCTCCAAGTTCTTTTCAATGTTTCCTGCTCATGATATGAAAAACACTACATGCAGCCTCTGCTGTACTCATGGAATTGCCATGATGTAGGGAACTGCTCAAAGACAACTGCTGTGGCAGGTAGTGATTTAATAGAAAATCTGATTCCAGCCATGGGCCCCCCTCTTGAAAAGGCATCTATCCAGAGAAATGAAGCTGCTGCTAACTTTATAACAGGGAGGAGCATGATCAAGCTGTCTGGCCCATATAGGGTTAAGATTGCTTCAACCGCTAATTCTGAGAAAGCTGGAGAACTTTAGAAGCAAACATTTAAGATGCGGACTACATTTTTGGTAATATTGCAGTCTTAAGCATTTTCAATAAACAGATTTTAGATCAAGACATAGAAAAACATTGGTTCTGCTCCATATTGCACCCTGTGGTGCAGATATTTAGCTTGCCATGAGAAAACCACAATGTGTGAATCTCATTCTCAATAAAAGTAGACGGGTTAGGATGATTCAATATGGAATGTGTCTAAAACATTTAACTAACAATTATAGAGAACAGTGGGTTATTTCAATATGTGTGTTAGAAATGTGGTCTCTAGCTGTCAGTCGTTTGGACACTGTCCAAGTAGGGAGCCTCCTTCTAGTCAGGATAAGGGAGATACCCGCTCAGATAACCCCTCTCACCCCTTTGGTAGCTTGGCATGAGCAGTGAGGCTTTTCTCAGAAGCAACGTGTAAAACATTTGCACATAACACACAGTAATACAGTGAAAAAACTACAAAAGGACACCACACCAGTTTCAGAAAAATAGCCAATATTTATTGGTGTAAAACAAGACCAAAATGAGAAAATTCCAACATACAGTGCTAAAGATATGAATTTTGTAAAAATACAGTTCCTTGAAGTTGATAGCTCCACCTGAAGCTATCACAGCGTCGTGATCAACAAAACCAACAGTTTAAGCCGGCCGTGGCGGGCCTGCTACGGTGTCGAGAAGACCCACAAACAGTACCTTGGATTTGCAGGGCATCGTGATCCTCACGGTGAGCTCCAGAGAGCGGCGTCACTCATGTCACGGTGTCGGTTCCGGAGTCGGTGCGGGAGTCATCAGGCCCTTGAAGTTCACATGCGTTGCAGATCGAACTCTGGGCTGATGAAGTCAGGTGTGCCGGCGTGGATGGCATCAGGGCTGCGGTGCAAAGCGGGATGATGGTAAGTGCTGGGTCCACAGGTCACGGTGCAGGCAGTGGCTCGGTGAAGGCGGCCACCAGCATTGGTGAGACCAGTGCTGCGGTGTGAAGTGGGGCAGTGTGGCTTTCGGTGTCCACAGGTCAGAATGCAGACAGTGGCGTTGTAGTTGCTGAAGCGATGTCGTCGGTAGGCCCAAGCCAGCAGTGCAGGATGGGACGGTGCTTTGTGACCCTCATGAGCGTTGTCCATAGGCCACAGTGCAGACAGGATGTCTGGTGATGACACAGGAGTCAATGATGCTGGCATCGGTGGACCGGAGCTGCGGTGCAAGGTGGGACGGTGCTTCGTGTACCTCAAGAGCGGTGTCCACAGGCCACGGAGCAGGCAGCGGGGCCGGTGTCAGCAGGAGCAGCTTTGCCGGGGATGCCCCACGCTGTGGTGTAAGCAGACAACGCCAGGGTGCAGAGCCTACATGTCGCGGTGCGAGCAGCAGCTCAGTGAAGTCGTCTGATGAAGGGGTCGGTGAGACCAAGGTCGCGGTGCGAAGCGGGGCAATGCGACTCCGTGCGGCTTTGGCAGGTCACAGTGCAGGCCAGTGGCAACGCAGTGGTTTCTCCTCTTGAACAGCACAAAACACACAGTTCCCAGTGCTGCAGGTCTAGGAAGCTGAAGTCTTTGGTGTCCCTGAGACTTCCAACAGGACACAAGCTCTACTCCAAGCCCTTGGAGAACTTTCTCAAGCAGGACACATAGTAACGTTCACCCTTTGGAACTCCTTTCAGGCAGAAGCAGCAACTGCAGGCCAGTCCAGCAAAGCAACACAGAAAAGGGACAGTATTCCTCCTCCAGCTCTTCAACTCTACTCCTTGCAGAGGTTCCTCTTGATTCCAGAAAGATTCTGAAAGTCTGAGTTTTTGGGTCTTCTTCTTATACCCCATTCTGCCTTTGAAGTTGGCAACCTTCAAAGCAAAGTCTCATGTGTTTGCAAGATCCTTCCTTGTCCAGGCCAGGCCCCAGACACACACCAGGGGGTTGGAAACTGCATTGTGTAATGGCAGGCACAGTCTTTTCAGGTGCAAGCGACCACTCCTCCCTCCACTCTAGCTCAGATGGCTCATCAAGATATGCAGGCTACACCCCAGCTCCCTTTGTGTCACTGTCTAGAGGAGAGGTGTGAACAGCCCAACTGTCAAACTGACCCAGGCGGGGAATTCAGAAACAGGCAGGGTCACAGAATGGTTTAAGCAAGAAAATGCCTACTCTTTAAAAGTGGCATTTTCAAACTCACAATCTAAAAATTTCTTTAAATTATGTATTTTTAAATTGTGAGTTCAGAGACCCCAGACTCCACATTTCTACCTTCTCTCAAAGGGAATCTGAGCTTTAGAGTTATTTAAAGACAGCCCCCATGTTAACCTATGAGGGAGATAGGCCTTGCAACAGTGAAACCCGAATTTAACAGTAATTCACTGTTAAGACACGACAAAACACCAGTACATGTCCTACATTTTAAATACACTGCACCCTGCCCATGGGGCTACCTAGGGCCTACGTTAGGGGTGCCTTACATGTACCAAAAGGGAAGGTTTGGGCCTGGCAAGAGGGTACACTTGCCAGGTCGAATTGGCAGTTTAAAACTGACACTTCATTGGCAGGTCTGAGACATTTTTACAGGGCTACTAATGTGGGTGGCACAATCAGTGCTGCAGGCCCACTAGTAGCATTTGATTTACAGGCCATTGGCACCTCTAGAGCACTTTATTAGGGACTTACTAGTAAATCAAATATGCCAATAAGGAATAAGCCAATCAACAATACAATTTACTCAGACAGCATATGCACTTTAGCACTGATTAGAAGTGGTAAAGTGCCCAGAGTCCTAAAGCCAACAAAAACTGGTCAGAATAATTAGGAGGAAAGAGACAAAAAGATTGGGGATGACCCTGCAAAAAGGGCCAGGTGCAACAATGTATATTTAGCTACTGCTATTCAGAAGTTTCTCTTTATGTGATAGTTAATTACGTAGTAACTGAAGAACAACTCGTTCAAACATTTACATTTCTTCACTCCTTCCAGTACATCGCAAAATGTCAACTACGCATGCTCACAACATGTCACAGGGTTCAGTTGAATGGCTGAGTTTAATGGAGATATTGCGAGAGCAGACATGACACAACCACCAAGCAGATGATTTTTTGAGGATGCACACTTGATAGGAAGCAGTGGCATTGAAACTGGAGGTAGAAGACAGGATATTCGTGCCCTATTAATAGGTAGATGAGGAGGTAGAATAGAGCTGCATCATTTTTTACACTTCAAAATGAAGTATTCCATAAAGGAGTTCTGTTAAATCTTTAAACAGCTTCATATACGTAGAAAGTCAGTACGTTATGCCTTATTATAAAGTTCTGGGTGTGCATTTAAGGTTAGATGTTATCTATTGGCGCACAAGAAGCATCCCCCAAGACACGTTGTTCAAGGGCAACTATTAAGTTAAAATTACTCTCTGTCCAATGTTGGTCTTTGACACGCGTACCAATCATAACATCGCATTGTCAACCGTGTCTGTGTCAACAATGGAAACATGCCTGTTTGTGTGGCAAACTCATACACTGCGAAACATTAATTAACTCCAATCAGTAATTCACTTTCCAATGAATAAATTAAAATTGCAAGGCACGTACCAGTAGAGCATGGTTCCTCAAGGGTGCCCTTAGATGTGCGATACAACTACATCTCTCTGTAGTCTATGGACGCCGCTCAGGGCTTTTGGTTATGGTATCTGCTACCACTAGACTGGCACATGATACTCCTTGTAATCACTGTCTCAAATGTCACTGTGAAACACTATTAGCAATAGGCAAACATGGGCCTGGAAGTCATGCTGATCTTTTATTTTTCCCAATGTTTTTTCTCACCTCGGACATTTCAACAACAAATATTAATCTCCCTGAGAGGGCAGGTGTGAAACACGAGAAGAGATCCCCCACCTTTTGCACTTACCTAATCCATAAACAGCCTCCTTTTTGGTTCGAAGTTACTATGGATGGGGACGTCTCCTGAGAGAGCAGATCGGGACTACTGGCATGTAAAAGCTCCACATTATTATGTACATAGGTAATAACCGACCACATTTCTATCTGCTCGGGAAAATATTTCTTGTTTTATTTGCACTTGTTGCAGGTTTTGTTAACTGTATTATGACCACCTCCTGTGATGTGTCTGTTTCACTTGTACTGTAATGCAACTTCTTCTAATGCCATCAGAGAAAGGTGATGTCATTAACCTTACCAGGACTAAAAACTGTAAATTTAGCAAATTCATGAGTTGGAATAATCTGACCTAGTATCCAATGATCTAAACTGCCCACTCTAATTCTGGACCTACTGGGATAATGCAACTGATTCACTCTGCAGCTGAGAACCTGTAAGGCTCTAGGAGGTTGCAGTAGTAGTATGAATGTCTCTTTCTATATTTACCATAATATATGGTGTAATGCACCAGGATCCTGCTAGTCTTTTAGGCCAACGAATCTCTGCGAGTGTGGTCACTTGTTTGGGCTATCAGAATAAGCGGCCTCTCTCGTTTGTCAACAATCTGCTTTGGGCGCTCTGTTTCCATCCCATCACCAACACACATGAACAACCACTGTGCCTAGGCTGCTCCCCCGCCCCTTTCTCTCCCCCTTATATGCTGTCACAAGCATATGTTTCTGGTGAAAGTCAACATCACCACTGTTTTAAAGACAATGAACAAGACTGCATTAAAATAAATAATAGGAAAACTGGCATTGCAGTGTTAATTTTCGACCCAAGAGCCCAGAATGCACTTCTACAACTTGGCATTGTGAAATATTTTGGAGCATGTAATAAGATGTGAGTGTACATGAACTATAACGTGCAATCACTGGCACCTTGTTTGGGCAAGCCAGCAAGAGAGTGGAAAGTAAGAATTGGAAAATAGTTTTTAAAATGTAGCAACCATTACAATGCTCTGTATAGACTGCAATGTTCCCCGCTGTGCAGGATTTGTTACAGTACCTCAGCAGTTATTACTTATCCTGAAGCTAATCGACTCCAAAATGAAAAATGAAATTGAATAAATAACCCATCGATGTAAATGAAGTGAATAACGTCCATTTCTAAGCCTCTGTAATCTACCTTATAGAATTCTGAACTCCATTACAAGAATGCTGTACATTTTCACTCCGATTCCCTAAATTTAATATGTATGCTTATTGAAATGGAGAAAGGATGACGTATTAAGCGAGAATAATGTGTGAAGTATAATTTTCTGAAGTAACTCTGGAAATCCTTTAATGGAAGCACACCCTCCTCTTGTGTTCGTGAGGTTGTGAAAGAGGTGCTCAGAGGTGGTGGGTGTGAGTGCACCCTCAGTATATGTGGAACTGGCCTCGGGAAAAGCATGAGAGGCACAGAAATGATGCTATTCTAGTCAGAACCTGCGAGACAATGTGCTGACATAGGGCCCTGATGCTGGCTGAGAATCACACAAAGGCAATTTGAGAGTAACATACGTGTGGCACAAACAGTGGATCCTGCAACAAACATGTCAGCCGTTTCCACAGTGTGCCCGACACCCCTCTCCAGACCAGAGGCAGCTGATTTATGACAAGGCCGATTAAACCGAGCTTAATTTGTAAATGAATTAGTGCAGTTGACCAAAGCTCTGCTCAGAAGCCCATTGCAGTGGTGTAACAGAGGACCCTACAGCCCCTCGGCGTGGGGGCGCCCGTGAGGTCCAGTCCCTTAGTCCACAATTAGACACCCGATTCCCCTTTATCTCACTCTTGTATGTTCTTCCTTTTTCTCTTTGTGAAGGTTTCCCGTCTTTTTACCCCCTTCTCCTTTTCCCTTGGTGTGTTTTTCTTTCTCTTGCTCTCGAAAAATTACAGTTAAGGAAAAATAAGTAAAGGTCCCCAAACATGAGTGCCGGTGACTCTCACCGGCTCAAACTAAGCACTGCTGGTCAGTTTCTTTACCACTAAAATTGTCGAACTAGGGGCCAGAGACACCATACATGAATAGACGGATTAAACGTCAGACTTCCCACCAATTTACTAGTTTTATGACCAGGGCCTTTTATCTTACATAAGAGATGATGTTTTTCAAACCTTTACCAAACTACTCCGCAGAATTCCGAGTTTTGATGACCTCTCCTAGGGTGAATACACAATGTGCAAATGGTCCTGCCTCATCCCTCCTTCAATTAATTCATGTTACTACTGAAAACATTAATTAAATCTTATTAGTGTTTATCAAATGTTCGCAAATTACTACGTTACTCGTCTGACTAAGCTACTACAACAGTTATGGGTTGATCCATTTCAGCCCTGTTTAAAAAAAACACAAACTTTATGGGTTGGTGACAGCTTCCTTCCTTGGCTCTAAAAGTGAATAGACAGATAACAAAATGTGAAGCTAGACGCCTATAGTATAGCCTGCATCACTTGAGGGGTGCCTGCAAGACTTGTCCAGTCCACATTCTTTAAAGGCGCACATGATAGAAATAGGTCTCTTGTTTAACCCATTAGTGCGAAAAACTCAAATTTATGTACGGTTCAGTGTCCCTAATGACCCATTGAAGAAGTTGTACACAGAACTTAGTTTAGTTCAAGATTCATCCTGGATGAATCCTGGTATATGACCTGTTGTGTTCAGGACAAGAGTGGAATGTTCTCTTTGCTCTGCTCTTGCCTGATGTCATGTATTACATCATATAGAATGTAGAGTGTTGAGAGAGATTTGAGCAGAGCTGAGAGAAGGGCAGCTGTTTGTCGTGCTGTGGATGAGATGCTCCAATAAAGGACCTACTTACACACTCAATTGGATTTACTTTAATCTTTTTAACACTGGCGACGAGGGGGCTTTGGAGCATTTTAACACTATTTTGAGGCTACTTCGTCCGATCATCCATTATACTCAAGGAGTCGAGTTGCACTGGTTGGATGTTATTTCAGCTTTTTTTTGGGTTGGACCTATCTGCTGCTCTTGGACTTGGACACAATACTTGCTAAGGTAATTTTTTTTTTTTTTTTCACATTTTCAATGTTTATTATATAACGTAATAGATATTTGACATGCATTGTTTGCAAGCAACAAGAAATAACAACAACGTTCTCTCCTTAATTGTTGCACAAAATAGTAGTAAATGCACGAGCAACTTTTGTCCATTTTCACAAAATGGACATGTCACATACTGTTGGTGACTGTGGGCCATGACTACTGCTTTCATTTCCACTTATAAGAAGGCTGAGATTTGGCCTAGCCTCAGCATCCACGTTCTAGTACTCTTCGTTTTAATTTGAGAGAGGTATTTGTGTATTTGCCCTCTGTAATCAGTTTGCTGCAAGTGATCTAATTGTTTATATATCAAACAATCCTCATAATAATTCATAACTGCAGTCTCACTAATCAGCGTTTTTAGCTTTCTTTTCCTCCTAATAACTGCTATATATGGATTTTCCAGGAGGGACTTTCTACCAGATGTGGCCATTATTTTATCCATATTATTGAGCCAAAATAATGATTTCTTGGATTACAACTGTGATGTGGAGATAAGATTTGCTGATGCAACTCCAAGGCCACAAACAACATGAAAAGTGCATATAATTGGAAGGATTAGATTTACTGTTCTAATCCCAGTCCCAAAAAATACTGGAGGAAATACTTACAGTTGAGGGTAGATGGTGTGGAGGTTGTCAGAGTCTCTGTTATCACTCCAGTCCAACATGAAATGAAGAATGTGCATATTTTTGGATAACTCAGATTTACTACTTTAATCCACTTGCACAAACCCTGCAGAAAGTGCATATATCTGGGGGGTGGGGGCTGAGGGATCAGATTGACTATTCTAACCCACTCCCAAAAACATTAGGGAAAGTGCATACTATGGTGAGGGGGTAGATTTACTATTCTAAGTCCAGTCCCAAAACACTGGGAAAGAAGCATATATTTCTGGAGAAGGAGGGGGTAGATTTAATATTTTAACTCCAACCCGACATAACTTAAAGAAAGTGCATATGTTTGGAAGGATCAGGTTTACTATTCTAACTCCAGTCCCACAAACATTTGGGAAGTACGTATATCTTGGGGGGAGGGAGGTGGATTTACTATTGTAACTACAACCCCAGCAAAATGGGGTATATGTATGTATTTTGGGATGAAAGGACGGATTTACTATTCTAACACCAGTACCACAAACATTAGGAAAATTGCACATATTTTTGTGAGGGTCAAATTTACAGACATTGGGGAACGTGCGCATAACCAAGGGAGGCAGATTGACTGCTCTAAGTCAAGTCCCAACAACACTGGGTAAAGTATCTATGTTTGGCGGAGCAGTCAGATTTACTATTCTGACTCCAGTCCCACCAACATTCATGTGGTATATGACCTGTTGTGTTCAGGACAAGAGTGGAATGTTCTCTTTGCTCAGCTCTTGCCTGATGTCATGTATTACATCATATAGAATGTGGAGTGTTGAGAGAGACTGAGCAGAGCTGAGAGAAGGGCAGCTGTTTGTCGTGCTGTGGATGAGATGCTCCAATAAAGGACCTACTTACACACTCACTTGGATTTACTTTCATCTTTTTAAAAGATGAGAGGGCTTAAAACATAATTTCTAGAGGAGATAAGTCCAGATCTCTGACATGATGTACCTGCTAATTTCACCCTCGCTTACATCATTGTTTGATCTTCATAGGATATTTCTATGCAACTAACTGTTGGGAAGTGGATTATTGGTAAGGGCATGTAGGTACCTGTACTTAGCAATAGGCCATAAAACCCCCACTAGGTTCAGTGAAGGTCTCAGTAAATTAATCCTTGCTCAACCCTGGGTAGCTTGGCCATGAGCAGTTAGGCTTAAAGCATTTAATAGCAACAAAACAGTAAATAAGTAAAGCAGAAAACACAATAAAAATCCAACACCAACTTATTAAAATAGATTATATTTTGATATTTAAAATGACATCAAAATGGCAACAATCCAATAATGGGAACCGGAGATATACATTTTTAAAGATTCAGGGGGTCATTACGACCTCGGTGGTCGGTGTTATAGTGGAGGTATTACTGCCAACAGGCTGGCGGTAACTACCTCAACTATTATGACATTGGGGGTTTGGCTTTCGACCGCCAGGGTGGTCACGACCGCCGGGCTGGAGACTTCAGTCTCCAGCCGGCGGCCATCTCTAGGCCACCCATGGCAATCAGATCCCGCCCACCGCCATGGTTTCCGTGGGTTCTGACCTGCCACGGAAACCATGACGGTAGGCACTATCATTGCCAGGGAATTCCTTCCCTGGCACTGATGGGGGTCTCCCCTGCCCCCTCCACGGAGTCCTCCCCTGCCCTCCCCCTCCTCCTCACATTTACACACATACACACATGCATACACACATTCACCCATGCATGCATACATACATACATACACACTCACAGCAACACTGACGAACATACATCCAGGCACAAACGCACTCACACGACACAACATGCACGTATATACACACACACTCATGCACACACGCATTACACACGGATGCACACATTCACTCACAATCACACACACCTACACATGCACACAACACCCTCCATCCCCCTCTCCTGTCGGAGAACCTGACTTACCTGCTTGCAGTGGGTCCTCCGCCAGCAAAACACCGCAGGCCATATCATGGAACATGACACAGTAGGCGGTGTTTTGCTGGTGTGGCGCTGCTGATCTCTCTGGTCCCTCGATCTCGAATCAGGGTGAGATGCCTGACTTTAAAATGGAGGGTCTTTTATCGAACAATCTTTGGTTTGGCTGCCGTAATTTTCAAACAGAGGACCTTTGTTAATCATAAGGTAATGTTCTTCGAAAAATAGGCAAAGGGGGTCATTTTATGTCTGCTAGATTATTTATGTTTTTCTTAAATGCGTGTGGGATGATTTTAAAGCAGAGGCTTAGTTGGTTGATGATATACCTCGGCGGAATGGAATCTGTATTTGCAGAAAGCTATGTATTCCCAAGTACGTTCAGTTAATTGATTTAATTCATTTTTGTGTTATGGTATTATGAAATATTAATATCGCTGCATTTCGGTTTCACTTCGTTTGAAGTGGGTGACAATTTTTTTATGAAGTTGTTTAACTTGTAGCATTACAGTTAATTATCCCAACTTTGACTTAATGGGGTGCTGGAGGACGCTATTTGTTTAATTTGTGAAGACTAATTGATTGAAAAGAAGGTGGGCAAGTAGACAGTCTGTAAAAATATCATTGGTAGAAAATTCCTTTGGATCATGTTCTTCTATGCTGTCTCTCCTCTTCTCTTTATAGATGGAACGGCTGCGATGAATAAAAGTCATGTGAAGGATGCCCTGATATATTCCTTACCGCATAAATTACCGCGGTTGGTGAAGCAGAAAGTTACTGCTCTCATCGGTATGAGGTTGTGTTCTATATTTTCTTTTTCAGTGACGGTTTGGATTATCCAATGTTTCAGCTTTTCTGTAAAAATGTGGAGTGTTAATCTTGGGCATTTGGTTTTGTCTTTGTACAAGGTTTATCTGTTAATCGACATTGGAATTAGAAAGTTGAGTTTTTCCATCGTTTCTTGGAAACTTATTTACATCTGTGCCTGGGCTGCAGGTATTTACTCCTAGTGAAGTGAACATTGGGATCCTTTGCTCACGTTGTGTCTGTATGCATGGCTCTTTTGAACACATATTTATTGATTTTTTTGTTTATTTTATTTTATAATTTTTATTATTATATTTGGTAATGGTTTTGATATGGGTGACGGCACTGGTGGTTCACCGTATCTCAAGAGTTTAGATTCAATTAACTATCTTTGTTGTATTTTCTTGTATTAGGACGTATACCATTGGGAAGGATAATAGAATTGATCAAATCTGCTGCATTTTATACTGTTAAGCACTGAAAAGGAACTGCCCTGATGAAGGCGGCCTCATAAATCAGAGGATTGCCGCAGAAACGTGGGTTCCTAATTCTGTTTGTGTGGATGACTTATGAATTTATTGTGTCAGAATTTCTTTTTTTCAAGTTATTATTAGACAAGATTGAGACATAATTATGATTGGAATAATAGGATGATATCATTGTGAGTTGTATTACAGCTGCAGCCAAAAGAGAATTTGTGTTTATTTAATTGTACTTAAATGTATTAATGAAATTTAGAGTTGTATGTTTGTCAATTGTTATGGTATTACTATCTCACTGTCTTGTGTGGCACTTTGTTCTTGTCAGTAAGTGTTGTTATATGTTTATGTATTTGCAGATTATTAAGATCTGTATTTGTTTACTTCCCTGTGTAATATCTGTATATTTTTATAATTTAGACATTTTTGCTAGTTTTTATGTACATACACATTTAATAAATATCATTTTTGAATTTATTTCATTGTTTCTTTGTTTTGCATATTATTTTGATAGTGTTGAATACTGATTGTAGCTCATTTTCTTCTCTCTTGTACTGAGGGATTTCTGCCACAATGTGGGTGGAAATCCACCAGTAGTCGTGCTGGTGGTCGGAGTATTTGTATTTTTCCAGCATCCAATTGGAACACAACCAGGCCTCATCTTCAACCACTAATCACACATTTGTTTACATGGAAGCATTTGAGCAGATTGCCTTGTGCTCAAGATAGCAAAAGTCTAGCCCCAACTATAATCCACAAGAGTCAGAAGGCTTCAGTCCAGACAACATTCTGCGAGAATGATATAAATCTGAACCTTCTGTTTAAGACCCTATTTTACAGGAAATGGCCAATTCAGTATTACGAAGTGCTCCTAATTAGCAGTCTATACAGGGTGGAGAAATTATACCATTCCACAAGTTAAAATATCAGCTGGTTAGCCTTATCGACTGCACCAAAAACATTTTTGGGAATTTATTGCTCCTGAAGCTTAAAGATTGGCTAATTGGAAAGAGAATCTTCCAAATGTTAGGCTCGATTTAGGCAAAACCCAGATCATTTCGATTTTCTCTATGGCCTTAGTGTGCTAAAATATGTTGCTTTGAAACCCTTTTTTCAAAATTCTTTCAAAATTATTTCCACATGATTTTTGTCAGTTAAAAGTGGGCTTTTTACAATGATTCAAGTGACAGATTGTGGAATGCCTTGAAGGATATGGGGAATCCTGAAGCTTATTGGTAGAATTACTTGAGAATTTCACAAAAGTTAGATGAGGCATTAAAGGTGAGACTATTAATACTTTCAAATTAAAGAGAGGTGTTCAACACAGGCATGTCCTTCCTCCCTCTGTAGTTTCGCTGTATCACAATAGTCTCACATATTGTTTGGCAAATGGTACAAAGTATCTGCTTGTTCTAAATAGAAAGTCCGCTCAATTGTTTACCGATGACATACTGTTAATGCCTCAAACAACTATGAGCCTCTAAAACACACTTTTGCCTCAGATAAGGTCTTACAACCAACAACACTAAAACCAAGGTTAAGAATTGAAATGTACACAAAACATTCAAAACAAGTATGTTTCTGAATTGAGTTGTCCTTGATAAAGTTACATATATAGGCTATTAAGGAATCTGTGGCTACAGCTACTAACTGCTCTGCAATTAGACAAAAGTCTGTGTATCTAGGGACATCATGTTGGTGCCCTTTTAGCCAAATATGCTGGATGACTTACCTCTGCTACAACTGAATTTTAAAATGCTTAATCTCCAATTCTAAGGCTCATATGGCTAGGATTGTGCCATTTCAAAGATTATCATAACTTAATATCAATTCCTGAATACATTTCAGAGATGTAGGTGTGGTACTCCAACCAACACTCTCAAATTACAACAACTTCCCAAAGATTTGAAGTGATTGGTATAGTTAATGCCAAATTCTTTTACTGAGTGTCACTATGGTTAGATAAAGCATTCAAGGTCCACTGTAATAAGGCGCATTAGGTTCTTATCACAAGATATATTGGTAAATTGAAGTGGTTCAAATCTGTGCATACATCATTAGAGATTTTCAGATTAGCCATTTGAGGGAGCTGCCACTCACTACTTGGCAGTTTATTGTTGCACTTCAAACCATCTATTTGATATGTGATCAATACCAAAAGAATAAGTAATCTATATCTTGAACATTTGAAGGAATACTTCTTGCATGTTAATTTTTTTCATATTTATAAGTTCTGCTTTGGTTTGGTCAAACCCTAAATTGTGAAGATAGTATAATTAAAATGTTGGTTTTAATTTTGCTATTAGCCTCTCACATTTAATTGGTATCTATGTCAAACTTTGTCCAGACGTTACTATTGTACTACAACAGATGACATTGATCATCATTTCTTATTGTTTTGTCCCACAGATGAAAAACAGGTTGAAATAAATGGATCTTACCCTATAAATATAAACATCTGTGGTTAACTTAAAAGCAATATTTCACTTCCAGATGAGTGAGGGACATATCGTTAACATGGTTCCAACATAGACAATGACTCAACAAGAGGTGTGAGTGAATCTATGGACTTTAGTGAATTAGATTGTTTGACATTGTATTGTTCCTTAAATTTGCTATACTCATTGCACATGATTGATTGTACTTTGCTGTTTTTGCTTATTCACTAATGCATTTCATATAACTTGTTTATTCTTTTATTTATGATATATTTTATTTGATATTTGTTTGAAAGTGAACATTAATTGTACATGTATTATACTTTTACTTTGTATGTTTGATAACCCAAAATAACTTCTATGAGTTATTCATTTAATATTACTGTGACAGATACCTCTAACAATTTGTTGCTTGACGAAGACTTAAGCAATACAGCCACCTTGAAAAGTGGTAAATCTGTAATAAATATTTAAATACTCATCTCAAACCTAACCTTTTATCCTTATGTTTTTAAAAATTAGACATATTCATATGGGCCAGAAATCTATCTATCCTCATTAACAAATGTAGAATATCATAGAAACAAAAGAAACAAAAAAATCTTCAGGAATCCAATCGTTCTGGAGCGGGAAATAAGAACATCATCTGAAGCAGTTAAACTCTAGAGGGACCTAATGCTCAAATCTAGGAGGTTGATTTCCAGAAAGCTTTTGCCTTAACTGCATTATATGTTGATTCCAGGAAACATGCCCTAGAAAATGAAGAAGATGAACTAAATGTTAGAAACGTTTATTCTAGCTTTGTCTGCTACCAGTAGGTGTTAACAATCCAGTGGGTCAAGGAAGGTAGCATGTAAGAAGATTCCAGATCTTTGTTCCCACATTTAAGAAATTATGCCCACTAAAGTGATCCACTAAAATCTGGAGGGGCAAACAAGTATCCTAGATTTGGTTTCATTTTCACAACGGTGGGGTCCAGCTCAGAGTAACACTTTTGCAATCAACGCAGGAATTTAATATAATTATGGTCTGCACCAGTAAGCCAATGCAGCTGTGTTCTAACCTTTCAATATCTATTATGCCATTGAACAACCACAGGAAGACAAATCTACAAGCTTTGTGCTGCCTTCAATACCTTAATTAGTTATTTTGGCACACTCATAAAAGCACTTGTAAATCGATCGGTCTGGATTTTTGGAAAGTAGACAAGATGTCTTCTGAGGGGTGTAAAGAAAAAATCTTTCTAATTATTTTTCTATAACAGTCGTTTAGCAACATAGTGATTTAGGTTCTTGAACATTTTAATGTTAATTCTAACAGTTGTAGGGGGCATTATGCATCATTCCAAGAAGCCTGTAAATCACAAACTGTGTAATTATATTTATGTCTTAAATGGATAATCAATATTTCTGTACACTAGCAGGTTCATGATAAGATTTATCCAGCAAATAACTAACACCACCATCAAAGCCATCAATCGTATTAACTATTTAAATGGTATCATTAGACAAAGCCAGAGCACATGATCTGCACTGGGATCCTTACCAACATCTGTGTTTCAGTGATAAACAAAAACAGTCCAGTCGTAATCAATGGATTTGACTTACAGCTTTTGCACATGCTGGCAGTCTAGCAATATTCAAAACATACTTCACCAGGAGAGTACTCTTAATATTGGCAGGAGGTTACAAAAGGAAATCTTTAATGGACTGATTACACATTAATGCAAACTCTGTTTCTGCAGCATTATGCATTTCATGTTAGCTTCCCTTTAGCTGCTCCCTTTATGTTCCCTATCTGTCTCATTTAGATTACGTGCAACAGTCATCTCTAGTTCCAAGCCTGCTTTTCCATTAGATTAGTTTCTGTTTTCAATGTTAGTTAGTACTATTTTGTTTGGTTTTGTTTAGTTTGATTTCTTGCTTCTTCATTATTGTGACCTCTGTGTGTGTGTTTAACGTTGTAACAATCATTGACCGCAGGAGGCAAGTTAGTTTCACCATGTGCATCACTTGTGCACTACACATGGACCTTAGACACGTGCACTCTGCCCTCCATAAAGTTACGGATCGTGTGATGAAATCTCTGGTAACATGGATGCCTATTTAGCACACTTTAAAGAGGGTATTAGTTTTATGACCTATGTTCTACTCATCAAATACAACAGGCACCTTGAATAGTTAATCACTTTCCATTGGTTTAAATAGAGTTTATCAGTATGACCGCTGCATCCCGATCACTACATATTCAACACATTCAGGCTACCCAGTCACTAGAAACTATTTGCAATTCACAGAAATATTAGAAAAAGTTTTCACTGAAGGACTCTAGGCATATGCACAACACCAAATAAGTGTGACTACTGAATTGTATTGCTGCCGAGTGGGGTGCCTCAACATATCTTTAGGTGTATTATTTCTAGGAGGATGAAAAAGTTGAATGTCAGCTTTACGAAAACGAGATAGAATTGCAATTTGTTAAGGGTCTAATGAATGGTTTAACCCATGACCCTAGTGTGGTTCACCAAACATGTCCATATTAATAGCAAACAAGTATTTCTGAGGCAGAGTATACAAAATAATAAAATATTTGAAGATTCCTTTGATAGCATGATTGCAGGATTCCAGTGTTATTTGTAAATGTGGCCAATTTCTTTTTCAATATTTATGCAACAAATGTAAAAGTATAAATCTTCAACATTACAAGGATCTTGAAAGCAAATCCTTTATATCACTCAACCAATCCCACTATGGTGGGAAAAAGGAGATGCATGTTCTGTAATTGGTAGAAAGAGGCAGCCTCTGAGGCTGGTTTATTGCTATGCTGCTTCTGTGATGAAAAGTTAAATGTGTGTAAACCCAAATTTAACGGAGTCCATTCTCATACAATAAAACTAGGAATATTAATATTTCTACTATGAGTTGCAGATATTTCTGGTGAGGTGGCCTTTGACAATACCCCACAGGAATATTCTTGGAAATGTACGTGAATCATACGGTATATTCAATTTATTTTATATCATCATGGTGGATGTGGTGTTGTAAAGAATTTTAAAGTATAAATTAATGTATAGTGAAAAAATAGCTGAGTAATTCAAAATACATAATTAGAAGGTATTCCATGCTTGCATATTTTGGCAAACAGACTGCTCGAGGGGCTTTATTTTCCTTTCATATATCATTAGATCACCTTTCATCATGTTTTTCTGTGCACAATAGACATTTATTGAATGCTACACATGGACATTCATTTCCCTGACTGAATAGTTACAGTAAAATACGGTTAATAGTTGTAATGCTTTATATGCTTAATCTTCAATTATTCACAAACGTGAAAAGTAGTTTGAAGGTGCATTATTAAGAAGATGTATAATCCCAGATCCAAAGCTAGAGGAATGCTGCTGAGAAGTTAACTATGTAATTAATCAGATATCATACTGCCATGAACTTTTATTGTTCAAGTTAAAGGATAGAAAGTTCACATTAGATTTCAGAGTTCTTTCCAGGTCTACCTTCTTGCCACCTTCATCAGTCACAATGGATGCGAGAAGAGGTGTTGCCAAAAGAAACGTGCAACCTCCAGAGACCTACCAATGCATGAGAGTAACGCCAGGTAAAGTTGGGAAAAAGTGGTGAAACGAAGAGCACTGCAGGGTTTTAATTGTGTTTTGAGTTCTAATAAGGGCCATGTTTAGCTGAAATAATTTAATTGCGTGAGAAAATGCAAACAATTACGAAACAAGGAAAGCGAAATGACAGACGACCTTTAAGGGAGTAACACAACAGGGTTGAAAAGGGACTGAGAAAACAACAAGGGCATAAAGAACAAGGGCTTAATTCCTAGAAATATTTGTGCAAGCGTAAAGCTCAGAGGCTTTAAACCCATCCTTTTTTGTCTATACACAAAGGGTGGTTGCTGCAGGTTAAAATACAACCTTTTGCTGCGAATACATTTGGACAATATTAGTATGACAAAGGTTTTATCTACTTTACTTCACATCAATTTCTTTTAAAAGTGGCACTTTCTGGGCACAGCTCTTCCAAGGACAGAGACCAGAACAAATTAGTACAGAGTATTTGGCGGATGCAGGAGTGTAGAAAATATAGAAATGCATTCTTCACATCACTTTAATTTCCCTCATGTACTGTTGACTCAAGCAATGATGTGCATTTTCTACTACTTTCATAAAGCTGAAACTAAATCTGAACTTTGAATTTGGAGCAGTAGAACATTGTAATTTTATTTGAGTTTACTTTTTATGCTAGGTTGTATTTCCCATCGTACACCTTCCCATACAACAGAGGTTTTACCAATTAAAGCTATTTATTTGAACACTATTAATGACGGCTGCCCGTGGAATTCAGCTCATCATATTTCAACAAAGGAGCTCATTCATTTTGCAGCTTGATTAAAGGGAAATGATGCCCTACTTAGACTTCTATTGCCTTAATACTGATATTTTTGTCTTACTGTACTCTTAAGCAACCAATTAATTAGGGTGAGGTTTTTAGCATCAGAAAGTGTTAAGATTTTCTTATGTGAGCAGTACACGTTATTAAATCAGGCTCCAAGTTTAGGTTGGATTTCCTCTACGTTCAGATAACTATTCTGACACCTAATGAGGAGTGTAGGAGAAATAGCTATCCTCCTTTCTTGGGTAACTGTTTGGCAATATTGCCAGTTGTCCAACAATCTCTAAACAATTAAATTAATTGTGGACAAAATGAGACATTGATATTTCATTGTACATAGCATCCAATCATACATGCACATGCATGGAGGTCTACTAACTTTATTGTTAGAAATGGGCTTCCTTTTTCCCTGAAATGGTTTGGGGCTCTTTTCTCTTGTCAAAGGTTTGAGGCCCTCATGGATTCCCACTTTTAACCTTTTTCTGGGGGCCTGAAAAACCATCTTGTGGTCATCCCGGGTTCTTTCTTTGACATTCAGTCCCAGAGGCCAGATTCTCACCGAAGCCTTTTGGAATTAGTGGGCTTTAAATCAATCATGTGACGGCCCAACTCTGTAAAAATAATGAGTCAGAATTTGTCCCCACATAGATAAATATACTGCATATCATAGTGAGTTACTTTGCTACACTTCACTCACTTTGCCATAGATTTACTTGAAAAATCACAAAAAACACCCAAAAGTGCTGTTACTTCTTTTGAGCATCCCTAAACGCCAAGCAATATCTCTCAGGAGTGGGTTGGTACTGAACCAGCTCTGCTCTCTCCAGGATCAATAGAGTGTTCCTCCTGTCAATTACCATGTGCTTACCCAGGTTACGCTTCCCCAACGTTTTTATATACTTTTTGCATATGCAAGTCAACTTTATAAGGAGCAACCCTCCTAACTATATCCTCCTCAACACATAGATAGGCACAACATCTTTTGGAGTATTGATTTTGTGAAGACCCATTCTGGGTACCTCAATGTTGCTGACATCTTCCTCCCTGGATGCTGATGTCCTCTTGGACCTTAAGTTCCTTTTACACCTTTCATGAGCCATCAGGGCTTTTCGCTCCTCTAGGGCCGCCAGCTTTTTCTCATCCATTGCAACGGCTGCTGCTAACCCTTTCTCCTCAGCATCCAAGGTTACAGTTGACATCTCTGCATAGCTGCCCGACTCATTCCTCCAGAGGAATGGCTGTCTTCCTTTCCTCAAAAAACAAAAGTTGATGGGAGAAATACTTTCAATAAGTCATACTCTGGCAATCACTCCAACCCATAATTTTTTGCCTACCATGTCATCTCAACTTGGACTCAGCCATATGCAAAACAGGCTTGACTCTACTTCAGTTGGGACAGTGCAGTCTGAATTGGCAGGCAAGGTCCTCCATGGACCGGAACACAAGCAACCTGAATCCACTTTGGTCACAATTGGGGTTCTTCAGTGAGGTGTAACTTTGTCCCAGTGGCACAGTACACATGCCTGGGCAAAACTTTGGTCAGATAGAGCATTTCAGCAAGCACACAAAAGGTGACGGGAGGAATGCTGGAAATTAGCCTAATCACTAGCAATCACTTGGAGTAGCATTCCTCTTGACAGCTGCTGCCTTATTCTCAAGGACACATGTTGTTTGATTCTTCTCATTAGCTAGGAAAGCCTCTGCCTTTTTCTCCACTGCTGCAAAGGGAATATTTTTCTCCTCAGGGGTAAGGGTATCCAGTTTCAATTGTAAGGCCGTTTGAGACTTCCTGTCCTCAAGCACCAATGGTACAATGATGAGAGACACACTGTACCCAGCTGTGGAGAACATAGGTGATGCAGCTCCTTAGGGGAAATTCCCCACTTATACTGGGTTCTCCTCAGCTTCATCTTCATTGAGATGATTGGTGGTTAACTCCTCCCAGGCCCTGAGAGCATTTTCATAGTCTTTCTTCTTGGCTCTTTGTCCCAGCTTCAGCTTTCATTCCTTGCAAAAGGCCTTGATCTACAGCAATGTAAGGCTAGCCTGGGGTAGACAAATCCCCCCTCCATGTTCCCACAAAAAAAAAAAGGTGCAAAAAAGTAATTGAAAAATTCCGAAAATCAATAATAAGACTTGATCAAAAATGAATCGAAGATACTTTTCATGAATTAAAAATTCCAAAACAATTTTGTCTCTAAATCTGGTTGGAGATTTTTAATTCCTAAACTTTAAAAGTTACTGTCAACTGCTGGAAAAAAGTCCTAACACAACATTTGAACCCAATGTCACTAAGAGAGTTATT